>NC_141083.1:38628046-38983046 GCF_041138505.1 Cibotium barometz
CTTAGCTTAAATGATGAAATCATTCACCACATTGCAGGGATACAACGGGCTAATTTAGATGCATGGGATGAACTTAACAAATTATTTGGCACTCAAGCAAAAAATTTAAAGATAAATCTGCTAATGCAATTCTACAAACTTGACATGAAGGAAAGTGAACCTCTAACCACACACTTGAACAAATACAAAAGCATTAAGCAACAACTGGCATCCATTGGTAAGAAGGTAGAGGATGATGAGGCACTAGCAGTGCTTCTCAAGAGTGTGGACAAAGGAGAATATGAGAACATTGTGGAAACCTTAAAGAATGTACCAGAATTGAAGCTGCATGAGATAGAAGGAGCTCTACTGGAGTACAAGAACAAGGTCAAAGAGAAGAAAGGGTTGGATCCAACAACTAGAGAGGAGAGAGCATTCTACACCCAAGGAGGACTCTCACAATGATGAGGACGAGGAAGAGGCCGGGGAGGAGGAAGGACCTTTACTTGTCACAACTGTGGGAAGCCAGGACACATGGCTAGAGACTACTATAGCAAACCAAATGAAGAAGGATCGACATCAGCAAACTTCATGGAGACTCCTAAAAGGAAGAGGAGTCAGGACATCTTTTTTGAGAGAGGAAGAGAGAGAAACCCCACAACCCAATGTAACCTATCCCAACAGAGTAAAACCACCTCTGAGCTACCGATGATGTAGGCCATGTGGTAGATGTATGTGTGAGCACTTTAGTCAAGGTCACGGGCACTTGTAGTAGCCTTGGACACATAGAGAGAGAGTGTCAAGGACTATGAGCTAGGGCACTTGTAGTAGCCTTGGACACATAGAGAGAGAGTGTCAAGGACTATGAGCTACCAAGTAAGAGAGGGAAACTTGGTATAGGGTCCACGTGTGCTAGAGTTATTCACTTGAGGGGAGGTGTTGAAATATGCAAGTGAATGGGTGTGTGCGGGAACAAGCCCTTAGCAAGAGACTGTAAAACTGAGTCTATAATTAAGTGGGTATCAGTGAACACTGAAAAGGTGAGAGGAATCTACTGATGAGAGAATCAAGGGTAACATGAGTGAATATAGGGGTGTGTGCAAAGATTCTAGGAAAAGGTATCCCCAGATGTAGGGGAGGTGGCACAAATCAAGGAGAAATCAGTGGGATTAGATGCTTGGCATCTTGTGGATGCAAAACCTTTAAATTGAGGCATTGGCCTAATGAGAAATTGCTGGTTTTTGAGTATCCATGCCTACATTAAGCTATTAGTTAATTGTGTACTAATCTCGTCTTAATTATCTTCTAAATCACCTTACTAATCATGTTGATTCTTGCATTCGATCCACCATAGCTCATCATCTTGGTTGCTTTTTAACTTGGTATAGGGTCCCAAAAACTGGCCACACCCAAACTCCTTTAGTTAGATTAAGAGTATCGAGCACCCAAGCATAAAGGATGGCAAATTGTATATAATACATTATCTTATAATGAATGGACAGAATCCCCCATTGTGCTAAAGGTGATCTCTCTAGTTTTTGTTCTTTCTCTTTGCTACTTCTTGCTCTAGTTTTCTACTTGTTCTTTTCTTTCGTTTGCAGTGTCTACATCTTTAACACAAACCTACGGTCTTCTCACAGGCGGCTTAAAAGTTTTGTCGTCCTTTCAAAAGCTTTTTTTTTTCAAAAACTGGTAGATTATATTAAGAAAAAGGGAGGAGATAGGTTACACGTGTTCGGTGGCAGCTTAATTGAAACTCCACGTGGTTACAAATCATGCACAAGCAAGGTAACTTCTATTACACACTGTGAGGGCAGTTGTTTGCCGCCGGCCTCCTGCTAAGCCCTCTGCTTTCCTTGCTCAATGTCTTGCTCTTGGTGCCCAGGTCCAAACAGTGAATGTCATTCAGGAGTACTCATCACTGCAGAGCTACATGATTCCCCAGCGGCGGCAGTCAGACGATGAGACGGGATGATGCAGGCAGGACCTGCGCTTTTTAAGAGGGTGGACATCTTGGAAGCTGGATCTTCTCGTGGTCCTTTGTCCTCTCCTAATCAAGTCACTTTGCCATAACTTCCTCTTCAGCTTACCTGGTATGGTCACTGAATCCTCTCTGATTGTAGTTCCTCTTCTGAGACTCTTGGGCTATGGGAGAGAGGTTACTGTTGCTTGTTGATTGCTTCAATAAGAGTTCTATCCTTGGATAGGATGAGTAGAATCTTGTCTCTGGTTTTTTCTAATTTTTCCAGGGTGAAGTCTGATGCTCTCTTTTGGAATTTAAGCAATAGCCTTCTCTCTAGACTGAAGAGGGCTTGGGTTTGTTTAGTCCAGTACCTGTTGCATGTCGTGTGATTAGACAGACTGTGAGAGGGGGACCCTTGATTTCAGAGTTGTTAAAAGTAGTTGATAACCTCTGCAGCCATGCATGCCATATATACTCACATCTGATAACATTCCAGAGTGCTGTTGAGCATCCTATGTTTTTCCCTAACATTAGATTCTTCCAGTTGACATCCTTGCCCCACATCTGAATGGTGGAATGCAGCACTTTGAATGTGCTGGATCTGTGCAAGCAATGAATGAAGATGTGAAGGTCGTCCTCCGGTAGGCCGCATCTTGCGCATTGATTAGAGGAGATGTGCAATTTTGCTGCCTTGCCCTGAGTCCAAATGGCTCTGTAAGCTGTCAACCAAGCTAGGCATGATTTCTTGGGGTCGATGTGTGGGCTCCACAGCTCCCTGAGGATGTTAATCCATTTTTTCCTATCCCAGTTGGTGTTCCATCAGCGGTGGTTAAGAGTGACATGGATTGCAGGAGCTTTTTCGAAATTAGGGATTGGGAGTAGAGGTTTGCTCTCCACCCATTGAAAAGCTGATAAGCTGAAGATTGGAGGTCTGCTAATTTTCCAAATTTCCTGTTGGTTCCATTGAGCTGCTCTGCTTTGGATTAGATCCAACTCTGGAGATCTACTGTCAAATTTGGCTACAAGTTCGGCTCTTGTTAGCCAGGTTCCTTTGTGGTGATTGAATATATCTGCCCAGGTAGCAAGTCCTTTTTTGTGCAGATTTAGCGGTGCAGATTTAGCACTATCTTCCCTTCCTCTGGGACAAGGGGGGTCAGGGGGAGGATTGACCACCAGCATGAGTCGTTGGCTAGAATTCCATCTGCTTTGTTGCCCTTGGGTATAATGGTTAGAAACCTCTTGATTCTGAACCAAGCTTTCCATATGGATGTAACTAGTATACTCCCTTTGGGGGTTATAGGGTGCATGGATGCCACGATGGTGCTGATGGGGAGATTGAACCATTTGTTGAGACCTGTGATAGTGAATCTGGGGGTGTCTTTGAGCAGCAGCTGAGCCCAATCTTCTGTGAGGTTCTCTAAGGCTCTGATGATCCATTTTGAGGCCATTCTGTCAGCATAATGCCTGATATCTTTAATCCCCAACCCTCCCTTGGTTTTGGGGACGGTACAGGTGTCCCATTTTACTTTAGGTCTGCTCTTGTTCCAAGGGTCCCCTCCCCATAGATAATTTCTGCAAAGCTTGGTGAAGTCTTTAAGGTCAGCGTCTCGGGGCCTCCAGCAGCTGAGGAAGTAGATTGTAGATGGGATGATGAAGTGGTTCAGCACCATGATTCTCCCTGCTAGAGACAGTTGCTTTCTTTTCCATCTTAGTAGCTTACTTTCTAATTTCTCCATTACCCATTGCCATTTCTGTCTCAATGTCACCTTGAAACCCATGGGGATTCCAAGGAGCCTGAAGATCTCACCATCCTGAATGATGTGACAACCTGTCTCCACGAGAAGGGGGGGTTCAATGAGGGTTTTGATTCCTGTCTTGGTGTGATTTATTTTGGAACTTGAGGCTTCACAGTAGGTTTGGAGGCAACTCCATAGTGACTTGATATTCTCTTCATCATTTGCTATTAAGCTGTTAGTGTCATCAGCAAACATCTGAGTACACATTTGTTCTCCATTGGGTAAGGTGATGCCAATCAAATCTCCTTTGCTAATCTTGTCCTTGATTAGCCAATTTAGTCCATCTGCAGCTATTGCATACAGTAGGGGTGCTAGGGGGCAGCCTTGTCTGATACTCTTTTCTAAGGGGGAGGGGTCAAACAGTTCTCCATTAATGATAATTTTGGCTTTGGCATTCCCAAATAACGTTTTCACCATGTGGGTGAATTGGGGGCCCAGCCCCATGTCTCTGAGTGATTGGAGGATGTAGTCCCACTGAATTCTATCGTAAGCTTTATCAAAGTCAATCTTAATAAACATGAAGTCCTAATTGGTTTTTTCTGCATATTCAATCCCTTCCCATAAGGCAATGATGGAATCCAGGATATATCTGCCTTTGATAAACCCTTTTTGTTCCTTAGTTATCCAGAGTTTCATGTGTTTAGATAATCTGTGGGCTAAGGCTTTGGCAATGATTTTGTACACACTGTTGAGCATTGTAAGAGGTCTCTAGTTACCCATGTTTTCTCTGGGGCCTTTTTTGTGGATGAGCTTGATAAGACCTTCATTGATTTTTGATGGTAGGGATCCATATTTCACAGATTCTTTCCACACTTGGATTATTGGTTCTGTTAGCAAATCACAAAAGGTTTGGAAAAATTCAGAAGGAAGGCCATCCTCACCTGGGCTCTTTTTGGTTTTGAGGGAGAAGATGACACCTTTGATTTCATCATGAGTGATGTCCTATTCCAGTGTGGAGGCTATATTGGCTGGGACAGTTTTGGCTCTGGTGGCTGATTTGATAGCCTCCATTGCAGCTGTTTTGGTTGGGGAGGGAGGACCATCCTCCTGGAAGATGTTGTGAAAGTAGTCAGTGAGGAATTCTTTGTTCTCCTCTTGGTTGGTAGCCTGGATACCATCATTGTTTTTTAGCAAGGGAATATGTTCTTGCCTTTGCTTGACCTTAAGCATTTTGAACATTTCAGGGCAAGGTCTATTAATTTTTCCTGCCCACCATTCCCTGGCAAAGAGCTTGGTATGTTGGAGGGAAATTTCTTCTTCTCTTTTAATTTTGGCTCTGAGTTGATTCACATTAGCAGGGTCAGAGGAGGATTCTTGTTCTTGAAGCTGCTCTTGGAGTTTATTTAGTCTACTAGATCTGTGAGCTGTAACTTCCTTTCTGACCTGCTTGAGCAAGTTTTGGGTTGACTTAACTGAAAGACTCCAAGCTTTAGCTGGGGACAGATTATTGCTGAAGAAGAAATTCCATATGTGTTTGGTTTCTTCTTGTACTAGGGGCAGCTTAAATAGTTCAGGGTCTGTGTGGAACCAGCTAGATTTGTGTCTGTTGTCTTGATCATCCATGGTAGTGATGATGGGGTAGTGATCTGATATGCACGTTGTACAGTCAACTGAGCATTCACACCTATTGTATTTAGAATATATTTCACCACTTGCGTAAGACCTATCTAATCTGGCTTTTCTGGAGAGCTCTCCAGAAGAGTAGTTTTGCCAAGTGAAGCTTCCTTCTTGGCCCAAATCCTGCAGATTGAACTTGTGTTTAACTTTTTCCCAAGTTTGTTTCTCTGTTCCAAACAAGGTTTGACCTTTGGAGTTGAATCTGTCCTTGAGGGTCTCAACCATGTTGAAGTCCCCCATAATCAAAACAGGTGCTTGTAGCCTTAGTAGAGAGTTCCATGTTCTAATCCTCTGTTTTTGTGGGCCATGAGCATAAACTCCAACAAAGGTGAGGTTGTTCATGCGCACTACTATCCATTGATTGTTGATGTCAATGAGAAAGTCTTCTAGGTCTTGGATGCAGTCATTATGGATGCCCACTGCTAGGCCTCCACTTCCATGAGTGTGTAAAGAGTATAACCAAAAGTGCTCAGGGGAGATGGAGTATAGCCTTTTGTTCAACTCCTCACCTGAAGTCTTTATCTCCACTAGAGTGATGATATCCAGATGACCTTTGGATTTACACCATTGTCTGACTAGTTGGGCTTTCTTTGGGTCAGAAAGTCCTTTGACGTTGAAGCTTGCGTATTTCATCATCTTTTGTTGGGGGGTTTGTTGTGACCTCCTTTGGTGGCAGACTGAGGGGTGGAGGTTCCAAGGTGGGCTCTGTCCCTCTTGAGTTCTTTGCTTATCTCCATGTTATTGGAGTTACCTGCTTGTGGTTTGGAGCTTTTTTTAGGAGCTGGGATGACTGTGGTGTCCATATCCGCTGAATCCAGGTTGTCAACTTCCTTCTCTAGCCTCTGTTTGTTTATAGGGGTGCTTTCTACACATTCATTCTCTTCTTCTGAACCACCTGGGTCTTGAACAGAGGCTAAAACTGAGTACCTGTTTGGCTTGAGAAAGGTCTGAGGGGGTTTGGGTCTATTAGGAGGTCTCCTTCTGTTAACTTGGATGAACTCTGTTTCTTTTGGGTTTTCATTAGAAGGTTGAGGGCCAGGGGCTTGGCTAGGGTTAGGGGGGATTTTTTTTCAGAAACTTGAGGAAGGATGATCTGCGGGTATTTGATGGGGCAGTTCCTGATAAGGTGACCTTGTTTTCCACAGTTGAAGCAAGAGTTGGGAAGGTGTTTGTACAGAACTGGCTGAATATGAGAGAACTCACCACACCCTATATCAATCTCATCTGGGAGAGGGAGGGAAAGGTCAAGCTCTACTAGAACTTGAGGGTGCCAAGCAGGGTTGTAATCAGATACAGCTTTGGTGCCAAGGACTTGACCTAGGGGAGATAATAGGGTTTTGATCCATGGGGTCAGGTGAATGGGGAGGTTTGGGAGTTCTACCCACACTGGATAAGCTGAGGATTTGGGGCCATCAGGATTGAAGTCCTTTGTCCATCTCATGAAACAGAAGGGGAGATGCCTATACATCCATTGCCCTGAGCTGATAACCTTCATTGCCATGCTTGGATCTTTGAATAAGAATAAGTAATAGCCTTTGGCAAGAGCTTGAGTTAGCGTGACCTCTATTCCCAGAGGTGTCCAGCTTTCCCTTATCCATGCTCTCATTGATTCCTTAGAGGGTCTTGGTCCAAAAAGAAGTCCGACCAAGCATCTTTCTGAGTAGTCTTCAACCTTGCTTCTGACCTGATCTATTGGTAAGCTTACATGCACAGTGTTGGTAGACGAAATACCTGGTGTGGTGTTATTAGTTGTTGCTTGGTGTTGGGCTGCTGTTGTTGCAGGTTCTATTGCTGGCATGAGGAAGGGCTCTTTGACTTGTTCCTGGCTCTTCATGTGCTGAAGTTGGTCTTTGGCTTCTTTTAGTTCCTGAGCCACCCTGGTGTTTTCATCCATTACTGCATCAATGATGGCTTCTCCACTCCATTGTTCTTCTGGATTGGGTTTCCAAGGGTTTGAGTGTAGGATTAGGACTTGATGGGAGGTTGAAGGTAAAGCTAAGGGAATGTGACTGCTGAGCATTTGATTTGATCTTGCACGTGAAGCTGATGACGTCTGAGGTTTGATAAGGGACGGGCTCCTCCACTTAGTGCCCATGCACTTGGGAGGGCAACCGCCCGAGGAGAAGGAAAGTCTTCGATGCAGGTTTAAAGAAAGGCGGGAAACTGGGGAAGATGAAGCTCTCTGATCTTGCTCCTGCTTTTATCCATTCAAAAGCTTTGGTGTCTTCTCACAGGCGGCCCTTCAAAAGCTTAGTAAAGCCGGCACTGTATAGTGGAACAGCCGTGCTGCTTTAACGTCGGCAAGCACTCAGCATTAACTACATTCATGGCTGTCATCATCAATAGCTCCGTCGCCTAGATAAGTACGTCCTCCGTCGGTCGGTTCCGTCTCACTGCAGCGTTAATGGCCGTCCGTTTGCGCCGTCAACCCAACAGTCCACGGCTTGAGCTGGTGGCTTTTATACATTATAAAACCACACGAGTCCCACCTCACGGTCCTGTGACAGGCGTAACTCCATAACACCTCACGAGAGCTCCACTTCACGGCAGTTTCCCGTCAAGTGACCTCTCCGTCAGTGAAAACCTTTAATGTTTTTTTTTTTGGGTGATCTTCGATATTATAAAAACCTTCTAAAATCACTATAATAAAACTTTCATCTTCACCTCCCACCCCAACTAAGCATCTCCCAATGGTCTCAATTATTGACCCAGCCTCAAAATATTGAGAGCTCCCCCTCAAGTTTTTGAAGATCGCCAAGATCAGTCACAAGTATTTCGTGACCAATTTACAAATTTTTTAAGCACTACCAATACTAACAGTAGAACATGGCCAACAATTCATCCAATGACTTGTTTTTGAAATTCTTTCTAAAGAAGACAAGTTGGATGGGTCAAATTACTCCTTATGAAGTTTCATGGTCAAAAATGTTTTGACAACCAAAGGTATTTGGGGTCTAGTTAGTATATCCCACCACTCCTCAACGGGGTGGGGGCCAACAAATCCAACCACATGTCCCTCAAATTACTATTTAATCATTAACAACGAAGATGGGATTCAAATAATGCACAAGCTCTGGCATTAATTGCTTTGTCTGTTAAAAGAGTAATTAATCTGCATATTCGTTCTTACAAAATATTCAAACTTGCTTGGGATACTTTAAAGACTATATATCAAGCTAAACATGATGCATGAGTTGTTTTTCTCAAAAGACAACTTGATAATGAGAAGGAGTCCATGAATGAACACTCAACCAAGCTACGAGACTTAAGAGAACAGCTTCTCAACTTTGATAAGATCATTCCTGACAAGGAAATGGTTAACATCACCCTTAACTCTTTGCATGAATCTTATCTAGGTTTCAATACTTCCCTTCGACTTTCTTTGAGAGCCAATGTAGCCCCTCTTTCCTTTCAAGAGCTTGTTAGCTTATTGTTGCAGGAAGAGCATTCCAGAAAGAATGCATCTATCAGTTTAGTGGATCGATCGCTTCCTTGTCACTCACCAAGAAAAAGGGTAAGAAGTTCTAGTGGATGGACAATACAAACAAATCTTCTATGGCTAAGGATGATTCCAATAAGCCAAAGGAAGTTACTTAGTGGTATTACAAGAAGCGTGAATATTGCTATAAATTGCAGGCTAAAGAAAATAAGAGCAAGAAAAGCAAAAAAATAGAATCTTACAAAGGTTCAACCAGCTCCACCCCAGACAATTGGAGTGCCAAGAACGAGGACTATGCGAATGTCGTCCTTGAAGACTTCTCACTTATGGTTGTTTGCAGTTTTCATCCTAACCATGATTCATGTGCAATGCTTCAAATAGTTGATATCTTAACAATGGTACTTTAAAGCACATTACTTCTCAAAATTGTTTGGTCAATATTATGAAATTTGTGTAGGATGGTCACATTGTTATGTATGCCAACAATGTCTCTTATCCAGTCAAAGGTATTGGTGAGATTTGCCTTACTACTGTTAGTGGTGAGGATCTTTATCTTCAAAATGTACTTTTTATTCTAGGTATCAAGAGGAATCTGCTTTGAGTACCCACTCTAGTCATGGGAGGTCGTAATGTTAAATTTACATATGATAAACGCATTGTTCGGTGATAGATAACACAACAAGAAAATTGTTCTGACTAGAACTCTTAGCCTTGGTTTAAATATAAATTAGACATATATGACAAGTGTGACGATGCTTGTCTGGCAAACACATTAGGAGAAATTTGGACTCAAATTGGGCCCTTTAAGGATTTTTCTCTCTACAAAAATGGGCACACGGTGAAATTTTTGCAAATCAACTCAGGAGTGAGAGGAGTTTAGATATTTGGAATCTAGCTACGTGACATGTCATCACCAAATTTGGAGACTTCTTGAATATGAAAAATTTCCCATCATGCTATATATCATTGGAAAGTTCTTGAAGAGTAGATTCCAAATCTCCAAACTCCGATCACTTTTGAGTTGCTTTACCAAAATTTCACCGTGCACCCATTTTTGTAGAGAGAGAATGTGTAGAAATCCTTAAAGGACCCAAATTTGAGTCCAAATTTTCCCTAATGCTTCAAATACAATGAAATATACCCAGTTATGCAATACTAAGTTTGGCTATACATCGATTGGTGGACTAATGCTTTTGCATAAACATAGGATATTACAAGACTTTCCTCAACTTGATCCCCCACCCAAATATATTTACTCCCCTAGCTTCTACTAGCATATAGCCTCCATCTTAGTAGTTCTAGATCAGCCATCGAAGCTTACTTTAAAGGAGCATAAAGTGTGGAGATTTTTCATCTGTTATATCACTTTAGCAATATAAGATTCTTCTTTGTCTCTGTTATTGTGCAAGATCCTACTTCTTGTGAGTGTTCTCTTATATACACTACACATTGTATTCTCTTACATGCTATTAGAGCTCTGGCTTGATACAAAACTTCTTCTAATTGCTATCTAGAAGTCCCTTAGTGAAATGGCATCTTCCACAAGACCCCGCCCACCACCACTCGGGATGCTGATGGAAAGCTTAATGGCACCAATTATTATCTATAGAAGTTCGAGCTTAAGGCCATCATCTCCTCCTATGACCTTTGGGACACTGTCATTGGTGTTGATGGTCGCCCAAAACAAGGGATATAGACCACGTGCTATACTATTGCCAACCTTGTCTAAGATTAGAGATGAAGGGATTGACATGGCAACCGTATAGCAGTTGTGCTACTGATCTTGTCCAAGATTAGAGATGAAGGGGTTCAGATGCTCTCTGTGTTATCATACGATTATGGAAGATAGTGTGCTGACCATGGTTCAGTATGTCTCCATAGCTGCAAAAGCATAGACCTTGTTATTACAAAGCTAGTACGAGACCACAAATCCCTCAAAGGGTTTAGAATCTTGAAAATTAGCTTTAACAAGAGAAGCTTAATGAAGGTGAAACAGTGGAGGTGTTTCTCAATCACCAGAATGAAAGATCTCCATGATTAAATGGCTACAATCGGCATGAGTGTGCTCTCCCCAAATGTGATAGTTTTATTACACATTAGGGAAAATTCGGGCTCTAAATGGGACCTTTAAGGGCTTTCTCTCTCTTCTTGGAATCTAGGAAAAGTGTAAAAATAATACTACTATATTAGGTTTCTCTCTCTTCTTTTTTAATCTAAATTCACCTTTTTTCATATTTTCTAAAGAGATTCAATGCTTATTTTCTTCTAATGTACTTAAATTCTAACTTCAACCACTATGAGTGAGAATTCATAAATGTGAAATGCTAGTACTCTATAAAGTAAGAAAACAAGTATGAGAATATTTCTGACATATGTAACTATGCAACTATATTTCTAACATAAGTACAACATAGAATTCAAAGATGATTGGAAATAGTGGCATTTTTTAAAAGAACTCGAATATATCTTGAAGCAAACGTAGTATTTTGGGAAAAAAATCATTGCTTAATAAACATGCTTAAGTTCTATTCTAGTGCATTTTCATGAAGTTATGGTGGTTGTCATTAGGTGAGTTTTCCTCATTCGATAGCCACTCTTCTCCATTTGAATTTTCATCCATTAAAATCTTCATTCTCTCAAGGAAACCTCTAAGCTTTCACCTGAATCTCCTCTTTCCTCATATATTACTTATGCATGGACAACAATGAAGGGAGATTTGACTTTCTGGTGCCTTCAACAAGTGGAACCAAAAATTCATATTTATCTTCATTAATTTTCTATACACAATTCTTTTACTACCAGGAAGTGTTATTTCATCAAGAAGGGCATTAATTAGTGTTGCTACAGTGCTCAATGGAGGTATAGATATGTTTAAAGGGCATTAAGTTTTATGTTACACTACAAGAAAAAGCGACCACAGGCGTGTTTATAGATGCATTTTGACAACGTGCTTTAAAATGTTACGGGCGCATTTATAATCGCCTCTAAAATCGTGTCTACAGACATGCATCTACAGACATGCATTTATATGCGCGTCTATACTGATATACACACGTAAATAGACGCCTTTATAGCCTTTGTTATAGACGCCCTTATAGGCGCACTCTGAAATTTAAAAAAATCCAGAGAGCTGCCTGTGCAGATGTACAGCTGCATTTTCTACACATGCAGCTACATTTTTTGCACAGGCAGCTCTCTGGTTTAAGGTTTTGTTTACTTGTACAAATCAAGATTAGCAAAGATATCAACATAAAAACTTAAATTAAAGATAGATATGCACAAAAAGATTTGTGAACACACTTTGAATATTGATTAAAGAAGATGAGAAATTACATTTTATATCCAAAAAAAATTTCTATACATGATCGTATCCACATAAGGCTTGAATAAAAACATAAATACATAGAGAAGATAAAAAAAATTCATCATATCTAAGAAATTGTCCATACATGATGGTAGCCATATGAGGCTTGAAAAAGAAACATAGTTGCATAAACGAAAACTATACATGAAGAAAATTTCTATACATGATCGTATCCACATAAGGCTTGAATAAAAACATAAATAGATAGAGAAGATAAAAAATTTCATCATATCCAAGAAATTGTCCATACATGATGGTAGCCACATGAGGCTTGAAAAAGAAACATAATTGCATAAACCAAAACTATACATGAAGAAAAACTACAAGGAAAACTACTCAGAGGAGTCATCACTCTCCGAGTCATCTTATCCTCCTTCTTGTCCACCTTGTGCCTACACAAAGTGAAGATATATATAAATAAAAATAGAAAGTATTATAAAGGTCGAAACATGTTTTGTAAATAAAAATAAAAAGTATTACCTACATTGGTATTCTCCTTGCTCGATTATATTGTTCGTCGGAGGAGATGATCCCTTCATCGTGAATGTAATCCCATGTATCTCCTCTACTGTGGCGATAATGGTAGCCAGTCTCTGCTGGGATAGGATCTCTACCCACAATGTCACACTACATCACAAGACAAACATTATAACACAACTCAAATAGAGAGAATACAAAGAAAAGACATGAAGTTGCACTATACATACAAACCCGGCCTCTCATGATGCACGACCTCCAGATCCGAAGTGCGACGATCCATGTCGCTCCATTTGTATTCGCCACGCTTCTCTTTGTTGCTGGTTCACTACTCCTTCTAGGAGCTCCTTCTTGGCTTTCTTCCACTCGCCCCTTTGAGTAGTAGATGGCTTGCCGGCAAGCCATGCCAAAAAACAATGGCTACCTAGTGGGAAGTGAAAACAATGGCTACCTTTTGTAAGCCATGCCATAAAAGAAAATTTTGACCGACATCTATTCGAGCTTTCTCCTCCTTTGCATGTCTCCTTACTAGAGACCTCCTATCCTTAAGTATGTCTTTGATTTTGTGTTGTGCCCATCTACTATTAAACCTTTGGTTGTGAGGATTAGGATACTTCTTGTGGATAGCTTTAATGCAATCATCCACTAGGCTCTTCCTTTGCTGCTTAAAATGTATAAAGCAGTCTTTACAGTGTGCAAAAACTACTTAGCGTCGCAAGTAGTTTACCACCTCCTTCCCACGAGAGTCATCAACTATGCCGCCCACATCTGTGATATCATAATACGATATATCACCATGATGTGGTGGTGACTCTGAAGAACTATCCCCACCCCCAAAGCACTGCCCTAGGCATCCTCTATCTCCTCTACCTCCACTCTCAGTGCTAGTGCGACATGAGGTACGACCACCACTATCTCCACGACTACCCTCCCTCTATGACAATGGCTGCCACTCTCATGAGAGCCATGATGACTGTGAGGTGTCACATCTCTTGAAGGTCCAGGTGTGAGAGATGCTATAGCACTAACTGGGGCTGACATATAAGGGGTGAATGTAAAGGCAGGTGAAGTGCCTAGCAAGGGTAAAGTGCCTGGCAAGGGAATCTGTTGGGCTATGGGTGGACCTCATGGTAAAGGGGTGCCTGCTACATAGGCTGCCAACTGCTCGGGGGTGGGAGTATAGCCAAAGATGCCCTCTACCTCCCTAGCAAACCATCCTTGAGACTCGATGAGAGCCTTAACCTGTGGATCTGTGGTACAAGAGGATGAGGACCCAGGCCACATCTATACAAACAAAGAAAATATTAAAAAAATATTATGAAATGAAGACTTCATGGATCTTTAAGTCAATCGACCCCGAGAATCATCTCATTCTTCAAAACACAAAAAATAAACAAATATTAAGAAAGCATGTAAGCCGTTATGCAAGCCGAGAATCATCTCATTCCCAACACTATGCGTTATGCAAGCCTTATGCAAGCCGTTACGCAAGTCTTGCATAAAGCATTATACATTAGGCCTTATGCATAAAGCACTATGCAAAGCACTATGCATAAGGCCTTAAGCAATGAGACCTTAAGCATAAAGCTATGCATGAGGCCTTATGCATAAAGCTACGCATGAGGCCTTAAAGCTATGCATGAGGCCTTAAGCATGAGGCTTATGCATAAAACTATGCATGAGGCCTTAAAGCTATGCATGAGGCTTATGCATAAAACTATGCATGAGGCCTTATGCAGCATAAAGCTATTATGCATGAGGCTTATGCATAAGGCCTTAAGCATAAAACTATGCATGAGGTCTTATGCATAAAGCTACGCATGAGGCCTTAAGCATGAGGCTTTAAGCATAAAACTATGCATGAGGCCTTATTCATAAAGCTTATGCATAAGGCTTATGCATAAGGCCTTAAGTATGCACAAAGCTTATGCATAAGGCTTATGCATAAGGCCTTAAGTATGCACAAAGCTTATGTGCAAACCTACAAAACAAATCCCCAGCACCCAAGGGTGCAATAATAATAGAGGAAAGAGAGAAAAGATATGAAAGCACTTACCTCTTTTTCATGATGTTGAAAGAGAGGATTAGAGGACCTACAAAACCAACAAAAGGGTGAGCAAAAGATTAGTAAAGCTTATGCATAAAGCGATACATGAGGCATTATGTTTAAAGTACTATGTCTTAAGCATAAAGTTTAAGGCATAAATCTTATGTATAAGGCCTTAAGCATAAAGCTTATGTAAGGCTTATGCATAAAGCTATGCATGAGGCCTTAAGCATAAAACTATGCATGAGGCCTTATGCATGAGAGCTTATGCATAAAGCTTATGCATATAAGGCTTATGCGCAAACCTAGAAAACAAATCCCCAGCACCCAAGGGTGCAATAATAATAGAGGAAAGAGAGAAAAGATATGAAAGCACTTATCTCTTTTTCGTAATGTTGAAAGAGAGGATTAGAGGACCTACAAAACCAACAAAAGGGTGAGCAAAAGATTAGTAAAGCTTATGCATAAAGCGACGCATGAGGCATTATGTTTAAAGTACTATGCATAAGCTTAAAGTACTATGCCTTAAGCATAATGCTTATTCATAAAGCTTATGCAAAGCTATGCATGAGGCCTTAAGCATAAAACTATGCATGAGAGCTTATGCATAAAGCTTATGCATAAGGCTTATGCGCAAACCTATAAAACAAATCCCCAGCACCCAAGGGTGCAATAATAATAGAGGAAAGAGAGAAAAGATATGAAAGCACTTACCTCTTTTTTGTGATGTTGAAAGAGAGGATTAGAGGACCTACAGAACTAACAAAAGGGTGAGCAAAAGATTAGTAAAGCTTATGCATAAAGCGATGCATGAGGTGTTATGTTTAAAGTACTATACATAAGGCTTAAAGCTTAAGGCATAAAGTACTAAAGCATAAAGCATAAAGCTTATGCATAAGGCTTATGTATAAAGCTTGTGCATAAGGCTTATGCATAAAGCTATGCATGAGGTCTTATGCATAAAGCTTAGCATGAGGCTTATGCATAAAGCTTAAGCATAAGGCCTTAACCATAAAGCTTATGCATAAAGCTTAAAGCATAAGGCATAAAGCATAAAGCTTAAGCATAAGGCCTTAAGCATAGAGCATAAAGCTTATGCATAAGGCTTATGCATAAAGCATAAAGCTTATGCGCATAAGGCTTATGCATAAAGCTTATGTTTAAGGCTTATGCATAAAGCTTAAAGCATAAGGCTTATGCCTAAGGCTTATGCATAAAGCTATGCATGAGGCCTTAAGCATAAAACTATGCATGAGGCCTTATGCATGAGAGCTTATGCATAAAGCTTATGCATGAGGCCTTATACATATATAAGGCTTATGCGCAAACCTACAAAACAAATCCCCAGCACCAAGGGTGCAATAATAATAGAGGAAAGAGAGGAAATATATGAAAGCACTTACCTCTTTTTCGTGATGTTGAAAGAGAGGATTACAGGACCTACGAAACCAACAAAAGGGTGAGCAAAAGATTAGTAATGCATACATACAAACTAAGAAAATATTAAGGGTTCAAGAAGAAGAGCAAGAGCAAGAGCAAGAGCAAGAAGAAGAACAAGAAGAAAAGGATCAAGAAGAAGAAGAGAAAGAGACTTACCACAACCAAGGTATGTACCAAGGTAAACTCTCACTCCACAGTCCTTTTTTGTAAAGCAGATTTGCAGCCTGGTGATGAAGTTTGAGAGCTTTCCATGGAGGTTCAAGATTTTTTTGTTAAGCTTCACTTTGATGAAAAGATGTGGGGGTTGAATCATTGTCCTTTAAATTGTTTTTCATGGCATTACTTGATATACCTAAGCCTTTGTATGTATCCATCCCTTTCACCACATTACTCGATTTATACCTATTTCTTTTCTCTTTCCTTAGCATTTTGGGGATTGAAGATTTTGTTTTTCTTTACAAGGTCCACAATTGCAACTGCATAGGAAATTGTTGCAGACTGCGCCTATAAGCGCGTCTATACTTACATCTATAAGAGCATCTAATTTCAAAGGAACTAGACACGCTTATAGATGCCAGTATAGATGCAGACGTAACTTACGTATCTATAAGAGCGTTTAATTTCAAAGGAACTAGACGCGCTTATAGACGCATTTATAGACGCAAGTATAGATGCCCCCGTAACTTGCCCGTCTATGCTTGCTTTATGTTGTAGTGTTATCTGAAACGCAAGTGTCTAAAATTAATGATAATTTTTTACTGTACTTATATTTTTGCAAAGAAAGGAGTTAATTGCAATTTTAGTATTGTTTTATGGTATGTAGAACATCAAAAATAATTCTAAGAAGCGATTTATACATGTGAACCTAGATGACAAGTATGCTTCTCTCTATAAGAGAACAGAGGCTTCTAAGGTCAATCCTTATGTAATGAAATAGGCTAGGGAATTAGGGATAAAGCATGTTGATATATGGGTGCAAGGATCAATTTACCCACTTAATCCCTTGACTCAACAACCACCTAAATTTTCAAGCCTAACTTCTTTAATCAAATATGTTTGTGAGGGCCATGCTGGCTTGCTTGGTTAAACAACAAGGCTTGCTAGTCTAGTGCAAAGCATTTGGATATCATCACAAAGTATGCTGATGATGAAGGAAGCTCAGATCAAGCAGTTAAATGCTTGACTGTCAAGGAGAATGAATACAATGAGTTGGTAGAAGTTGTTCATGCTTAGCATATGCAAAACCATGAATTGGAACAAAAAGCAAAGGATCTAGAGGCCAAGAACATAGAAGTGGTATTAAAGAAGATAGTCAAGCATGGGCCCAGCTCTAATTTGGATGCCCGTGAACGAGTAAGAGAACAAAGACCACTTACTGCATTGTCAAAAATAATGGAAACTATAAACACCGTATACATGCCAAGACCGATAAATTGAAGAACCTTAAACAAGATAATGGAGCACTCTCACAAGTCTTGTCAAGACAGATGGTGAAGTCTACACTTTCTCATTCAAAGTTCAGAACAATTAGTATGATGATCTCATACATGCACGATTTCCAGATGTGAAGAATGTATTTATTGTTGTTACAATTGAAGCTCAAGGTATTTGTGACAAAGTTAGTTTAAGTACATAATCCTATGCAATGATCTACAAACAAATGGATGTAGGTATTAACTCCATGCTGCAAAACAAAAGGGTAACTGTTCCATGCCCTTTTAGTGTCAAAAAAGAAAGGCAACAATTGAATAAAAATGTCCTTGAACTCATTGGTGAGCCTAAACACATAGTTCACTCGCATGTATTCAATAATTTTTCTAAAGAAGTGACCTTCAATTTGAATCCAAACAACAATTATGTCTTGGATGTGTGCAAATTGCAAGATGCAATGGTGAAGTTCTATGATATGTCTATTAAAGAATGTGGTGGCACACTGAAATTCGTACTAAAACTTGATGAGAGTAAAATTGTGAAGAATCAAAAGATAGAAAGAGTAGGTTTGACATTGATGAACATGGCATTGGATCCTTCCATAAATCCGAGTGATTCTTAATACTTAAATGTTCAATCTAAAAATGAAATTTGGTGGCTCACAACATTTGAGGTTCCAAAAGAGAATCATGAGATCCTAAAGATGTTTTTCAATCTAATAGAGATTCCTACTATGGTTCAACATCAAAAAGCACGTGAAATTATACATGTGGATGGTTTTGGAAACTACTCAATGGAATGGCACGTTGCAGGTGATCTGACGACACTAAAGTACATGTTTGGTGTCTCAGTGGATCCAAAGTGGGACCCTATACTTGACATTCCTTTAAAACAAGTTCATCCTTGTACACTACATGTTGTTTGTAGAATTGTGAAAAATGGTTTATGAATATATATGTTTTGCATATAAGATGCAGCCGACGTCAGAGGCCCAAGAAGTGTGTAAGAGAGTGGAGGAGGTTCTTTCATGTGTGGGTCTATACAAAGGAAAAGTGGAAATCAAGAAAGATGAGAAGAGATCAGGTGCAAGTGGAAATGTGCCGTGCAAACCAAGTATTGATGGAGCCAAGGCTAGAAGATTTTTATCACCACCAAAGAACCATGAAGGCCATTTATTAGCTCTTCAACCATGGAAGTATGAGGCATGGAGGAAGTTACACATGTTTGTTCCAAATCGTAGTAATAATAGCAAGACTAGAATTTCAAATGCTAATGTATGGATTACCTTTGGATAAGGTTGCTACCCTTCTCCAGATATGACCACATTTTACAAGCCTCATGGTGGAAGCATTTTACAAGCCTCATGGTGGAAGCATTTACATCAAGTAGCATAACACATTACATGGTAAGATCTCCAATTTTGTATGTTCTTATGTTGTTTAGTGATTCTTATTTAAAATAACCAATGTGCATATGCTGTCATCATTTTTATTCTATCACATTTTGGAGGCTCATGGTCCCTAGTTTGCAAATCAGGGAAGCTTAGTTATTTGGTCTACCCAAGGCATAGAGAATTCACATTGGAAAGCTCGTTTGTGGGTTTCAAAAGGCCAACTTCCATGGCAGTGGAATTCGTGAAGTCAATGCATTGAGGCAATTACTCATGTGGCAGTATAGCAGGACTATAGTTAGAATAGAGGAGAAAGAAGCCAAAGCTGATAGAACTTTTTGAATTCACGGGGCTTAATGCTTTGGATATTGAAAATTTGATTCTTCATGATAGACTTCACAATTATAAATCAATGCTCTATCGAATCTCTCTTAATCCTCTCAAGTGCCGATTTTGGGTTTGGCACACGAAGTAATCTTAGGACACATTGTCTCAAAACATGGAATCTCCAATGGACGACAACAAAGTGTGACTCATTCTTGAGCCACCACCGCCAATCAATTTTAAAGGAGTCAAGTGCTTCATGGGACATGTCAAGTATTATTGATGTTTCATCTTCATGTACACCGACATTGCTTGTCCCCTCTACAAACTCCTAATAATCTTTGAATGGATAGAGCAGTGCCGAAAGGTGTACGATACTCTGAAGAGAAAACCTTGACAAGCGCTCCCATCTTCAAGTCTCCAGATTGGGAAATCATATTTCACATGCACAACATCGACGCCTCTGCCTTTGCAATTGGGTGCGTAGTACTGGCTCAACCTGGTGCGAACACAATAGGGATTTCCCTATTAGCTTTGCCAGTCATCGCGCCAACAACTGAATGAGGCAGAATGAAACTATACCACCACAAAAAGGGAGGGATTAGCCATGGTCTACATGGTTAAAAAATTTCGCCCTTCATTTTCTTTGTGGACCATCAAGCTCTCCTTTGCCTTGTAAATAAATCATGTACCACTGGTGGCAAAATCACCAGATAGTTGTTAATTATGATAGAGTTTGACTTCACTATCATGGTGCAAAAAGGCTCACAGCATGTCTTGGCCGACCATATGTCACACATCCTCGATGGGTGTTGAGTGTGATGATGACATGCCAGATGCCGCCTTCTTCCAGCTATGCTTAACTCCTGAATGGGGAGAGGAAATTGCACTCGCCAATGGCCTACCCACCAATCCACTCCTCAACAAACACCAAGCGAGACACCTCATTAAAAAAGCTGACCCCTATTACTTGATTTACAGGGCAACTTTACAAGCAAGGAAAAGGCAAAATCATGAGACACTATGTCCAAGAAGACAAATATGTCCTTGTTCTAGAGAAGGCCCACTCTAGAAGCGCAGGTGGACACTTTGTAGACATCACTGCTTGAAAAATAATGTGATGGCCCACTTTGTTTGGAGACGCTAGGGAATATATCAAACGATGTGATGAATGCCAACGAGTGGCAATTCTTGAACTAAGGACAGAATGCCCTTGAACCCAATCGTGTCCTTATAACCATTTGAGAAATGGGGCATTAACTTTGTAGAACCCATTAGTCCAGTGGCTCGACACACTCAAGCACGATATATCATAATGGCCATGGACTGTTGTACAAAATGGGTTGAAGCTAGAGCCACCTGCAAAAGCTAATGCAAGATCTATTGCGAAGTTTTTTTACGTCACTCGTTTTAGATGCCCGCTTGAGTTGGTAAGTGACAATGGCACACACTTCATCAATGAAGTGATACAATTCTTGCTACAAGAATTTTTTAGTCACATAGGAAATTCTCCCCTTCTACCCCCAAGCCAATGGCCAAGTTGAAAGCACAAATAAAACCCTATGTGCTATCTTGACCAAGATAGTAGAGGCCAGCCGAAACGATTGGGAACAAAAGTTGCCAGTCACACTTTGGGTGTACTGCACAGCGTACAAAGTAGCCACAAACATAACACCCTTAAATTTAACCTATGGCACTAATGCTATCATGCCTATAGAATTCTTAGTACCCAGCTTAAGGGTAGCCGTACAGGAAGAACTCACAGGCAATCTCTTGAGCTGCCGACTTATGGAACTTGAAAGGCTTGATGAAGCACGCCTCAGAGTCGTGTATGACATGATCATAGAAAAGCTAAAGCGTAAACAGTGGTTTGATGACCAATTTAAGGGATAAGGAAATGGGTGAGGGAGATATGGTCCTCCTCTACAACACTAAGAATCACAAAAAGAAACTCAAATACAGAGGATTTGGACCTTTTTTAGTCACGAAAATAACCCTACAAGGCACAGTGCGCATAGAAACCCTTGATGGCGTTGAGATAGTAGGTTATTTCAACAATAGAAAACTCAAACACTACTACGACCCACTCACTCATAATACATTAATAGCCATTCATCTCAAAAATAGCAAAAAAAAATAACACGAGGAAATGAAAGAATCCACACAGCGTGAAGCCAAAGAATGACAAGCAAAACTTAGGGGAAAACACATAGTAGTAAACATGGCATAGGTAGTGGACCTCAAAGAAGAGGATTGGGAAGTGAAACCACACAGCTATGGTTAGGCATGACCAACCCGGTGAGCTTCACACAAAAATTAGCACTTGTCGACACAAGTGTTAATCATAATCTGATGCCCTATGACACATGGCACTCCCTCAAGAGACCAACATTAACAAACACCATGGCCATAGTCACTACTATTGCTTCACATACCGTCCAATGTTTAGGCACAATTACAATTCTATTTCGCATTGGAAAAAACCCCTTGGAAGGAAAGCTTTATGTTATGCCTGTAGGAACAATGCAAGAAGAGATCCTTCTAGGGCATGGATGGATGGGACACAACTAATGTCAAATTGATTGGGATGCAAGGATGGCAACTTTGCAACTCACCTCAGGGAAAGTTACAGTCCTAATGATGACAAACAAAGAGCCCTTGCCACCTAATCACCCACCCTAAGTCAACCACTATCTTCCACTAAACCCCATCACCCTCCCCCCTAATCCACATAAAACCATGCCACCTAAAAAGAGGCCGCTCCCCCTCCAAAATAGCCAATCGCCTCACCAAACCTCATCTACACCAAGCTCTACAGAGCAACTCAAGCGCACAATAAAGAGGCTTCTACCATTGCTAACCCCACTAACACAACCCCCCAAGTAAACATTTGGCCTCGCTGCACCCAAACCAACAATCCTCACTCTTGGGTGCCCACGAAGATCCTTGCAGCCCAAGGCTATTATGAGGGTGCTATAACTCTGTGGATTTTCCAACAATCCACTTCCCCCATTCACACCCCGGCAAAACCAACTACACATACCTCACGTCTCCCTCCCACAAGACAACCACAAGCCCATAGGATGCAAGAGAACCTCTGGCAAAGATCTTCAATGCAACAAAACCATCATTGCCACCAATCTCGCCCTCGCACCGTGACTACCTATAGGTGAATCCCTAAGCCTCTCCTACAAGCTCAACAATTCTATGAAGGCAATTGGCACATCTGGGTATCGCAATAACTGATGTGCACCATTCCTACTCCCATGATCCCCGAACTCAAAAGATTCCAATGGCAGCCCAAGATAGCCTCCATTGTCACCACCAATACTACTGTGCGAGACAAAGGGAAAGCAAAGATTCTAGAGGAAGCCACGATGATAGAACCCCTGTCCACATCATTGTCTTCGATAGTGATGTACCTTTAACCTTGGCTACTCCACCGGACCTTATTCTCTGACTCCCTCGGTGCACCCCCACTCAGTCCTTTGCTTCTCCAATCCCCCTTTCCCCAGTTGCACCCTCCCAAGAAGCCTCCAAGCTCGCTACGGAGCTACCAACCTCGCCAAAACCTAACTGGAGTTGCCTTCTCATGCTTGCAAATTGGGCAAGGAGTCAGTACAAAACCAGCAAATGGGGTGTTAGCTATATAGCCTTAGGGTACAAAACTTTTTTATACGGTGCCCTACCAAAAAAAACTCTCTCTTAAGCCATAACCATTCACTCTAGTTAGCCACGGCCATTCACTCATGAAGCCACAGAAATTCACTCATGAAACCATGGCTGTTGCCTCACCAAGTGCTTAGCCACAGCCATTCTCTTGTCACAAACTGCCAAGTCACAGCCATTCACTCTGCTTAGCCATGGCTATTCACTCATGAAACCACGACCGTTCCCTCTGCTTAGCCATGGCTATTCACTCATGAAACCACGGCCGTTCCCTCACCAAATGCTATTCTCTTGTCAACAGCTAAGCCACGGCCATTCACTCTGCTTAGCCATGGCCGTTCACTCATGAAGCCATGGCCGTTCACTTCCTGGGAAATCTATAAAAAGGGCCCACCACCTTCATTTCACTCGCTTTTCTCTCTTTCCCCTAGCCAAACTCTTACATTTTTTTCTCCCAAGCTTTCACACTCCCAGGCCAGCTTTTTATCCTCAGCAGCATGGCAGATCTCGCCCACTCCGACTCTTCCTATGAGGTCCTACCTGATACCCCCTAGAAAAAGAAGCGACCTGCTCGGTCACCATTTCGAGGAGTATGGGAAACACCCTACTCATCTCTCCCACATGGTTGAGACCCTCATGCAGCAAGTGAGTGGTCACACCATCCATAACGTAATGAAGAACACACACAAGGTTGAGTACAAGTTGCTCTACTATACCGAATCTTGTTACAGGGCCATTGCCAATCCTGTTATCGTGGCCCGCCTGAAGGAAATAGGGTTCGACGGTTTACCCACTCTTCAGCCCTCTGATCTAGACCTTCTAAACTACCTCTATTTCATGGAAACCTATGATGCAAACTAAGCTATAGGGTAGGACATTGAAAGCCACCCCCAGACTCTCCCCCTTAGTCTGGACCTCGTTCAGGAGGCACTGCATCTCCCCCGCATGGAGCAGCCCTACGTTTAATTAGCAAATGTTATGCACCACGTATGGGATACAAACCAAGGGCCTACAACTAAGGATGGCATGGAGTGGCAGAATATATCACGCCCATAGCTTTTAATTCCAGCCCGTGCCCTCTCTTTCCTCCTCACCACCTGCTAGATAGACAAGTTCAATAGGTGCAACCTGTCCACCCGCGTTCATCAAGGGGTCCAGGCATATTGGGCGGAGTAAATCCACAAAGAGTTGCATTCAATATGTGTCAACCCCCAAGGCAAGCTCGTGGCCTCCTCCCTTCTCACTAAGGTCATCTACCACTGACTGGCCACACCTCCCACAACCCATTCACCTCCACAGTATCGCCCCCATCTCCACTCCTCTCCCAGAACCCCAACCCTCTCCGACCTCTCTACCCCCCAAATGCCATCACATTGAAACCACAGAATAGGAGGCCGCCCACCACCAAGCTGCTACTATGGGGCTGAGGCGCAACCCAAGGCAGAACAAGAGGCAAAGGCCAAAAGAAAAGCACAAGAGGAGGAGGATCTTCCGCGCACTACCCGATTTTTTAACGATAACCTTTTCGAAACCCCCAACCCCCACACACTCATTATTTCCACTCTCTGCCCCCTACCTTTCCCAAAGCCATCCCATCATCCCTATCCTCCTCTCAATGGAACACTATGGACACGCTGCGTTGGGCCCGTATGGGCAATTTTCGTTCCCAAGCCGCCTACTCCAAAGGCATCTGCTCGACACATGGCGTTGTCCCGGATTTTGCCTAAGGATTTTCCAACCTCGCCCGTGAGTTGCTCTCATCTATGACTGATTACATGTAGAGACAGCAAGAACAAGTCACAACAGCCCAACAACAAATGCTCATTTACCAAGGTCAACCAACAGTAGCAAACATAAGAAAACCTCCAAGAGGCTACCCTTGCTAACCAACAGCTCCATGCGGCCCTGGAAGACCGCGAGGCCACCCTCTCCCACACTAAAGCCCACCACCCTCGAAACACTCCGTGAGCTCTAGCAAAGGCTCCAAGCCACCTAAGAGGCTGAATAGTAAGCAACCCAAGCCCTTGCCCTCTCCCACACTAAAGTCCACAAACTTAAACAAAGAGCTGCACGTGCCAAGGATGAAAGCAACTGCCTCCGCCTCTCCTTCAACAAGTGTACCGGCAAGTGGCAGAGGACACCCTTTGCCCAGATGGACGCCCAAGTGCAAGCCGTAGAGGCCCATGACATACACCCTCAACCCACACCCTCTGGGCTAGTACCTAGCACGATCGAGCGCAAGGTTGACACATTGATGGACTCTGCCTCAACCTCCTCGAACATGACATCTTCACCAACAACCCCAACTCCCCTACCACCATTTCTTATATCCTCACCAAAATCCCCTCCGACTCTATCTCTATCCTTGTCACCCTCTTTTTTCAATCCCAAACCCGCCTCCCGCTTCACCTTGCCCGTCCACCCTCTTACCGCCAACCTCCTCAGTGCTGGGCTAACCTCATCTGATATGGGCACCCCACCACCAATGACCCCATCAACCTGGCCGTCTTTGCCCCTACCCTTACCCCTCTTCCAAAACCAACGAAGCCCTACATCTCCTTGAACACCAAGGGTGGGAGACAATCTATTGGGCTTACAAATCTCTCCGTCTCGCTAGGAGCTCCCACCCTACACCCCTGAGGGCTCCTGGTCCTCTACCACTTCTGCTACCTCCAATTACACGTGATCCCCACCACTGGGATCATGCAATTTGATGACTCCCATGTGACCTTCCCCCTTGACATCTCCCCCAAAGAAGCTAATGCAACCTGCGACTTCTTCTATTCCAAGCACCCTGACTGCAAATCTAAGGACAGTGACAATGACAGCGACCATAACAATGATGGCGGATCCGGCCCCAGCAAGCCCCATACTAGTCCCCCTGCACCCAAGTCCCCTCTGCACCAACCTCCACCCCCCACCAATCCCAACCCGAACCAAGCTCACATCCCCCACCACCCCCAGGTACCCAATATCATACCTTGACACCCCCACCCCTTCCACAACAACTCTTTCCCTTTTCCCCTCACCATCCTCTACACCCCCTCACATTCCCTCACATTCCCTTTTCCCTCACCATCCTCTACACCCCCTCACATTCCCTCTCCTCCATCACCCACACATCCTTCACCACCACCCACCCACCCTCAATCTTCAGCTAGGCCTCCCCAAGGACTTCAAGGATATACCCTCAACATCAGCAAGGCTCCCACCTTTTCTTGATGCCACCCTCGCCACCGCTACTCCTCCTTCGACTGCTCCTCCACCCCAGTCGTAATCACCGAGACTGACCTCCCTTCCCCCATACCCTTGGAGGAAGGAGAGATTCCCCTCCCTTCCCCCACACCCTTGGAGGAAGGAGAGATTCCCCTACCACCCCCATAGGAGCACAAAGAGGTGGACCCACCACTAAACCCCCTGAACTGGCATGACCCACTGGATAGCACAAAATTCGAGCACGCAATCAATATCCTACTCGATCGACAACTCCAACACGCCCCTATCACCAAGCCTACAGACCAACTGGTTATACGTCCTTTGGCCTTATCTAGACACCAAACATGATGCCTAAAAGCGCCAACATCCACATCGACAATGCAGCGGTTACCACCGGCCCCCCTCCAATGCTCGCCCCATCACCTTCAAGCTCATGGTGGGCGAGCAGCCCAGGCCTTTTCTACTGAAGCCCTACATCTGGGAGCAATACTACAAGGTACCCTGCAACCTGCGTATAAATCTCATCCGCAGACGCTAGGCTCATCTATGTGCTTATCCGCAGACGCTAGACTTGGAACTTATTTAAGGAGGAGCAAACAACAAGCCCCAAATTACAGTGTACAACTTTCCTTAGTTTTCCCCACCGACATCCCAGAGCCCATGCATAGAGGCCACAATGTTGGCGAAGATGCATGCATTCATCGACCGCTATGATCAGGTCCCCAACCCCGCCCATTGTGGTAACCATCTACTTCTTCACCTTGATCATCATGCTTCTAGAGGCCTTTTTGGATTGGAACCACTACTACGAGGGGAACCAAGGCCTTGCCTTCGATCTCAACAAAGGCCCAACCTTGAAGCAAATGTTTGGCTACCTATGAGAGCATGCAATGGATGCCCTGCCTGGTGCCTATAGACTTTTGAAGACATGATGGAGACTACATTCTGGACCAGCTATAAAGTCTTCCATCGATCCCCCTCGCATCCCAAATCGTGGTACGACTTCATCAAAACATACTCCGTCTACTACCATTGAGTATCCTTGCCAACTCTAGGATAGATCTGAATTAGGGAGGGGGGTATGTTAGCCACACTAACATCATTTCTAAGCGTGATTATGCTCCTTGTAACTCATTTTTATGTAACCGCGCTAGGCACTTCATGTAAAAGATATATGGGATTACGATTTGTGTAATGCCAACCCACAAGAATAAGCCTAGGTGTACATAGAGCTAGGAAATCAATTCTGGGCCCCCAATTGTTAAATGGGCGGCTGACCATTGTAAAAAGAGAGCTCATGTATATAAGTGACTTATGAAGCATAAAAAGGGACAACCCCATTATCATAATTGAGTTTTTCTCTCTATCTCTCACTCTATTGTGGCTATGGGGGTAAGATTGTCTATGCTTTCTTACTTGATTGTGGTTGTGCACATGCAGGTGATGGCTTCTTGTCTTGCTTGTTCTTCTCCCTCTTCTTGTCTTCTTCCTCATATCACTCTTGCACACATGAAGGCATAGAGTAGAGGTTGAGCTCTCCATAGCTCCCTTCCTCTTTGCTCACTACCTAGCTTGTGGGAAGCTCCATTTGAGTGACACAAGTGGAGGTGGAGTGAGCCCCTAGTGGCCTCACATAGGGGAGTTAACCCTCATTAGGATTAGCTAAGTGCTAGCCCCCAACCAACCCTTGCATGGTTTTCCTTCTCTTCTTCTCTCCCTCTCTTGTGTAAGGTAGTATGTTCGATTTGGTGAACACTATGTATTGCATATTGCTGTGAGCTTTCAAGCTACAAAGACATGCAATAACACATGAGAGACATGCCCTTTCTTCCTAACAATCAAGTACTTCCTCATCTAGTGTATGGTCAGTATATTGTTGTGAGCTTTCAAGCTGCAAAGACATGGAATGACACATGAGGGACATGCCCTTTCTTCCAAACAATCAAGTAATTCCTCATCTAGTGTATGGTCAGTATATCATTTATGCAATAAGACCATTCCATAACACCACATCTTGAGCATAAAGTCCACCAAAGACTTCCCGTGCTTCCCAATGCCACATGTAGACCCTCCTTTTGCATTTCCTCCAAGTAATCAAGAGCTTCCTCAATTACTAGTACATGGTTAGTACTTAGACATTAGGATTAGGACACTATCAGCAGGGCTATAAGATAAACAAGTCTTCATATATACAGTCAGTAGCATCAGAGACAGTTGATAGCAACCAAGAAAGGCTCTAATAGTTTTGGGGACAAAATAAACATTTGGCATATTTAAAAGATTCCATAAAAAAGGTTCACTTTTTACCTCTTTTTGAAAAGTGGTCTACACGTGCATACAACATCACCAAAAAAATGATAATATTTTGAGCACTTTGCATGTTTCTTACAAAAATTGACATGAAAAAAAAGACTTGGTTTTGCTTATTTTTGAGATTATAATTGAAAATCTAAAAATAACTTTTCAAAAAACATGCCAAAATAGAGACACTGCTTATCATTGCCATCTTGAATCCAGAAAAAATTTGATACAATTGTAAAAAGAAGCTATTTTCTAGACATAAAGCTCATGGCATAGTTATGGTTCATCATGATCATTGCTATCTATACCATCACCCTCACTAGTTGATGTGCCTTCCCCTGAGAAGGTAGATGAGGCATCCTCTTCTTCACTATCCCCACAGATACATTTTTGCCTTCTATGTGTACACTTGAAGCTTAGACTCCTTGGGTATGCTGCCATGTTAGCACTCTTGAGGATGTGCTACACAGTGCAACTATAAAAAACTACTAGTTTGTATGAATATATTACAAAAGTGTTGTCTTGATACAATTATTATCTAAATTATAAAACCCTATTTTGGCTCTTAATAGGAGTAGTATTAAAAAATCCATTTTGAAGCTCTTGAGTATCACACTTTACAAATTAATAATATATACTTTTTTTGGAAGAGTTTGTTACATTTAGATGAATTTTAAAATTTCATGAATAAGCCTATATTTAAAAGTTGTCTAATTTTTGAAAAAAGTTACACACTCATTTTTAAAGAAAACATGTCCTTAATGTGAGAAAAAGAGGTTAAAATGGTAATTTTAGTTATTAAACAAGTTTAGAAAGCATGAAAAAAGTTCGCTTTAAGAAAATAAGGTTTATATTTTCCAAAATACTTTTTTGTAAAATATAAGGCAGGGCAATGGGTTCAGATCCTGTTGGTTACTACACATGGTAAGGATCTTTTAGCTACAACATTTGCGGCCAACTTAATAGAGCAATAACTTTTCATCTAAAAGTTGATGTTTTGCATCAACTTGATACAAAACATCAACTTTTTGGCTAAGATTCAATGGTGTGCATCGAGTTGATGAAAAACATCAACTTTCTACACAAAACATCAACTTTTTCACAAAACTTGATGTTTTGCATCAACTTCATGCAAAACATCAACTTTTCCACAAAAGATGATGTCAAGTTTTATGGAAAAGTTGATGTTTTGCATCAAGTTGATACAAAACGTCGACTTTTCAACAAAACTTGATGTTTTGCATCAAGTTGATACAAAACATCGACTTTTAGCCTAACAGTCTATGTTTTGCATCAAAGTTGATGCAAAACATCAACTTTACCATAAAACTTAATGTTTTACATCAAGTTTGAGAAACTCTAGAGAAAGTTTGAGGATTGGAGGTTGATTTTCACAAACGACCTCATTTTGTAATTTAGTTTGTGCTGGCATGCTAAGACATTGTTCCATAAATTTTGAGTACCAACATGACTCAATTTCGGTGCGATCTGCAGACGTTAGAGCGAGTTGCTCACTCTATTTTAGTGTGATTTGCAGACGTTTACAGACGACTTGATAAATAAATTTTGAGCACCAACATGACTCTATTTCAGTGTGATTTTTAGACATTAGAGCTATTTGCAAATGCCACAAATCGTTCTATAACATCTGCAAATCACACCGAAATAGAGTCATGTTAGTACTCAAAATTTATGGAACATGTCTTCTAAGCATGCTTTAGCTAATGAAATTACAAAATTAGGATGTTTGTGAAAATTAACCTTTGCCGATCCTCCAACTTTCTTCTTCAGAGCATCTAAAACTTGATGCAAAACATCGAGTATTGTGGTAAAGTTGATGTTTACATCAACTTTGATGTGCAAAACATCAACTCTTAGCCTAAAAGTTGATGTTTTGCATCAACTTTGATGTAAAACATAAACTTTTAGAAAGAAAAAAAAAGAAAACCATTATGGGGCTTTTTTTAACTTTAAAATATTTTTAGATTTTTTATGAGAAGTTTTTTATTTTATCACCGCCAAATTTGAAAAAAAAATCATTCTAAATAGTAGATGGTAACCAATAAAATCTCAAAAAACCAAAAAAAAATCTTATAAATCATAGAGAATTAAAGAAAAAATTTGCCTTGGATCAGGTGACATAGGTTTAGGGCTAAGGACCTAAAAAAGACACATGGTCACAACCTTTGACTACAAATTTGGGAGGAGGTCATTAAAAAAAACACTTGTCCATGTAACCTTTGTATCATAAATAATATCAATGCATAGTAAATGCCAAAACTTCATAATAGTAGAAGAGCTAGATGAGGTAATCCATATGACCTATAATCTATTGGGTTTGATCTAGACGTACAAGACTCCATTGATTTGGAATACCATGAGTTGATAGATTTGCCAGCCCTAAATTTTGGTCTAGAATTCAATTTTAAAGTTGAAGAACTATAAGCAAATGTACATGGTAGGACCATCTATGTCGGGGAGGGGGATGCATGTGAATCTGGACTCTACCATGCCTATGTGCAGTAGTATGCTCTAAGCTTCTCTCTTTTGCACCAAGCTCCTCTCTACCACCATTCAAGAAGCCCGAAGCTCCTTTCTTTTCTCTCTGTACACAAAGACAATGTCAGGGCGAAGATTTCATCTCTCAGCATCCTTCGCATTTCCTCCAAATAATTGTAACCAAAGCTCATTCCTACACTACCCTTAGACATACCATCTCTTAGCATCCTTCACATGTCCTCTAAATAATTGTAACCATAGCTCATTCCTAGACTACCCTTAGACATACCATCGCCTAAGTTCATGATAATGGATAAAGCTATCTGGATCAAACATTAACATATGTATACTATGAATTTTTGCCACAATCACATATCTACATGATATGTGATTGTGGCAAAAATTAAAATATTTTTTTGACAGAACAATTTTAGAAGGAGACATCATATAGTCTATATCATGTAGCCTATATCTACATGATATAGGCTACGATTTCTTCCTGCCATCATATACCCATATTACATAACAACATTTCCTTCATAAAACAACAAATGCCTACCTAGGTCAAAATTTACACCCATAGGCTATATGATGTCTCCTTCTAAAATTGTTCTGCCAAAAAAATATTTCAATTTTCTACTCTTTTAACATGCTTAGGTTTACTCAAAGCTTCCATAGTTGCCATCTTCTACATATGTATAAATAGAATTCTACCTTTGCACACCTATAAGCCGACCTCTTTAAACTCTTAGCATTGGTTGTATACCATGCCCACTACCTGCTTATAAATAATAGATCAAATAATTATGTCATGCAAGCTGTTTAGGTAAGCATATACTCAAGGCTTTACTATTTGGTCTAGAAATAGACTCAAGGATTTTTGTAGGATTTTTCATAAAATATGGAGCTTATAATAGTATGTATTCTAATATTTTTTGAGTGCTTGTCAGATAATGTACATATTTATGCATAGTGGTAGAATTTGTTCCAAGAAAGTCCATTTAAAAAGTGTCTTTCGTTCATAAATTTATAAAATAAATTTTTATTTGAATAAGATTGATATTTCTTTAAGTTATGTGGACTCATATGCCATTTGTAAGTCAAGTTTATTTTTATGTCATATGCCATTTGTAAGTCAAGTTTATTTTTATGTCACAAACAATACCAGTTTATAAATCTATGAAGGTCACATGTGTTCTTAATCTTAAAAAAATGTCAAAAATCGTGTAGTTTTTAAGTGTATACATGAAATTCTAGATGTGCTTTCAAAAAACTATGTTTTTAAGTCATTTATTTATCTTTCACGCATTTTGGGAGGGAATCTTTTTAGGTAACCCTCGTCAATTACCTATTTTTCTCTCGGGAACGTTTCCAAGAGATGACCATCCAATGGGTGGAGAAGGATGCAAGGATCAACCTCAGTAAGGAAACCAATTGTGAAGTGTTCAAGGATAGGGAATGAAGGCAACGGGATAAATTGGAATAGATGCACAAATCTCGTACCAAATTTGGAGTAGCATTAGAGTTTGGCAAGGTTTTCAAGGAATAGGCTGCTGTGCTGCTAAGAAGGAGGGATTACAAGTGTGGGAGTCCATGAGGAGACAAAGGGATGATGATAGTCATCCCACAATTAAAGGTTAGAAGGAGGGGTGATAAGCCTGGGAGTCCATGAGGAGATGCAGGGATGATGATATAAGTCATCCAAGGTCAAAGGTTGGAGTCCCATTATCAAGTTTAGCAGGAGGGGATGTCAAATGCATCAAGTGTGGGAGTCCATAAGGAGATAAAGGGATGATGACAGTCATCTAAGGTCAAAGGTTGGAATCCCATCATCAAGTTTAGCAAGAGGAGATGTCACATGCATAGCCATGCCATGCCTGATCCTATAGTAAATCCAAGGTCTGGGCGCAGTGGGCATTGATCTTTGTCCACCTCAGTGTGTGCGAACACAAGGCTAGTCATAATTTATAAGTGAGTTTTGGTCACCCAAAACTTAATAAAGTGTGTACACAGTCACTAATAAATGCTAGTTTCTAAGGCTAGGTTTCTAGCAATACTTACCATCGGGACCCTCCTCACCAAGCATGATATACCCCTCGCAGTTCATGGCGTGAATGAGAGCTTTGCCTTACTCACCTTCTCTGGAAAAGAGCAGAGACTCCCTTATAGGACTTCATGGGATGCACCTCGTGCAGAGAGTGAGGGTGATTGGTTTTCATTCACATGAGTGGCACATCGGCCCACACCAGCCAAGGTGGCTAGAGAGAGACTCTAGCGGTTATGGATTTGGGAGGGCTGGCCTCTCATGAGTCTCCAGTAGGACCTGAGAGAGTGGACATGGCGGGATCCAGAGGATAGTGAGGAGACACTTGTCACCCCCTTTTTTGCTTACACTACACAACTGGGTCATAGGATTTAGATGTTAGAGGTGAGGGCACTCCAACAGCAAACAAGACACTGGTAGTTTGCCACACTTTCTCTCAAATATCTCGAAGTAGATGTGGGATAGTTTTCAGCCACAAAAAATTACTCTTTCCAAGTGGCAGCACTTAGGAGTTTGGCAGTTGGCACTTGGTTGACCATCGGGGTAGACCAACATTATGTTAGAGGTGTGGCCATCCCCAATAGTCTCAACGTCATTGTCTTTGGGATTGCTCGAAGGCACATCACATTTAGTAGCAGAACCTATGCATTTTCACTATGGATCGCCCATATTGTTTTGTGGGCCACAGTTGCTTGGGCCACTCAGGCCAAGATCATCGTGCCATATGAGGAGGAAGGTGGGGGACTATCCCTTCAGGTCTCTCACCTTAGTATTTCTATAACGCTAGTTCCAGCTCCTCCTTGCAGGTCATTGGGCGCCAAGTTCTAGGCCAAAGATGGGAGATTTGCAACAATATAGTTATGTGACATTTTTGGAGAGCTCGATGCAACGAAGCCATCAAGGGCACCCTCACTCCGCCAACGAAGTCCATCTGGAGAATATCACTCAATATCATTCATATCCTCCATGAGTGACTCGAGGCTAAAAGAAAATGATCTAGAGCAAATCTCCCCAACAACCCAAGTGCATGATGAGAACATCTACTACAAGCAAACACTAGCTGAAGATGGAAGAGGAAACTTGCTATTGAAGTTTGGGACTGAAATCTAAGACAAAGTATAGCCGATTGGGTACCAAATACCCTATGAAGGGCCCATACAAGGATTGGTGTATTTTCTTTATTGACTGATGAGAAAAAGACTGACTTTTTATAGGTTCACCTTGGCTATAATTCTACAGCCTGTAGTGTCTCGACTCTTGACATTCAAGTTCACCATTTTCTTATACTTCCCTTGGTTTTCTTGGCCCTTGGCACTTGTGAATTATAAGATGATCAAAACCATTGACTGACCCACATATATTGGTTGCTGGGCTAAACTAGATGTCGGCATGTTTAAATAAGTTCCAAGACCTATTTATTCAACTAAAACTTAGCACCTTTTTATATGTGGCCACCAAAGTGGCTAGTCGTTGCCTAGCATAAGGCTACCCATGTGTTGGCCAATTGTGAAGGCCTCAAAAGGCTAGCCGACTAAGGAAATATGCCTCTTTGGTTGGCCACCTTACTGCCCAAGCTTGGCAGGGCTCACTGACAGCATGCCAACCCTTTATAGGCTAGCCAAATGGTAGCCCATGGGCTATTGGGCTTGGCCATGGGGCCTCTTTGGCCACAGCCACAAGGCTGCCCTTTAAGTAGGCAAGGGTATTGAGCCCTTTTGGGGTGGCCCACAGGACTTCCCCTTTTCCTATCAGCCCACATACGCAAATAGCTATGCCACAAGATATTAAATCCACTTGTACATTATTCTAGAGGGTGACTCATAGTACTAGCATTTGCTCCTCCATGTGCAGGACTTGCACACCTGACCAAACCATGTACGAGGACACTTAGGGTGGAAACGTGGCTCACTTGTCCTAGACTAGGCTCATAAGGGACCAATTACCACTCCAGGACCTACACCTGCTATATCCATGTGGCATCCAAGTGCGGGATGCATGTGACAACTAACAAGGCTATAAAATGCACAAAAGGCTTCATATGTACAATTGGCAACATCCATGACTAATCCTATAGATAATCCATGGTTAGGGTGATAGTTAGACATTAGGATTAGGGCACTAGTAGGGCTATAAGATGCACAAAAGGCTTTATATATACAGCTAGTATCATCAATGACAATTAACAGCAGCAATACCCACCCGTGCAAGTCAAATGCAACATTATCAGCATTTAATGTAAGATAGGTTCTGATTGATAGGCTATTAGCAGGCCGACTCAATTTTTATGATACCTATGTAAGGCTAGGACTAGAGAACATCCTTTTCATCTGATAATTAGTAGGGATTAAGACTTGAACATAGCATATAAGGTCCACATATGCTCTTTTATGAGTGTGCCAACCAAATAATGTAACCTTTTTGTACTATATAGTATACTGAAAACACGGCTTCTCTCTCTCTTCTCTCTTATTTTTCATCTACATGTCCCTATGCAATACTTAGAGCTAAAAGAAGACTCCCAGAGCTTCTGCATGTCACATCCATGACTATAGTGCTAAACAAGTCAAAGAAGCCTTGGCCATGTTTGTGTATGAGTGCATGCACTAATATCTATATCTTGTATATTGGATGGAAGTTATATAATTACGAAGGTTAGGATCTCACATGCTAAAATTCCTCTAGTTAATCCTTATTCCAAATCCTAATGTGTTTCCTACCTGGTCATCTACATTTGGACAATGTTTTAGAAACATGCATCTTATACTAGAGGTATAGCCAATGTGGATTTAACCTCTCATTTATTACATAAAGGTAGTTCATCTCCCTCTTAAAGGTGTCTTATGTCTAATGTGCATGACCAGTCCCCATCTCTACATTGATGCTCAACACTAGCACCCATCTCTACATGATACACTAGTAACTACAACCTCTCATAATGTTCACACTTTCATGATCTCTTTATGATGGCCATAATAAGCAACATCCATGGAATTTGCCTCTAGAGAACTAAGCATCAACAATATATGGTAGATCTGAGACAACAACACCTAACAATGATGAATCCCATAATGTATACCACAAATTCTTCTTATGTGCTGAGATACAAAGATATCCTCAAACCCTTAAGAGAGCACATTGTTCATTACATGGTTTGCTTATGTGCAGAAATCAATAAGCCCTCACCCACTCTAAGTAACTCAGAGCAACCTTCAACAAGTATTGACTTTCACCCTCTTCTATAAGTAGACATAAGACAATAGTTAATTTAGAACTCTCAACATGCATGAATGACTTTGCACAGCCTAGCACATGGCCTCTCCAATCATGCATTCCCATGCTAATATTACATCAAGCACATAGCCACTCCAATCATGCATTCCCATGCTAGGGCATCCGATAACACCTAAATTTATCGTATCCTTGATATTATGGATGGCAAATGGAGGTTGCCCCATACATGCACACATATCTACATTCTGCATGCCTACTAGAACCCGAATCCTAAATCTTCTAATAAGGATGATTGTTGCTTTTGATACAACAAAATTCAAAAGCAATCTTAAGATCATTAATAGTCCTCTTTGATGTGGATGCATATACAACCCCATTTCCACTTTCTTGCCATCACTAATGCCATTGGAACTAGAGTAGAACTTCATTATCCACCCCTAACTTCCCCACCCCTAGTCGACAAGTAGCTTATAGTTGCAGTGATGTGCTAGCAAAGCCAAAGACTATGAATGTGACCACTTTCTCTGCTATATATGAAGTCTCCTTCATGGGAGAAGACTTGAGAATTGAGATCTAGAGGAAGATTGAGAATCTTTAAAACCATGTTTTGATTCAAAGAAAGCCATCAGTACCATTGTACCACCACACGCGCATTATCACATTCCAAACAGTGACCTACCTACTTCACATCCACATTATAGATATCCACAAACTATTGAGGGGCTTGTATGGGAATCTTCTTGTTAGCAAGTAGAGAAGGGATATAACCCAATCTAGTATGCCTGAGTCACCCGATGTTTTATAAGAATCACAACACAATGAATTCATATGTAATGAAAATTCTAATTTATTTGATTTATGCATGCATAATAGAAGGGGAAACTTGAAGACTGAAATTTTGTAGCAAGAGTAGAAGTCTCCTAAAAGAGCATTGACACACCGCATGTTGAAAGATTTGAATTTTGAAAGCTTCTTTAGCTATCTAGTACCTAGTGTTGGTTGATTGGCTTCTCTGTAGGGTAAGCCAAGTAGGTCAAATTCCTCCCCATTTATCATAAGGTAAAAGTGAAACCAAGAAGTGACTTCTCCAATCTCCATTAAGTCTCTCCAAAGCTCTATAGCTCTACGGGAAAAATTTAGCGTGAGCTTGTGAGATGTTTAAAAATTTAGAGCTAAAATTTTACCCTAGCTCACAAAACGGTGGGCTAATTATTTTTTCCATAAGCCTAAGAACTATGATTTTGGGTTATCTTAGCCCATTCATTTTTAACTATGCTTTAAATTCACCTATAGGCTGAAATTCCACATAATTTTTACCCTATTTTCTACTCATCTATTGGTAAGCTTCTTCTCGATGTTCCTTTGATGATGTTCCACATGCCTTCTCATATCAAAAGGAGTTTGTGCCATGCAAGAAAGTTTACCCCAGTAAACTTCTTGATGCACATATTGCTCCTATGCATCTCCATGATTAAGAGGATTCATGTATCTTCATGTGTAGAGTTGAGGGAGAAAAAACATAGCTCATATAACACAGAAAAAATGTAGCCATGTGTGATCTTATGGTGTGTACACATGGAGATAGTAGATGCTCACTTAATGAGCAATAAAGCTGCATGCTATTTGGTGCTACATGCTAGGTAGAAGACGCAACTATTTATGTGGGGCAATGCAGGTAGTATGTTGGCAGCATTGGGCAACCACTAGGGTAGAGGCAAAATGCTAGTAGAGTTGAGGGAGAAAAAACATAGCTCATATAGCAAAGAAAAAATGTAGCCATGTGTGATCTTATGGTGGCTACACATGTGTGATCTTGTGGTGGCTACACATGAAGACAGCAGATGCTTGCTTGATGAGCAGTAAAGCTGCATGCTATTTGGTGCTACATGCTAGGTAGAAGAAGTAGTTGTTTATGTGGGACAATGTAGGTAGTATGTCAGTAGCATTGGGCAACCACTAGGGTAGATAGTATGTCGACATCATTGGGCAACCACTAGGGTAGATAGTATGTCGACATCATTGGGCAACCACTAGGGTAGATAGTATGTCGACATCATTGGGCAACCACTAGGGTAGAGACAGTATGTCAACAATAAGAGCCAAGGGCATAGCCACTAGGATACAGAAGGGCATTAAAAACACATAGAAGTAGCGTGGACAAAAAATGCAGGCATGTGAGAGGCTCTTGGCAGTTTGCAAGGCTAGAGAGAGGTGCGCTGATGTGGTAATGTAGCAGCTACATGAAAGCAAGTAGAGTAGGCTACTGTTAAGTTGAAAGAAATGCATTAGAAAGAAAATGCAATCATGTGGGTGATGAAAATACAGGGGGAAGGTCACCCAAGCTCTCATACCATGTTGAGATTACATGGTGCTTCAAAGAGAGAGAGAGAGAGAGAGAGAGAGAGAGAGAGAGAGAGAGAGAGAGAGAGAGAGAGAGAGAGAGAGAGAGAGCACAATGAAGAGAGAAAGAGTGGGAGCACAATGGAGAGAGAGTGATTGCACAACACAGTGATGAGTGAATTATAATAATACTTCCACCATGTACAATGTGTTTATAAGCACCAGGGTACTTATCTTTTATCTCTTAGTAAGAGGGTGTTTACACAAAGTGTTCACACCATTAGACACACTACTAGACTCCAAAAATATCCAACATTGTTTACCCCATCACACCTCGTTTATCATCTTCTTTGCCTAAGGGTCATACTATGTTATTATCTAGAACATGTTTATAGCAACCAAAAACTCTCAAGTGTATATCCCTTTAATAGCCTTTGTGAACTCTTGTTAAGAATGTAAATAGCTATATTTACTACCTCAACCCAAAATGATTTAGGAAGATTTCTACCATTAAGCATACTCCTTGCCATCTCAACAACATTGTGATTCTTGTGCCCCACAATACCATTTTATTACCGCTTTATGCTTATATCCTTGCAAAAACCTAGAACTCAAATGAAATGAACTACTTTAGTATGATTCTTATCTCACTTTTAACCATTCCTTAAACTTTCTAAAAACCTAGAACTTAAGTGAGATGAACTTCAAACTACTTCAGTCCGGTTCTTATCTCAATTTTAACCAATTATATCCATTCCTTAAACTTTCCAAAAGCCCAAGACTTTTTCATTAAGAAACACCCAAATCTTCATCAACATAAAAAAATAGGTTGAACCTCCAAGTGTAAGTGTTGTAAAAATGTATAACTTGAAGAAGAGCTATGGCAGGCCTGGCCTCTTGTAAAAAGGATTTCTACTAGTGCTGCTTATCTATCATATAAGTTGCACATACATCTAGATTACGAGAAATTGTTGGTGGAAAATACTCAATTAGATTTACTTTTTTCATATTGAAGCTTAATTTTTGTCAACCTCTTACACATTTCGTGAGGCACCATTTCCTCCATTCATAAGTACAATATCCTATTTTGTGACATGGATTTTTCTCCATTATAGGTGATAAATACGTGAATGGATTTATCATACCCTTGTATCCTTTTAGTCTACATAAACCTTCACCTGCCCTCTTTCATGACATGGCTTTTCGTCCATTATAGATGATAAATATGTGAATGGATTTATCATGCCCTTATATCCTTTTAGTTTGCAAAAGCCTTCACCTAGCATCAAAGAAGAGGATGGTATTGTGTTTATACAAGCTTGCATATGTGGGGCAACATGATAGCATAGGTTTGCGAGATTAAAGTTGGTGCCGTTGTCCATAATGTAGACTCGACCCATAAAGATGTGGACACACAATGTAGAGTCAACATAAATATGTGCCAAAAATAGCTACATACTTTTTTATGTCCACAATGTAGAGTTGACATAAATATGTACCTCCCAATGTCACGATGTGGCTAAGAGCAAAGTTTACCTCTCCATGTGTGGACCTTTATGTCATGGTAGTCTACTATAGCATGATGTCTTTTTGGCAGTGTACCTCTCCATGTGTGGACCTTTATGTCATGGTAGTCTACTATAGCATTTAGTCTATTTGGCAGTGTGCCAAATCTAATCTAAGCCATCTCTAAATCATCTGACCTCCTACACCACCATCTCGTGTGAATACAAGGGAATGTTAAGTGCCCAAGTTGGTCAACCATGGCTACTTCTCATAATGAACTAGTTGGTGCTTGGATAATACAATAAAAGGGTGGGGCATTAATATCATGTGGTGGTGAAAACAAGTCATAAAAACCATATGAACACTTCCCTTTCATGGGGCATTAATATCATGTGGTGGTGAAAACAAGTCATAAAAACCATATGAACACTTCCCTTTCATGGGGCATTGAAAACAAGTCATAAAAACCAACATTCAAAAATTGCAAAATCAAGTGCCAAATGGGTATAGCACAAGCAAGAAGGAGATGAAAGGCAAGAGAACAAGAAAAAACACATCTAAGAATATGTGCATGGTGTCCACACCTAATGTATCGTATGCATAGAAAATATATGCATGATGTTCACATCCAATGTATTGCATGCAAAATTTGGAACACTAGCTATGTATTAACACTACATTTGTTTTTGTTTTATTGCTATACCTAACTTGTTATATTCATATTTTGTAATCCCAAGGTTCAAATATAGATAAAAGTAGTCAAATCTATGGCTACACAACATAAACTTTTGGTTACATCAACTATAGACTAGAATTTTAGGTAACAACAAAAGTTATTGCTATTAAGGACAGTCAAGCAACTACCTTAAAAGACAATCCCTCTATGAGAAACTACTTTAAGAGAGAATCCCTCTAGGAAAAAGCTTTTAAAAAAGACAACTAAGCTTGAATTGGATATCATGCATCCAATTGTATTCTTTTAAAGAAAGAAATGGATACATGCAATTTGTTTTCCAATGTCTGCCAAATAATGATCAAAGTTTTATAAAGAGACATTTTATAATGTTAATTAAAAAAAGAAGCTTTGATATTTATAATATCTAATGTATATCGGTTGTTATAATATTATATGCTTTAACATCGAGGAAGATGCCTCTTCCATCTTATCGTCCTCTATTGAATCAAGGATGTGTTTTGTTATAATGATGATGTAAATTTCAAATATGAAATAAATGCATTATGTTACAATTATGTCTACAATTGTGTAGTAAGAAAAGCATTTGAATATGATTATGAGGTATTATATGTCTTCCTTATTTTAATGGTTTTTTAATGTTTGACATGGTTATTTATTGAGGCCATTTCTTTTTTTGTCTAATTTTAGTAAAATTATTATTATTTTGTTTGTATATATTTTAGTACGATGAAACACACGCATCAAGTATTTTTTAGTATGATGGCACACACACATCAAGTATCTATACACATGTAGAATCTATAAAAAATGGTGTATTTTTTTTTTTTGCATGATGGTACACACACATCAAGTATCTATAAACATGTATAATCCATTTAAGATACCAAATACATGTTTAATCCATTTAAGATACCAAATACTTCTCATTTTATTACCCCAATGCATCCACATAGTGTAATGTGTGGTTTTTTTTCTTTTACTAACAGGCACATGAATCAGACACACAATACATACACATGACATAGAATACATGGATTACACAACAATACATACACATTGACATAGAACGCATGAATTAGACACAATACGTACACATGACATAGAACACATGACTTAAACACAATACATACACAAATATTGCTTTGAGAGAAAGCATGCCAACTCTCACCCACGCTCACGTGTCATTTTCCTTTTTTCTCACAACAACACATACATAATAGTTAGACATAGAATGTGAGTCTCAACTAGCCACCATTGGCATCATGAACGAAGGTCTCTCAAAAATACTCTCAAGAGGACGGTGTGCTATAAAAAATGGCCGCTCTTTGGATTTCATGATTCTTTGAAAAAAATGCCCATCATTTTCTTTTGAACACAACACATGACTAAAAAATTCACACTAGACGGACAATGATCTCTCTACACAACCAACCCTAGAGAGAGAGAGAGAGAGAGAGAGAGAGAGAGAGAGAGAGATCCTTGTAATGACAATTTGCAACATGAGAGAGAGGTGGGGCAATCAAAACTAAGGGGAGCCAAAAAAAAACGAAGGGAATAAATATTCGTATTAAATTATTTCAGACTAGAGATAAAAAATATGGTGTCCTATTTTTCGAGCTGTAGTCTGCAAATCCAAAGGTTACATAGTATAACCAGGTCAGTGACCCTTCCGGGCGTACGTTAGGGCAAAGATACTGCACTACGAGCTGAGCCGGGCGTACAACCGTACGACATGGCAATGCGAGGTGCCCCTTAAATAATGTACGTGTATAGCAGGTGACAGGAAACTGTTCTTCTTTCTTGTTGCGAGCTTTGCTGCGTTTTCATGGCCTCCCGGCTACCCTTCCACGGGGAGGAAGATGCAGATGAAGACAACGAGGCAGAGGATGGAGGAAAGGGTCAGGAGGCCTGGGAGCGTGCCTATGCTGATGAGAGGTCCTGGGAGGCCCTCCAAGAAGATGAGTCTGGCCTTCTTCGTCCCTTGGACAGAGCTGAGCAGCAGCGGCAGCACCGCCGCCGCATCCAGGCAGTTGTTGGATCCCGCATCCAGCGTGGCATTATCCGTTACCTGTACCTGGTGATGGACATGTCTCGGGTGAGCTTCCTCTCCTCTTCCTTGAAAGCTTTCCATGGTTTTGAACAGTCTTCTGCGTCTTTGTTTTTTGCGTTTGTACTTAAAATCTGAGTGGATTAGTGATTGAGATCCTTATCATAATGTAAAAGACCCAAGGCCTTACCATGATCAAGATGTACAGAGAGGAGGGTTATATGTAACAAATTTGTTCTCTCTCTCTCTCTCTCTCTCTCTGTGTGTGTGTGTGTGTGTGTGTGTGTGTGTGTGTGTGTGTGTGTTCTGTCTCTCTCTCTTTCTCTCTCGTTTTCTCTTCAGACACTGACACTGTTCATACAATCAGGATTGAACATGCCTTATTTAGCACACTTTTTCTTCACATGCGGCCTAAAATTGCAATCATAAGAATCCTGGTTTGTCTTTGTAGATCCAGTGAAGTAACCCTAAAAGAATAGGCAATTGACAACAATATTTGGGACATACAAATTTCCATGCTGGTTGTATAAGGTCCTCCTCACTAGGATTAAAAAAAGCAAACAACTTCGCATCCTTTTTACCCGGTCATATCATTTGATTCCTCCTTTACATTGGGGCCTTCATCTCTTCGACAATTCCCATTTACATACCTTCACAATAAAAGCTTTCAAGTGTCAATTTTCGTTCTTATGATGGAATCCAGGTTACTTGAAATTTGTTTGTATGTGGGCAATCCTTACATGATACAAAAAACACCCCAACACTGCAGAAAGCATGCTTTGTGCATGTATTCAATAGAGGAGTGCCTCCCATAGCTAGCAAAAAATGGAAAAATGAGGAAAAATGGAGGAACACCTAAAATGGGCGGGCACACCCACTACAGAGGCCTTGGTGTATACTGTATAGATAGGAGATGACTGCCAACATCCCCTCTCAGCTCCTGGATGTGGAACCTACCCCAGTGAGCTGGAGTGTTGTCGGAGCATAGCCTGAGATAGAGACTTTGTGAAGAGGTCTGCTGCATTGTCCTCCGTCGAACAATAAACAAGCAAGATGTCACGAGCCAAAATCCTCTCACAAACAAGTGATATTGTATCTCTATGTGCTTGGTTCGGGCATGGAAGACCGGGTTCCATACAGCTCTGGTTATCGCACTGGATGACCGTGGGCTCCTTCTGTGGAAACCCAAACTGCCCTCCACACCTCAGGGAAAAAATGGGAAAATACATGGAGAGTGAGGAAAAATGGGCAAACACTAAAAACTGGCGTGCACACCCACAACAGAGGCCCTGGTATAGTGAATAGACAAGAGATGACTGCTAACAAGATCATCCACATAAAGGATAATCAACGTGACCAAACCGCATTCCTGAAAGAGATACATAGGATCTGCAACTCATCTCTGAAATCCTATGCGTAGAAAGAAGGAATCAATCTTTTGATTCCAAGCCCTGGGAGCTTGCTTAAGACCATACAAGGCCTTCCGCAACCTGTAAACCATCCCCTTTGATCGTGGAACCTCAAAGCTTGGAGGTTGCTCAACATACACCTCCTCCTGCAAGTCACCATTAAGGAACACGGATTTTCCATCCATCTGATATACGGGCCACCATTGAGAAGGGCAAGAACGGTCCGAATCGTGGTTATCCTCGTTGTCGGTGCAAAGGTATCCTCATAGTCGATGCCAAGCCGTTGAGCATAACTCTTAGCCACAAGTTTGGCTTTGTGGTTGTCCATCGACCCATCGGATGTATACTGGTCTTAAAGACCCGCTTGACACCAATGTCCCTTAACCCACTTGGAGAGAATCATTCACGCATGTAGAGTCAGTAGAAACCTTAGGGTTTGCATTATAAAACATTCTGCATATTGCATATCATTTATCCATTGCACATAGACCATTGCAGAAGCCTTAGGATATTTATTAGCATTTATCTGGCATTATTTCATATTTCCAGCATTATTTCAGCATTTAATGCCATTATCCATGCAAGTCGTGTAGCAATTAGTGTCCAGTCGGCCAGCCTCTCAGCCAACCGACTAGCCACTTAGAAGCATATAAATAGTCTTGCCATTGCATCATTCCATCATCACATAATTCAGCAATCCAATCATCAAGCGTTGCAGTCCATAGCCCAGGAGCATCATCACTTGCATAATCAGCCACACATCAGCAAAACGCAGCATACACAGTAGCCAGCTAGCACATCAGGTCATCATCATCCTTGCGTTTTCCAGCCCATCCAACAGCCAGCCAGCAACAATGCATCAACACCCTTGCGTTTTCAGCCTTGAAATAGTTTTCAGCAGTGCATAGCATCCGCCTTTGCTACAGCCCCTTGCGTGAAGGTAACACGTATGCATACATTCATTTTCAGCATTCATACATAGCTTAGAACAGTCCCAAACAATCCATATCTCAGTCTCAAATTTGCAGCCTTCCTCATGTCATTGGGAAGAGTGCATAGGCTCGAGATCGGTCATTATTGGTGCTTCTACAGCCGTGTACAGTTCAACCCAACTCTTGGTCCTCCGAGATCTTGCGTTTGGCTTATCGTCAGCCGTGTTGCAGTCCATAGCCCAGGAGCATCATCACTTGCATAATCAGCCACACATCAGCAAAACGCAGCATACACAGTAGCCGGCCAGCATCAGGTCATCATCATCCTTGCGTTTTCCAGCCTATCCAACAGTCGGCCAGCAACAACAGAACATCAACACCCTTGCGTTTTCAGCCCCGAAATGGTTTTCAGCATTGCATAGCATCCGCCTTTGCTATAGCCCCTTGGGTGAAGGTAACACGCATGCATACATTCATTTTCAGCATTCATGCATACCTTAGAACAGTCCCAAACAGTCTATACCTCAGCCTTAGATTTGCAGCCTTTCCTTATTTCATTGGGAAGAGTGCATAGGCTCGAGATCGGTCATTATTGGTGCTTCTATAGCCGTGTACAATTCAGCCCGACTCTTGGTCCTAACATATGTGCCATGTGGCACTGCCATTGGCAATCAACCAGTGGACAACTGTTGGTCAGGTCGAAAACAGCTCATGGGTAGTCCTTTCCACAGGTTGACACCATTTGAAGTGGTTGACTAGCGCTTTGGGTGCATGTATATACATGCGCTAGAAAATCACCAAAATCATATGAATTTTCTATGTGCTTGTGTTTCTACATAGCGTTATTGGTAGAGTGTGAACCTGCTAGGAGATCTTCAACAATGCTTGAGAATTTGTCATGCTCTGTTATCTTTTGTATTTGAAGTACATCTGTAACACTTCTTTCTTGTACATAATATATATCAGTAGTTTAGGACTCTTGTGTGTGTGTTGTATGTGTGATTCGACCGCACTCTTTTCTATCTCTGAAAAGCCTAGCACACAGGCACAAGTGTTCTATAGTTGGTATCATAGCCTGATGAACTTGCATTTTTCTTTTCTTTTCTGTGCGTTTATTGCCTGGAAAGGGTAAGAGTGGCACAAGTCCGGGTTTGGGAAAAATCATTATTTGGCTTCTTTCTTGTATTTTTGGTGTAGGGCTACTCCCCTTATCTCTCCCACCATTGCTCTAATTCAAGGGATTAGGCAAGGCTGTGAAACCTTTTCAAGTCCTAGTGAAGGAGATGTGTAGAGACATAAGCCATGCTAATATGTGTAGAGACATAAGCTATGCTAATCTCTCTTGTAATGAGTCTCTCTTTGACATAATGATAATGTGCTTTTTAGCATGAAGGCGTCCATGGAGGAATAGAAGGCTCTTTTGGTAGATGTGTCATCCCATTTGGATAGAATGGATTGTACACCCTGGAATGGATGTTATGTGAAGTGAATGAATCTGATGAGATGGGGTAAGGAACGAAATGCCTTGTGTTGAATGCAATCACTAACGACCATCCCAATCCTCATTCCTGGTTCGACAATCATCATTCTGTCCGGCAAGGGAGACGATGTTCGTGTCATTCACGGTCTCCTTCGCGGTGTCCCTCTCCACGAGATTCTTCGGACAGTTCTGCCTTGCCTTTATCGGCTGACGTTTGTTGAGTTCTTTCTCCATGCCTTGTGAGGAACGAGCTTAGTTATTGAAGCTTATGAAGCCTCCCAAGTTCAACAGGATAAAGGCAGAGAAGTTGTCACCATTTGACCCGCGAGATGGCGGCTATGTTGGTGGCAATAAGTGGTTTGAAGATTTTTCAGCTCTAGACCACCTTAGGCATCACTCCGTGACTTGCTGGGGTGGCTATCGCAAGAAGGCAGAGTAGTTTATCCTCGCAGATTACTAGCATGAAATGAAGAAATAGTGGGAGTGCTTTATGCAAAAACATGGCGAATCTATAACCAATTATCTTGCCCGTTTCTGGAAGCTGTTTCTCATGTTGTATAGGACTGTACACAACGGTTAGAGTGGGTTGAGTGATTTGTCAATGGTTTGAAATTGTCCTTGCTCATGGATGTGCATGTACTGTATGGTTACTCTACTGCCTCGAGACGTGGGAGAGTTCCAAGCCTGGGACTCAACACACGAGGGGCAGTAGAAAGGCAAAGACAAGCGTAGCCAAGACAAGGCAAGTGGGGGAGCCTTGGTGGCCTGCATCACCCTTGAATAGGTCACCAAGATGGCCGTTTTGGACAATGCTTTTATTGTGACTCCACCGAGCATATCGGAAGGGATTGTTTGAACAACATGAAGAAATAAAATGGTAAGGGCAAGGAGAAGGCCAGTTCGTCTGCTGCGACAAAATATCTATGATATTGGCGCCATTTACCCCCCCACCTGCTCCCACTAGTACCACAACTGTCCTTCACTTGATGTGGTTTGGGAGGATCTCAATGGTCCTCTGTTGGCATGATACGGTGATGTGCTGAGGGATGATTCATGGACATCCGATGTCCATACTCTTTGATGGAGGAGCCTCTTAGGACAACATTAGAGATTGTGTGTGTTACCAGCTTGGACATTTCCCAGTATGAAAGGGGTTTGGTGGACTCCAGGATGTCTAAATATTTGGAAAGTACAAGCTTTGGGAATGGGGGATTATCCTAGAATACAAAGGACCACACTCCTAAAATTTAGGAGAGTTGCTATTTTTGGCCCGATTCCAATGGAAATTCTGTTCGCGTCATTACATCTGGAATTGAGCAGATACCAAGAGTTGGCAAAGTGCCTATGACAGAATGTCTACGAGTTGGGATATTTTTAAAGATAAAGTTTATGGAAGGACCCATCTCTTAGATTGGGACATGTGGCAAGAAAGTGGACCAAAGTGAGACAAGTGGCATGACACTTGTTAGAAAGTGGATCAAAGTGAGACAAGTGGCCTCACACTTGTCACTTCAGCTATTGTGTGGCTCTCCACTTGTCATTGTAGCCTTCTCTTGCCATTTGAGCTCATGGGAGGCCCAAATCTATAAATTGGAGCCCTCTCTCTTGCCGCACACTAGCCTCTACCACCGTTACAGGCTGCCCTAATGATGGCTACTCTCTTTCTCTCTCTCTTGAAGGCTGCCCATGAAGAATACCGGCTGTTGGGGACTGTTTTGGAGGTTTCCATCGCGAAGAAATACTGAAGGCAAGGGTATTTAATCATTTATTATGATTTCCAGCATTTGTACTTGTTGTACTAGCCCTTGTACTTGCTGTACCAGCCATTGAACCGATTGTACCACCCATTGTACCGATTGTACCAGCTTCTATAGTTGCTATACCAGCTGTCATGGCCCTGTGAAAATGGAGCAGGACAAGTGTGGGCATGGTGGTTGCAGAGTCAGAATATTTTATGATTCACATGGGGGGTGCCCGGACAGAGTTTTAAGATGTGTGGACATCCCTAGGTGTGAAGGGGGGGAACTAGAAACATTAAGTTTTAATGTTTATTGGAGTTTGCCCCTAGGCCTTAGTGGCCCTAGGAACTTATTAAAGTTTGGGGCCCTAGGGATTAAATTGGGGAGGAGTTTTCTCTCTCTTCTCTCTCTCTCTTCCCTTTTTGGGGAATCGTGTAGCAAAAGTGGGAGTTCCTTCATGCGCATGTTTACTAGCGTGGAAAAGCTCAAGAGGAGGAAGGCGGCTGTTTTTCTGTGTGCTGCTGCTGATTTTCTGAGTGTAGATCAGCCGTACAGCACTGTACGGCCAGATCTGTGTAAGCACTCTCTTTCTCTCTCTAGTACAGGCGGCGGGTCTTCTTCTCTCTGCTGGATTCTCTGCGCACAGGGTCTGGACAGACTGTACCAGCAGGTACAACAGCCAGTACAGCACTGTACGGCTGCCGTACAGTGTACGGACAGCCAAGTACAGCAAGTACAGTTGCTGCAGGCTGCTGCAGGTGGTGCAAACAGGTGCTGGACAGACTGTTTACTCTGATTCAGGCAGGTACAAGAGTGGACAGCCGGCTGTTTGTGCAAGTACAATTCCTGGCACGTATCCCGAGGCGGTACAGACGGGTACTGTGCTGATTTTCAGATCTGTATATTTCAAGGACAGCATAGGAGTGAGCATCAGGAGGAGGATACAGGCAAGTGCAAGCACACGTGTGAAGCAGGGTTGTGGGTTCAAGTGCCTGCAAGCACAGATTGGTGTTGTTGCTTCCTCCAGTGTTGTTTCACGAGCTGAACTTGGTAAGCTCTGTTTCTGTTCATCTATCTCTCTTTCTATTGCTTGATGTCTGTTGCAGATATGTGTTATCTGGCCCCTTGTGAGAGGAGGGGTATGGCAGATTGACAAGGGATTAAGACAGAGATTGGACAGCACTTGTATGTTTGAGCTGAGAAGATGTATCATGCACTTGAGTTATGCCAGATGTATGCCCATGGCTGGCCTGCTTTGTGATCTTGGCTGATCAGAGGGAGGCACAGTGTGTTGCTTGAGGACACAGATCTGTGTGCATAGATCCTCTGTGCTGAGAAGGATTTGTGGGCCGTCAGATTGGACTTACAGGTGTAAACTCTTGGCTGGTCTTTGTGTTGTACTCAGCCATACATATTATTTTTAATTGAATAAAGAAATACCGCAAGGGGCGCCAAGCTTTGGGGCCAACAGGTGTCGCTGTGTTTTCAGATTTGGGCACTCTAGCTCCAATCTGTGTTTTGTTTCTCATCTAGACTACAAGTGGACGGGTGATTGCTCCTACCGCACTCTGGTTTTCTATCAGAGGCCGGTTTCACCAGCCACTGTACATGATGTACCAGCATTTATACTTGTCGTACCTGTTGTACCAGCCACCGTACCGACTGTACCAGCCCTTGTACCTGTTGTACCAGCCACTGTACCGGCTGTACCAGCCATTGTACCTGCTGTACCGGCTGAATGGAGAGTTGTACTTGCTGTACCAGCTCTATTGCATGAAGACCCGTGGTTTTTGGGGAAGAATCAGTACCCATATGGAGGTATATGGATTATGTTGTTGGCTCGGCATTTCTACAGCCTATGTTCCGGCTTGGTAGCCTCGTGTTAGGCTGTGTTATGGCATTTGTATATGGATAATCCGGCATCTCCCGTGGGGAGAGTAAGGCCCTCAAAGCTTGTACATGATATTATTCTCCTTGGGTGATAAAATACTCCAAGGTGGGGGTCGGCCCATTCCGGCCTCTATGCGGTGTCACACGTGCAAGCTCCACTTTCAGCATTTGTGGATGTTTTGTCTAGCTTCTATGTTTTATGCAAAGTGATGATGGATGTGTTAAGGCTATGGCCATGTTTAAGTGTTTTAATATGCATTGATGGTATCAACAAGTGTGTCAAAGGCCCTAGTCCCCCGGGCACCGCCGAGAGTTTCTGGATGTCACTAGCTTGGACATTTCCCAGTATGAAAGGAGTCTGGTGGACTCCAGGATGTCTAAATATTTGGAAAGTACAAGCTTTGGGAATGGGGGATTATCCTAGAATACAAAGGACCACACTCCTAAAATTTAGGAGAGTTGCTATTTTTGGCCCGACTTCGATGGAAATTCTGTTTGCGTCATTACATCTGGAATTAAGCAGATACCAAGAGTTGGCAAAGTGCCTATGAGAGAATGTCTACCAGTTGGGATATTTTTAGAGATAAAGTTTATGGAAGGACCCATCTCTTAGATTGGGACATGTGGCAAGAAAGTGGACCAAAGTGAGACAAGTGGCATGACACTTGTTAGAAAGTGGATCAAAGTGAGACAAGTGGCCTCACACTTGTCACTTCAGCTATTGTGTGGCTCTCCACTTGTCATTGTAGCAGAAGAATGTGGTAGCCGATGCGTTGAGTCGAAGGCCACATCTGGTGCATAAGGTAGAAAGTTGCCATAGTCAGAATATCATACTGATGAGCTGACAACCCTGACTTCAAGGACCCTTGGAACTAATGTGTGCATAACATTTCTTTAGAGTACAGCATGTGGATCGACTTTGTATTGAGTGGTGATTTTCGCCAAGTGCTTCTACATGAGGCTCATGATGTTCCCATTCTAGGACAGTGGCGAAGGTCCAACATTGAAAAAGTTATCTGGTCTTTTCTTTTGTTCTCATCGGAAGCACTACAATTATCTCCTCAAGCTCCAGGGAAATCTGATCCATCACAGCCAGGTTTGATGAGGATCTGTTCACGGACGAGTCTTGCTTGTTGTTGAGAGCACAACTCCCAAGCATAGACCAGGCGGACATCAGATAACGTATCATGCGTAGCATTCAGAACATGCGTCTGTGCTACATGGCAGTTCGCCAATGGACACTTGTTGACTCGGCCAGGTCAGAAACAGGTCACACAGGCTGATACCATCTGAAGTGGCCGACCAACACCTTGGGTGCATATATATATATATATATGCACTAGAAAACCACCAAAATCACATTTTCTCAGCACTAGTCTTTCTACAGAGCGTTTCTCTTAGAGTGTGGGCTGGCGAGGAGATCTTCAGCAATGCTTGGGCTGAGAACTAACATCCTCATTCTCAATCATCTTTTGTACTTGAAGAACAGATGTAACACTTCTTTCTTGTACATAATACAGATCAGTAGTTTAGGACTTTTGTGTGTGCTGTATGTGTGATTCTGCTACACTCTTTTCTATCTTTGAAAACCCTAGCACATAGGCATGAGTGTTCTCCATACAATGTGAAGAGGATCTCCCGATGCTGCAAGGAGTAGGATAGAAGCCCGCTACTCTCCCTTAAAACTTTGGTGAAATCGGACTTGAGCAAAGGCGGGAACCTGTATTGCCCTAAAGATGTGCATTGTTTCTTGGAATGTGCATGGTTTAGGTGGGACTCACTCTCAAAGCCACAAGGTGATTGCTTGAGAGGAGCTTCAACAAGATTTGGTAGGTGGCAAGATTGATGCCCCGCACATGGCGATGTAGGAAGTTCCCCTTGGGGCATAGCCACACCTTTTGGTATTTGGCTACAGGTCCCCTCAGGAACTAGGGAGGGGTTGCATTCTGTTAGCTGTCGGCTTCTCCCCTTGGTGGTCGATTCATGCATTATTGTCACGGGTAGAGCACAGTGGGTGATTGTCATGGTGGGTAACAGCCTCATCAATCTCCTTTATATTTATTCCCCCAACAAAGTGAACAATTGTGAAGGCTCTGGATACAAGTGGGCAGGGGCTTTCCTAGGCGGACGCTTGACTCATGGGAGGAGATTTCAACATAATAGTCTCTTTTTGATCATTTTGGAGGTTTGTGGACTTTATCTTAATCAGTGGATTACTCATGGAGGCTTTGGGAATCAACAAGAGTACATGACATTTCAGTGCAATTTCTTATCCAAGTTTGTGACCCTAAACCATGGCTTTATGATAGAATGTGCAGTGGAAGAAGGGAAAGTGGAAATATAGGAGAGAGTGAGAGAGAGAGAGATGAAACACAAGTGAGAACCTGCCCTCAATATCATCATCAAAAGGAATACATGTATGATGTCCCAAGCAAGAGGGGAGAAAACCTCGTATGTGAGGGACTGTTGCAAACAATGCTAAGCAAGCAATGAAGAATGAGGGAGGCAAGCCAGCTATATATATGCCCATATGAAGGCAACTGACTAGGGAAAAAGGTCCTCCACGACTAGGGAAAAAAGCCCAAGACTCCATAAAATGGGAAATAATATGGGAAAACATATGTGAGGGGTGACCAGTCCCTATAGCTAACACGGTCAGCCCTGGAGGCAAAAATAGGTCACCAAACAGGAAGCCCCCTCTTAGCACCGGATGTTGAGTGAACTCCAAGAAGCCAGAGACATCGTCCTCGATCAAAGATGAAAGATTGCAAAAACAGGTACCAAGAAAGCTCCACAAGCAATCTCCTTGGCGACTCCGCTACAAAAGCAACAGAACAAGCTGCCGGGTACACCGCTCCTCTGGAAGAATACAACCATGGAGGTTGCGACATGCTGCTCCAAATAATGGTTCCAAACCCAAGTGTAAGAACACTCCCCGAAGAACACTCCCTGAAGTCGTATGTTGTATATCCAGCCTAGAGAAGGTATGAAAAACCTCATAACCAACCAAGATCAGATCTTGAAGATAATCAATCCTGGGAGAAGCAAATTGCTCCTCACTGGAACCCTCAAAAGAAATAGAGTCAATCTTCTCCAACTCAGTACCAAGAGTAGCCAAATGCAAAAGTATCCTCTGAAAAGGTCGTTAACGCAAGATGTAAAGACTCTGTAGAAAAGATGGGGTCCATATTAAGAGACTAAGGTCAAGTAAAAGGGTAGGAGAAGGGTGTGTGTGTGTGAATGGACCTATGGTCCACTAGCTCACCTATTTAAAGGCAAAAGCTAGAAGGTGTTTGAAGCCAAGTTGTATGTGTAAGCAACTCCATAATCAAGATTTTTTCTTGTATTTTGTCTCTCTCCTCCGTGAGCAAAGTAAGGTGTACCCATTGCAAAAAGGTGGGTCATTTGGCAAATAATTGCTGGATCAAATATCCCAACAAGATGAAATGTAACAAGTGTAAATAAACGGGACATATCACTTCTAAATGTCCTAACAAAGAGTCAGAGGCTAACTTTGCATCAGCCTCTAACTCCACTGAGAAATTGTTTTAAATCTCAATGTAACAACACCTATATTCCTAGCCTTGTAAGCCTAATGTTGTAAAGGCAACCTATGTCCAATACCACCTATTCCAATTTTTTTCATACTTGGTATTGAGGGGGGGGTATTAAGAGACTAAGGTCAAGTAAAAGGGTAGGAGAAGGGTGTGTGTGTGAATGGACCTATGGTCCACTAGCTCACCTACTTAAAGGCAAAAGCTAGAAGGTGTTTGAAGCCAAGTTGTATGTGTAAGCAACTCAATAAGCAAGATTTTTTCTTGTATTTTGTGTCTCTCTTCTCCACACTTTTTGAATCTAGAATGAGCACCACGAAATCTCAACAGTCCATGTCATGTGTACAGTGTGTATCTACCGTGTGCTACAGGCACACAAGACTAGCTTTGAGGTTTGGGGAAGCTTGGAGCTAGGGAGGCGGATTGGCGAGCTGAGTTAGGGATAGACTAACGGGCGGGCATCCAAGTATGGACGGGCGGGTGCCCAAGTGTGGATGCCCGATGATTGGCCAAGAGCCTATAAAAGGGTAGCCAAGGTTAGTCATTAGTTCATAGAGTCTCGCATGTCTTTGTGAGAGCTCTATGGTCAGGAGCCTGGATCTAGTGCAGATGTGCACCTGCTTTATGCAAAAGAGGCCGGCAACAGTCTCGAGGCCCGCGAGGGTAGCTTCGTGGCGGTATGGGACGTCACGAGGTAGAGATTGGTCGGTACGTCCATCTAGTTAGCTCAGCTCGTGGCTCGGTGGGGATAGCCAAGACTTGTGGGCTTGCCCACGGTTGTCAAGGTTGGGAGGTGAGTCAGGCCTGCACCCCCTTCATGTTTGTTTGGTTTGTTTGCAGGTTTCGAGTCTTGTACCGGGAGCGTTCTACGAGGTGATCATAAGGGGATTTGACAGTGGTATCAGAGCAAGCCTGAGGTCTATGAAAAGGAATGAGTTCGAGAAGATTACTGTTTTTCTGTGTATATTGCTGTTTTTTCAAGTTCAGCATGTTGCTTTTGTATCGTAGGAACCTGTGATGAAGATTGTGGTCTAGTATGGGTTGTTTGCTTTGCAAAGAAGAAGGGCTAGATGTGTTTGCAACTGTATGAACAGTTCGAGAGAGGAAAAAGAAAAGCATGTTGGTTGTTTTTTGTGAGAGAGAGAGAGAGAGAGAGAGAGAGAAGAAGCGAAGGCTGTTCATGTCTTTGTAATGCCTGAAAGACTGCGCAGCCAGGGCAAGTGGTCATCTGCAGTCGGTCTGGTAGTCGCAGCCAGGTAGGCGCATAGAGCTCAGGCGGCCGGTTGTATGCGCAACCAGGCGCAGGCTGGCATAGGCTCCCATGTGGATGTGGAGGTGGCCAGGTACACGCGCAGGCGGTTACGGCCACGTACATGCGCACGCGCTAGCCGAATGCAGGCGGCTAACCACGTGCGCAGGTGATCCACGCAGGCAGGTGGGTGCTAATTACAGGCGTACGGGTGGCAGGAAATCGGGCGTAGCAAAAAAGCAAATAGCATAAAAGCGTGGCGTGGAGTTTTTAGCTTTTGTTTTTTTTTAAAAAAAACAACAACCGATTCTCTTTGTTTTCGTTTTTTTTGGCTGAACCTTAGAAAGGGTTTAAAAAACCCATGTATTGCTTTGTAAGTGTTTAAAAAAAAAAACTAGAAAAAAAATAAAAAATAAAAAATAAATAAATATATATATATATATATATTGTAAAAAAAAAACTCAAAAGCAAAAGCTAAGTTAGCTTTTGGGGAAGCCTATATATTTCCCTTAAGCGGGCTTCTTGCCACACATCTCTCAAGCTCTCAAGCTCTCTAGCACTCTTCTTTGTGCAAGATCAAGCTTTTCTCTCATCTTGCTCTCTTCAAGATGTCGACCCAAGAATCCGAGTTGGAGCCCATTTCCGAACGTGAAGACCTGTCGGCTACGGAAGCCACCGATGGCGATCTTTTCGACGATTTTGTTTCAAAATCAGATTTCCAAGAGTTTAAAGTTGCTCTCGAAGCTTCTTCCTTGGAACGTCAAGCATAAGTGGCCGGGCAGATGCATGCTTTACAGAACTCCATCTTTTTGTTGACCACTATCCTATCTACTCTTTCGGGCATGGATACTTTGGCATCTGCTTTAGGTCCCAATATTACTCTGGAACAGTTTGGGGGCGAGCAAAAGCAGCGTACCAAAGAGATAGTGGACACTTGGCTACATAAGTGGCAAGTCCATTTTCAGTTTCATCCATATGACGATGGCAAAAAGATCCAATTAGCAGCAGGTTTTCGCTCAGGCAAAGCTTTGCTTTGGTGAAAAGAACTCAATCCTAAACCATCGACTTGGGCACAATTCGAAGAAGTCTTCAAGAAAGAGTTCCTCAAGAAAGAGAATGACTATGATGTTGTTCCCCGATTTGCTACTTTGAGCATGACCTCGGAGAACCTCACTTATGAGGTCTATCTCCAAAAATTTAGAGACTTGCAGATGAAAGCTAAGAAGATGGATCCTACTACTCTTTTGGGGTTCTTCGTATCCGGTTTACCCGACTCGTACTGTTTACAGGTTAAAAACAACAAATGCAAAACTTCGGACGAGGCCATTCATTCCACTCGTATCTATGATGATACAATGGTCTCTTCCAAGTCTAAACCCGTTACCGAGCAGGGGAACAAGCACAAAAGGAAGTTCTCCGCACCGATGGCTAGCACGACAGAAGGAAAGTCTTCGGACCAACCTTCGAAGAATTTAACTTCGATCCCAGTGAAGAAAAAACGTCTCCCTAAGGCTTTGAAGCTCAAGAAGGAGAGACGTTGCTTCATTCGCGAAGAAAAAGGACATATGCGTAACGAATGCCCGAAGCAAAAGGGTGCAAAGACCAACGCAGGACCTAAGCCAAAGGCATCTAATCAGTTGTCTTTGACAGGTATGTCAGTTACATTCATCTCTAAAGTTTTTGGCGTGCATGATCTTCTTTGAGTTTATGGAGAAGTGAATGGCCATAGAATCCACATTCTTCTGGACCCTGGCAGCTCACATAATTTTGTTAATTACAAACTTGTGCAGAAATTGGGTCTTGACACAACACCTGGCGATCATATCTATGAGGTATGCCTACCTGTGGGTCGGCAAGTATGGGATCGAAAGATGGAGACGCTACCGATCCGGATTCAGGACTACGAAGATACTCTGGAATGCTATATTATGCATCTAGAGCATTAGACTTGTTATTAGGGATTGAGTGGTTTAAGACTCTTCAAGTCCAGATAGATTGGTCTAGTCATATTTTTTCTTTTGAACATAGGAACACCCAGTATAGTATCTTAGATGATTGTATATATCCCTCTCAGGGACCTCTTGTACATACAATTGATTTTGGAAATATAATGGATTCTTCCTTATATACTGCTTTCCATTGTGTCTTGATTCCACTTTCTACTATGGATGTTAATGAATTAAGTGTACGAATTGAAGAAGATACTTGATTTGTTTCAAGATGTATTTCCTAAGGAACTGCTGTCGGGCTTACCACCCGAAAGGGCAGTAGATCATCGTATTGACCTGGTCCCTGGTGCTCAACCTGTTAGTATTCCACCTTACAGGATGAGCCAAACTGAGGAAGATGAGTGAGTTGGCCAAACAACTCACAGATTATTTGAGGATGGGCCAGATCCGTCGAAGTAAATCACCTTGGAGTGCACTTGTGTTGCTTAGGAGAAAGAAGGACAACACCTGGAGAATGTGTAAAGATTACAAGAGATTGAACAAGCTGACAATTAAGAACCGTTATCCTCTCCCTAGATCAGATGGCTTGATTGATCGGTTATTTATATGGCTCCAAGTTTGTGGTATTGACTGATCATCAGTCAAGATTTTGATTTTGAGATTCGTTATCTAAAGGGGTCCATGAATAGTGTCGCAGATGCGCTTAGTCGAATTAGAGAGGTGAATACTTTGTCGTTCACCGAGATTTCTATTGACTTATTTCAGTCATTGTTGAGAGGGCTTTGCAGGACTAATAGTTATTTTGGTCCAAGAGGTAGACTCCTCACAATGAGGAAGGGAAGTATGAATATAAACTGCAGTGGTAACAAAGTCCTCAAAAGCATCACTGAGAGCAGAAGTTTTATAAGTAGAATCAGATCCCAAGAATCAGCAACAAATAAATGATCCATGTGAGAAGATCACACCTCAAGGGCAAAACACCCTCCTTGTTCTGCAAACACTGTAAAGAACACAGACTCAGACAAAATAAACTCTGCTCGGGATCTCTGAAAAGATCACTACTCTCCTCCAAAATCTGTAAACTCCTGTCACACAGAAGAAAGTCTCCACAGATACAAAACAGCTCCCGAAACTAATCCTCAAGTGAAGTAGCTGGTTTAGTGAAAGAACTGGACATCCGTGTGACAACTTTTTCATTCCATGTCTGGAACCTCTGATGGCATTTCTAAGGTACCGTTTAAAAGGCACCGACATGACTTGTGTAACACGCGGAAGCTCTGGGTAGTCTTCTTTCAGCCCTAAACACTCTTGGAAACCTTCTGATGCAAAAACGCACCATCTGATGCAAAAACGCAGGTAGAGAGAGAGTAGAGAGAGAGAGTGAGAAGTGCTGGAATTTCAGTATATACTATGGTACAAAAGGGTACATATCTGCAGCCATGGGCTGCCTTCATAAAAAGGTGGTTAACCCTAAAATCTGTCCCCTATGGGACCTCTAAGGATCCAAACCCCTAGTGGGATTGAATGAGATAAATGATGAGCACTTGAGCCCTTTTATATGGGTCTTGGACAATGTAGGAGCTGGCCGACTGCTGGTCGGCCAGTTCAGAATTTCCTTTAATGCTCTTTTTAGCAAATCCGACCAGATCTACTCCTGGCTCATGATGCGCATGCTTCTGCCCGACTGGACTCCAGTCCACACACTCTAGCGCCTGCAGCCGACTGATGCTTTTACCATCTTATGATGCGTTTCAGCCGCCTGGTTCTGTGAGCATCCTTTTGGTCCTTCTCAAATCCTTGCTCCAAGTCCTGCTCCAGTTTACACTGCCATCAGTGCTCTGTGCTCCATCATCCTGGTTCTTCTACTGGGTTCATACTCTTTATCTGGTTGCCTTTTCTGGATCTAGCCCTGAGAATGTCCATGGCATCTATGATGCACATGACATCCCCCTCTGCTAAACTTGATGACGGGAATCCAACCTGCTCTTGGATGACTGTCATCATCCCAAATCCTGTTCCGAAGTCCCTCTGTCATCATCCATCCCTGGCAAAACCTTTTTCTCTGAAAATCCGGTCTGTTCTCCAAACCACTCTGTCTCTGATGAAGATCTATGCATCCGGTTCCTCTAGTCCACCATCCATTCCTGCCCTGACTCTGAACACCGTCTTGGTCTTCTTTCCTGGAACTGAGTCTGGCACTCTCACATCACCCTTGGAGGATCAACCTCCCTTGGGACCGTTACCTGAGAACCTATCTGGCTCACGGAACCGCCATCCCCATCTGGCACTGTGGAACACGACCAACAAACCTCCTGGGAGTTCTTCCCGATCTGTGTTCCCGCCTAGGGCTTCGAATCCGTGTACTTTCCTGTACCTTGGACCTGTACACCATCATATGGGACTGAATCAGCATTTAGCCTGGCTGAGCCTGATGCTCTGATACCAATGTAACACGCGGAAGCTCTGGGTAGTCTTCTTTCAGCCCTAAACACTCTTGGAAACCTTCTGATGCAAAAACGCACCATCTGATGCAAAAACGCAGGTAGAGAGAGAGAGTAGAGAGAGAGAGTGAGAAGTGCTGGAATTTCAGTATATACTATGGTACAAAAAGGTACATATCTGCAGCCATGGGCTGCCTTCATAAAAAGGTGGTTAACCCTAAAATCTGTCCCCTATGGGACCTCTAAGGATCCAAACCCCTAGTGGGATTGAATGAGATAAATGATGAGCACTTGAGCCCTTTTATATGGGTCTTGGACAATGTAGGAGCTGGCCGACTGCTGGTCGGCCAGTTCAGAATTTCCTTTAATGCTCTTTTTAGCAAATCCGACCAGATCTACTCCTGGCTCATGATGCGCATGCTGCTGCCCGACTGGACTCCAGTCCACACACTCTAGCGCCTGCAGCCGACTGATGCTTTTACCATCTTATGATGCGTTTCAGCCGCCTGGTTTTGTGAGCATCCTTTTGGTCCTTCTCAAATCCTTGCTCCAAGTCCTGCTCCAGTTTACACTGCCATCAGTGCTCTGTGCTCTGTGCTCCATCATCCTGGTTCTTCTACTGGGTTCATACTCTTTATCTGGTTGCCTTTTCTGGATCTAGCCCTGAGAATGTCCATGGCATCTATGATGCACATGACAACTTGGGCATCTCTGGGCAACGTATCCTGAAACCGAAGTCTTTTAGTAGCCAGGCCACCAGCAGCTGACCCTTGACAAAGCCACTTTATGTGAGGACCTCCTCTATCTATCTGTTGGATTCTGTACCTTAGTTTCTTGAACCCTATCGTGAACATCATCAGATTTAGCTTTAGGGAAGCACTAGGTGTGTTAGTGCTGCTACTGGCCAGCTGGATACCTTGATAGAAAGACTCTTCCTGCCACCACAAGGGGCTTGCCATGGGCTGGGTTCGTGGTTTTGATTTTTGGGGGGGGGGGGGGGGGGGGGGGGGGGGGGGTAGATTTTGCTGAAAGCTGAAGGCTTGCTGCAAAACTGCTGTAGACAACCACCTGCAGAAAAACGCAGCACTCCAAGGTGCTGCTGCCCTGAAAACAGAGCAGCTGACAGGTGAAGAAGGGATCTCAGGGGTCAAACCTATAAAGGATGACCTTGGGCTGCAATGGAGAAGCGCTAGAAGAGGCAGGCGACCAGCAGCAAACCGGAGAAGAAAAAATGCAGATCTGTCCATATGCAGAAAAATGCAGAAACGCAAGAGGTAGAGGGGGGAGTATCCAACACTGTAGATCACCGGCGCTCTGATACCATGATAGAATGTGCAGCGGAAGAAGGGAAAGTGGAAACATAGGAGAGAGAGAGAGAGAGAGAGAGAGAGAGAGAGATGGAGAGGAAACACAAGTGAGAACCTGCCCTCAATATCATCATCAAAAGGAATACATGTCCCGAGCAAGAGGGGAGAAAACCTCGTATGTGAGGGACTGTAGCAAACAATGCTAAGCAAGCAGTGAAGAATGAGGGAGGCAAGCCAGCTATATATATGCCCATATGAAGGCAGCCAACTAGGGAAAAAGGTCCTCCACGACCAGGGAAAAAAGCCCAAGACTCCATAAAATGGGGAATAATATGGGAAAACATATGTGAGGGGTCACCAGCCCCTATAGCTAACATGGTCAGTCCTAGAGGCAAAAATAGGACACCAAACAGGAAGCTAGCAACAAGGGGATGATGTCTTAACACTTTAACCTTTTACATTGGGCCTACACTACTTAATTCTTCTTCTAAGCCCTTGGACCTACTCCTAGGATTTTATGTTTCTTTTTACTTTGTGAGCTCATTCAATAATTGGATTCTAGATTATTGCCCGTAAGGGATCCATCAAGGATCTATGAGAGCATGAGCTGACAATTTACCGGATGCACTGCCAAGGATGGGGATGTACCACATTGAGGCAGTATACTGCTATTGAGAGTGCGGACAGGAAAAGATGCAGCTTACTTGATTGATGGCAATTCCAATGGACAAAAACGGGGGAGAAGCTGCCCACCAACATTGAAGTAAAATACATTAAAATGAACTCTTGCGAATAGACTGTTGTAGGTTGCTGGTTGGATGCAGGCTGACTGCATTGTAGGGGGTTTCCAGCCCAAGCGAAGGGGTGGCCCTTTGGTAAACCACGCAGTGTAAATGATGTTGTGGGTTATTGTTAATTGTTTGATATTCGTGTCCACATACTCTTGGTATCTGAGCAGGCCTTCAGGTATTCTTTACTGGAGTTTTTTTAAACAAACCCAAAGCAGTTTTTGGGCTGTGTTGTGATCCACTGACAGGCCTTTTGTAAGGTTCAGTGAAAGAACTGGACATCCGTGTGACAACTTTTTCATTCCATGTCTGGAACCTCTGATGGCATTTCTAAGGTACCGTTTAAAAGGCACCGACATGACTTGAGCATCTCTGGGCAACGTATCCTGAAACCAAAGTCTTTTAGTAGCCAGGCCACCAGCAGCAGCTGACCCTTGACAAAGCCACTTTATGTGAGGACCTCCTCTATCTATCTGTTGGATTCTGTACCTTAGTTTCCTGAACCCTATCGTGAACATCATCAGATTTAGCTTTAGGGAAGCACTAGGTGTGTTAGTGCTGCTACTGGCCAGCTGGATACCTTGATAGAAAGACTCTTCCTGCCACCACAAGGGGCTTGCCATGGGCTGGGTTTGTGGTTTTGATTTTTTGTGGAACGTCCTGACCACACTAGTAGTACAAGCAAGGTAGGTGAATGGCAAAGAAACTATCGAAATGCAACACTTGAAGAGAGGGAACTTTGCTGCAAGTAAAAGCACTTAAGATAAGCTGAAGACAGGAGCCAAACTGCTGAAATTTGCTGCAAATTGAATCACCTGTAGTTTGTGGTCACTCGATGGTAAATCAATTTTATTAATCATCTGTGAAATTTGTAGTGCCACATCTAGTTTGTCGTCTGTTGTTTTTGAATTATATGCTATTTACTGCCAATTTGTGACCTTGGCTGGATGTGTGATTTGCCTAGGCAGCAGCCGAGATGGACTTCCGCCCCAACAACATCGCTGTAGTTGCCAATGCAGTGGAATCCTTTATCCGGGAGTTTTTTGATCAGAATCCTTTAAGTCACCTTGGCCTGATCACAATTCGGAATGGTGTGTCACAGCGGGTAACGGATCTCAGTGGAAGCCCTGAAGCGCACATCAAGGCTTTGCGCAACAACATGGAATGTGGCGGGGATGCATCCCTTCAGAATTCCCTGGACCTTTCGAGGAGCTTTCTTGCCCAGATACCGTCATATGGTCACAGGGAGGTACTAATCATATATTCAGCCTTGAGCACCTGTGACCCAGGTGATATAATGGATACACTCAAGAAGTGCAGAGATGCCAAAATTCGGTGCTCAGTGGTGGGCTTGTCAGCAGAAATCTACATCTGCAAGCTTCTCTGTGAGCAAACAGGAGGCATATACGCTGTTGCATTGAATGAGGTGATATACAACTGCTTTGAAAATCACGTAGCCGACGTGTATGCATTTCTGACTCTTAACAGTGCAGATAGTCGTGCTGTCTCAGGGTCACTTAAAGGAGCTTATTTTGGAGCATGCACCTCCACCACCAGCTCTTGCAGAGTCTGCTATTGCATGCCTTGTAAGAATGGGCTTTCCTGAGAGGGGCTCAGAAGAAGCTGTTGCTTTGTGCGTATGCCATAAAGAGGTGAAAGTCGGTGGCTGCTATACGTGCCCTCAATGCAAGGCACGGGTTTGTGAACTACCCACAGAGTGCAATATCTGTGGATTGACGCTTGTCTCATCTCCCCATTTAGCAAGGTCCTACCACCATTTATTTCCTGTTGCAGCATTTGAAGAAGTCTTATTGAGTGGTGCAACATTCAAGCTTCCGAAGGTGTGTTTTGGATGCCAGCAAGAGCTTCCATTTGCAGGTAATTTCTTCACGTCAGTAGATTGATATGTGGTGAAGGGCTTGATAAAAAAACATCTCAGGGGTTAGCTTGTTTATCTTCTTGGTTTTTGGTCTACAGGAAGCAAGGTGGCTGGAGTGCGAGTGGCTTGTCCTAGGTGCAAGCAACATTTTTGTTTTGACTGTGATATATACATCCATGAAAGTCTTCATAATTGTCCTGGATGTGAAAGCCTTCCTGATTATGGAAGCCTTATCCAGCAGAAAATCAACCTTTAGGATATGAAGGTATAAGCACGCATTAGAAATGAGGATGTTGGATCTTGGGCTTGGGACATTGTAGGAACACCATGCCAGAAGCCTCTCATTGCATCTGTAGGTTTGTGGGGCTGAGTGCAGATTATTGGATGAAGTGCCACTTTGATTTTGTTTCATCACTTTTAGAACGTGTCTCCAGTCTGAAGTTGGCGTTTGTTTTGCTTTCTTTTAATCACTCTACTTTGCTAGTCACCCACTGCATCTATCATAGTCTTTCACTGAACGGACTCACATGGCACCAAGAATGCAGTTAGTCCTTGTGTAGGAGACGTCTGTTGGTGTTTGTATCTATTGACATTGGAACAAGAAGGCTAGAAATGAATGAGATATAAAGTTCTGTATTTGCAGCTTTTTCCCTGATGAGGCACTCTTTTGAGGTGTGAACGTGTTACCATCAAAATCCCCTTCTGAAGATCATGAGGATGTTTCACCTTGACGGACACATGCACCAGCACAAACCACACATGCAGGTATGCACACTTGCACCCATGTATCCACACCGACCCACCCACCCACAGATTTACGATACATGCACACGCGCACATTCCCAAGTACAGATGCACATGCTTGATGACAAACCATCTGAGTTTGTGTTCATTTTTTGAACTATCATGTTGGTCTAATCCTATGCATACCTTGAATATGTTTTTGCTGCATTAAAATGATTTGCGGTTGGTGTTTAAATGATCCGTGAAGTTATTTGCAAAACTGGTAATGAGTAATTAACAATGCATATAGTCCCTTCCTATGGTCTTTCAGGTCAATGGGCCAAATTTTGTAGGAGGGGTGCACCTTGCAAGCCAAGTCACTATCCAACTACATTGAAGCCATGTTTTATTGTGTCAAGCTAGCATTTCTACTTTACTCAAGAATGCAAATACATGTGAATGTTTGTCATGTCTTCAATTATTATAATGTGTATGTGATAGTGAGTACAAGCACCAGTGCTACTTACTCTCCTCAAGGTAAACTAGGATCAATAGTACAATGATAAAATCTTTTAATCACGATCTAGGTGCTTGCTTAGTCCTTGTTAATTCTTCATGTCTAATAAATGTTGTTGTTCAAGCCAAGAGCTTACCTTAGGCTTGTTGGAGCATGTTTCGTCAAGTCTTGCTTGAGAGCCACAAATGCAACTTCCCTATGTTGGTGCACATGCTTTGGGTCTTGCTTTAGAGGCGCAAATGCAACTTTCCTATGTGGGTCGTTAGGTCATTTGTCGTGTCCTCACTCCGATGTCTCACACTAGAATGTTTCTTGTTGATGGGTTAAAGGTAGAGCTCTCTATGCTTAGATGGAGGCAACGAGGGATGGTCCTTCGTGGTGGTTTTATTTCACAAAAAGCAGGGGGATCAAGGAGGAGTTGAAAACTTACAACCAATCCTATCTAGCAAGCATTCGTTAAACAAGTAAGATTAATAGTATACGTGCAAGCAAGAAGAGAGAAAGAAGAGCTCATAAGTAAACTATTGCAAAGAAATGATTGTGTATTGCTTACTGTCAAAAATGACATATATAAGTGACTTGTTTTTATATTATATATAAGTGACTTGTTTTTACACTAGATCGATCGAGCTTAAAAATTATTCGGTCTTTGTTACTAGTCGTAAGCAATATGTACACGGGGTTTGTTAATTTGACATTAAATACATGGTAATGTTGCTTTATGTATTCTAGCGTCATCTTACAAAAGATAAGTCTCTTCGAGTAGGTAAGATAGAAAAGCATCTTACGATAGGTTGGGTAGGTGAAACCGTATTAACCTACACAGTGGTGGTTAATATACTTGCCCTTCCTAATGACTGCATCACCCAAGTCGGTGGTAAAGGTGTTGTCTAGATGGGAAGGCATGGATGGTCCAATCTCAAGAAGCTTCTTGAAAAAGCAAACACCAAAGTGGTAGATATGAGGACCTAATTGGCAATCCCCCTGTTGTGGATTGGGAGGAAAACACTGGCAGCACTTGTGGCTATGGGTGGCGAGCGGGCGTTGCACGGGTGGTGAAGGTGGTGGTGCAAGGTGGTGACAGTGGTGCACAGGGGCAACGAGGATGACGAAGCTGGCGGAGGCGTTGCACAGAGGCGACGGTGGCAAAGTGGGGTAGAGGCAGAGCTGGCGCTGCGCAGAGTGGCCCTGGTGGAGCTAGGCGGAGCTGGGAGGCGGAGATGATGACGGTGACGATGATGATCTCCATAAAATTCATGCACTTAATATACCCAAACAACAGGGCTCTAGCTTCTTTTATACTTGGGGAGGGTCTTGCTTTTTGCCAAAAGCAATCTTCATGCTTTGCTTTCCTCTTTTTTCTTTAATATTTTAATAATAATGAAATATTACACATCTTTTGTCAAAGTTCTTGATTTATTTTCTTTCTAGCTTCAGGCCTTGCTTTTTGACCTTGGAGTTGCTTTTTGAAAAAGCGGCTTTTAGCTTTTTGATCTGGCTCAGTCCCCTCTTTCCAATGGTGCCCTTGACTCGTGGTCAACGAATTTTGACTTCATGATACTTGTTCCCATGCTTTTTGTCCAAAATTGGTGCTTTTTCTTGAGCCAACCTCATGATACCTGTTCCCATGCTTTTATCAGCCTGTCCATGTGTTCGGTCATGTGTTGCATCATGTGAGAAGAGCTATAAGTTACCCCTAGAGGAGCCTGTTTTCAAGGATCCACCAAGGGTGGAAGTGCCAGAACAGATTGTGTTTCATTCTGTGAGAAAAAGAGGAAAGTTATTGGTCAGAAAGTTCCTCTTGTATTTCGAGAATTATTCACTATTGGATGCGAAATGGATGCTAGAAAGTACTTCAAAGACTATCAAGGTATACTTTAACTTTATGAGATGGTTGGTCCATATATATTTGAAGTACAGATATAGACGTCTTGCGATCAAGACATATTCAAGAGGGAAGGGATTGTACATCTAGCCCTCTTCATTGTATATGTATTGGATTGGAATTGATCATTATTCTGCTTATATGATGGTTACTTGGACATGCTCTAGTTTGGGTGGCAAAACGATGCCCAACAGCCCAAGGAGCAAGATTTGTATATGGGTGGCAACGATGCTAGACACATTGGACGGTAACAATGCCAGATACCTTGGACTGTACAGTCGGGCGATCATTGCGACTAGATGACTCAGATTATTGTATTGGATTTCACAGTTGGGCAGTCATTGCGACCAGATGGCCTAGATGACTGTATTGGATTTCATAGTCAGGTGGTCAATGTGATCAGATGTCCTAGATGACTATTGATGAATTCTCAGGCAGTCCTAATAGTCTAAGTGGTTTCCCTCAGGAACCAGATAGCTCAACACCGTTTCTGATGAAACCAGACATGACAATCCATGAATAGGAGGATCATTACTTGTGCATTGCATACTAGTGTATGTTTCAATTTCTTTGACTTTGTGGTTTTTTTGATGTGTGGACAATGCCTGGATTTATGGCATGTGATAGTCCACTGGGCTCTAGACTACCTGGCCATTACCTGGAATATCTAGTAGAAGAATGATGCATACTTGTTTGTCGACTAGCTTCTTTCTAGTTTCTGCAGGAGGTAATTGTGCATTTATTTTCTTTATCTAACACATATGACAGGCCATGAAGACGTACCATCAAGAACAAAGACATTGGTCAAAAATAAGGCATAGAGATATTGCCAGATGAGCAGATGACACCACATGTATGCGGAAAGACCAGATGCACAAGCTTACCTAACAGGACTAATACTAGGAAATATTTGAAACATATGGATGTACTTGATGTACTTGGAACACATGGAAATACATGGAACATATGCATATTCTTGAAACACTTGCAGTCCATAGTTGAGAACAACTACGATATGAGAGGGAGGAAATGTAACTATTTGGCCCTCCATTTCAATAAACTGTCATGGAAGGCCTTATGTGTCCTCTAATGATCTGAAAGCTCCAACTGATAACATACATGGTTGATCTTCTTGGTATCTTGAAGAGGTCCATATACCATCATTCCCATGCTAGCTTTGGCAATCCAAAGATAAAATCCATAGCAATACTCTCCCATATAACCTTCAATGGGTGCAATAATCCTTTAAGCTTTTGCTGGTCAAACTTGACCTCCAAACATTCTTGAACATAAAAACCTAATGTTCTTTCTACTGGGCCGATAGTAGTAGCTTCTCCCATGCTTGAGTTATAGTTTAAGTCCTTTGTTACACATAAACAGGTTTACTTCATAAAATAATCGTCTTGAATGACAAGAAAAGTCGTAAAATTTCCATTATACAATCTATTTCAATACAATCCTTGTTCATCTAAGACTTTCATAGGCCACAACATAGCCCTCATGGTACAAGACCGCTCCAATGCAATATCCTCTTGAGAAACTTCTTGGAAGGATGTCAATCTGATGACCTTTCGATTTGTCTGGCTTGTTGCTTTGGCTTGTAAGGAAAATTTGCAGCCATATGTCCCTTATTTCCACATTGGAAACACTTCCCTTCTTTGACGTATTCTTCACGTTGCTTGAGGGACAATCTTCTTTGAAAGAGTGGAGGTTTGTCCCAACTCCCATCCTTCTTCTCTTGAGACTTGGCTCTTGATGGGGATCAGTCTTTAAACTTCTTCCTTTGATATGGATCCCAATTGTTGTCCTTTGTCTTGCAGTCCATCCAAGGCATGTACAAGGCCTCAACTTGCAAGGCTTGGTCTTGGGCTTCTTCCAAAGACTTTGAACCAGCCATGTATACTGCTTGCATAAGCTTAGGTTGCAATCCATTCACAAACTTATGCATTTCCATTAGTGGTGGAATGGGAGTATAAGAAGTAAATTGTGATGATACAGTTGAAAAGTTGTTAAGGTAAGATGCCACATTCTCACCAACTTTCTGCTTTACCTCATCCCATTCCTTGTGCACATGTGCTTCAAAGTTTGCGGGTAGAAACTTTTTGTTGAACATAGTCTTGAAGTCGGTCCACGTCTTTGGCTCGGTCCCTTCTTGTACTAATTTTAGCCACCAATTCAAGGCAACATCTTTCAAATGCGTATAGACCATGCGAAGCTTTGACTTTTCGGAGTAGTAGTCACCTCCAAAAGCAGGACCAAATTGCTTGACAAAGGATAAAGCTTTCTGAGTGTCCCACTTGATGCTCTTCTCTCCCGACTTGAAGTCCATCTTGCCGGTTGATGTCCTTCCTTTCCCTTACCTGTCCTGAAGAAGCTTCATCTGAGAAAGCAGGCCTGGGAATAGCCTCCATGTTTCATCCATGAGAAGTAGACCTATCCACGACTATTAGATCAACCACTTCAAAGATCTAGAATTTGGTATTCCAATCTACCCATAGCTTTTGGCAATGTTGGATGACATCAGTCATCCAGATAGATCTAGAATTTGGTATTCCAATCTACCCACAACTTTTAGTAATGTTGGATGACATTAACCATTCAAACACTCTTGAGCCGCTTTTCCCCAAGAGTAAGTAATTATTAGATCTAGTGCTCTTTAAATTCCTCTAGAGAATGATCTTTTGAAAACCATTATGCTCAAAGACTAGGGATTACAAGTTCCATGCTTTCAAATCGTTTACCACATTAAAAGTTGTGTTTGCCCCATTTTTGCTAACTTGTAAGAATGTATAGAGAGCAGAATGAAAAATTTGGTCCCAATCTATCCTTCGTTTTCCTAAAGTATCTTCTTTATAATCTTCTAGAATCGTATATATCATGAAAAATAGTGTCTACCCCATTGTTGACTTGTAAGAGGTAGAGAAAAAAGAAGTTTTTAGTCTTAGTGTGTCCCCAATTTTCATTAAAAATCTTCTTTAGAATCTAAAGCATGACTTTATTGGAAGACTCACCTGACCATTTTCTTGTGGATAATACATTGTAGAAATTTCATGAATAATCATATGATGAGTTAGAATTTGAATGATGTCATTAAGGAGGATTCCCTAAATCGATTGGATAGCCAAATCTAGTCATAATGATCTCATACAAAAACTTAGCAACTAAAGTAGCTTATTATCTCTTAAAGCCCTACCCACTTACTGGTACAATAATCCATTACCACCACAATATAATCATTATCGGTTCAGTGTGAGTAGGAGCTTTGAATGGAGGCTTGAATGGGCCTAATAGACTCTAGAATCCATTTTTAAAATGGTTCAAGAGGTAATAATAATATGAATGGGTCTACAAAATCTAGAGCCCATTTTAAAAATGGTTCAAGAGGTAATAATAGATTAATTCGGTCCATTTAATTTGGCTAACCCAATCTTTTTGGTAAACAACACATGCCCATGAAAATTTCTATGCATCTTTTAATAGTGTAATAGGCCAGCATATCCTTGCATGAAATATCTTCTAGTCTATGACCTCCTCTAGAGAAATGACTTCCTCTTATCCCTTGCTAGTCTTCCATAAGTATAGGTTGTTTCTCATGCTATTGCACTCATCACTAGAGAATTTAAGCAATTCACATCGTATACAACTGTCTGGTTCTTACCACCATGAAAGAATGACTTTGGAGTACCAACAATTTTCAATAGTCTTGACTAATTGCATTTTGGAAAGTTTCCCTGTGTTAAAAATAAAAATATTTCATTATACCAATCCAAGGGTACATAGATTTTAAATAAATATTCATTCGGAAGCTAGTCCAGTACCCCATCCATCGGTGGTTTGTTATTTCAATTCGAGACAAAAAGGCTATGGCTACATGCTCCTTTTACCCGGTGTATGCCAAATGCGAAAATCAAACTCATGTAGCAGCACCCATACAACAAGCTAACTTTCCTACCAAATTTGGTTTGTTTATCCCTAGTTTGACTCAATAGATCATCCCCAAGAGCCTCTCTTTGTGGTGGAGTAACTATTTTCTAGGCTAGATAATAACCTATTAGCATAATAAGCTAGGCGTAACCACCCTACATTCTGATGCTTACATATCAAGATAATTGCCATATCAATGCATCAATGAACACGTGGAATGTTTTAGACGGATCTAACAATTGGACGATCAGAGCAAGAGCAAACTTATATTATAAATAGCAAAAATCCTTTTTTTTTTGGTAATGTGAGATTTTTTGTAATGACACTGCTTGGTACAAATAAAAATCCTTATTATGGCACTCCTCGAACTAGTTGTATTGTGCATCCTTCTTTGTGAACATATACATCAGATAAGCCACATTAGCCAAAATTTGCAGGAACTAACTTGCCACTTGATCCGTCTCAAAAATCGGCCCAATTCCTTAAGATTCTGAGGTGTTACCCATAGTGCTTTGATTAGTACCACTTTCTTGGAGTCCATAGCTATTCATACAACACCACGTGTCTTAAGATAATTCCACTTGCCATTGTGAATGACACTTCACCAAATTCAGGCTAAGCTTAATGCATGGACACTTTTCTTGACAAAGAGACAAACAAAAGAGGTCCCTCTTTGACTTTGTGGGTGTGCTAAATTTCCCTTTCACATGCTTCATTGGTTGGGGTTATATCCTAGGCTAGGACAACTAAATAGTAAAGAGTTCATATTTTAATAGTCCAAACTTTTACTAGATATGTTCATTTGTATCTGGTAGGATGTTTCTTTTGCCAAGAAAATGGGACATGTCTCTGTTAATTCCATTTTGGATTAACAAAGATGCTCCTCCAATTGAGGACATTAATAAGTGTTATGTAAAGGCACTATAAAAGTCATACATTTTGAGATACTGGCCACCCAAGGCCTTAGTTAGTAAGTCTTGGGTGCCCAAGTGTGAATAAGGGCCAGTTGTATAAAAGAAAAATTCTCATAATGAAAGGAAACAATCCCCCTTTTTTGTGCTATGAGAGCTCTTGCTTTGTCTTGTGTGTGTGTGTGAGAGAGAGAGTGAGAGCGTAATCTAGTGCATGTTCCTCTTCTATGCGTGTGTGTGTGTGGAAGAGCGAGATGTAGATTACCTTGCATTATGATTAGAGTGACTTTGCGGGGTGAGCATGGAGGTGGAGACTGGAGGAGTGGAGCTTCCAAAAAGCAAGCTTGGGGAGCCTCAAGGGATGTGAGATCGAAGCATTGGTAAGTACCCAACGATAGTTGTTGTCTATTGCTTCTTCTGATTGTAAATAGGTAGAGTTCTCTCTTGGAAGGAGCGGTAGTCCATAACATTTTTGGCATCGCTACTAAGGGAAACACCATTGTTTCTTCCATCCTCTTAGAGCTTGAGCTTCCATTATGCGAGATTAACTATTGCCTTTACATTTGAAAGGTGCATTGTGAAGAAATTGTGTAGGTTTGAGTGGTAGAGAAAGAATTACATCAGTTCTGGAAAATCGTGTGTTGGAAGTGTGGGTGAGTACTTGGTAAAACCTAGAGGAAAGCTACACTTAGTTTTACATTCAATTTTGTTGCTTTCTGTCACCAATTCCTACAACGTGAGCTAGTGGTTGGTGACATGCAATATATTTTTTTTTCTAAAAATCATGAAAACTACAAAAAAAGAGACCGAGTGGTTGTGTTCATGTCTTGCATTGCATTCCTAATCCTTGGCACAATCTTTTTGGATCAATTGGATAGGGAAATCACCTTCTAACCATCATTCTGTCGACGTGGCTGTAAACAAGTGAAAGTGTAGGAAATCGTTCACGCGACGTGAAACATAACCTGCTACTTAAGGGTGTGAAACACTTTCTCGGAATCAGCGTCGGGAATCTTGGGATTACCTTACTAAAATTAGGGCACCTTATCTTGATATATGACACAATGCAATAAAAAAATCTTACTCGTGAAATAGTAGCGAAGCACTTCACAACATAAACAACATTCTGTTTCACGGCGTGAAGCATAGTCTACTTCACGATGTGAACTGCAATCTACTACTTCACGGCGTGTACCATAACCTTCTACTTCACATGTTAACCCTTCACGATTTAACCCTTCATGTATTAATGCTCCACGTGTTAGCAGTTCACGAAATAACCTTTCACTCACAGACTGCTAGTTCGCGAATTAAGGGTTGTCAGACTAGAGAAAAGAGAGTACCGTAATTGCACCATTGGAGTCTATCCGACTCAGATTAAAGTAATTCTGATTAAAGTAATTCTGAGCGAAAATTCGAAGCGTGAAACACCAATTGCCGCAACATAAAAAACAGTTCACGACGTAAAAAACAGTTCACGACGTAAAAAACAGTTCACGACGTGAACCATTGACTGTTGTTTCACAGAGATATGCTATTTCACGACCATAAAAGACAGTTTGACAGAAAACTAGGTGAAACGGTTGGAGTAATGATTTCGCCTGTTGAAACACATTCTCGTGCACTTGAGGTCTGGGAAACTCATTGGAGACGACCTTACCCCGATAACAATGCATCAAATCACCCGGGTTCTTCCTATCAAAAAAGTGTTGGCTCAGGCCGCTTGACGAGCACTTAATTGAGTGTTTCAGCTTGTAGGAATCTGACCACCATAGAAACAAGTAGTGAGGAATCCATGGAAGAAGGGCTAAGATTCTCTGGCCTTGGGTGAGAGGAAGAAAAACCCTCTTCTCCTGTGAGATCCAGCCGAATATTTGATTTGGCCAGGGGATTTTTTGGTCTCCCAACACGACACGGAAGATCAAACGCAATTTGCGAGCATGGGCCTGTCAACAAGTGTAGGACACAGTCTAAGACCGGATTTACCAACCCAACCTTCTCGCCCCAGGAGTGCTAACATAGTGATTAGTGGGATGACCCTAAGCATTAGAAGGGATAAGGAAAGCGTCTCCAAGACATGTCAAGTCTTCTTCCCCACCACATCGGGAGGAAATGGAAATGGCTTGAAGAGGGCTGAGGCAGAGCGACAATTACGGCTATTGAGCTTAAGAAAACAAGAGCTCGATATGCGAAGAACAAGCACAGAACAGAGGGAAATGAAGGATTTGAATCCGTGTTCCGACCACGTGGTAAAGAACCAGAAACATCTAGAAATGCCGTTGATAGTATGTGGATGAGAATAATAGAAGGAGTGATAGCGACTCTAGAACCCATCAATGAGAAACCAAGGGCTGACGAAAGCCTTGAAACACAAGAAGAGGAGGACAATCTACCTAGGGCACCTGCTACTACAGGAGGTGAGTATCGTCTCTATACAAGAGAGTATATACAAGAAATGATCAATGATTCCACGTTCTTGCAGAGCATGGAACTCTTGATCGAACAAAGGTAAGCTGAGGTGGCTAACAAAGAGGCAGGCAGCAATGAGGAATTACCCGGAACCAGCCATAGACCCAAATTGAATAGAAGACCCTATCTAGGAAGAGGACGTGGTCTAGGTAGGGGGGGATTGTTGAAATTAGACCATTGTGATGAGCTATGGTGGATCAAACACTAGAATCAACATCATTAACAAAGTGATTAGTAAATAATTAAGACATAATTAGTGGGTAATTAACAAATAGATTAATGTAGGCATGGATAATAAAAAACCAGCAAATTCTCATTAGGGCAATGCCTCAATTTATAGAGTTTACATCAAGCATCTAATCCCACTGATTTCTCCTTGATTCACTCCATCTCTTTTCCCTGATTCTCTCCACCTCTTCACTTTTCCCAGAATATCTCCACACTTCCCAGAATATCTCCACACTTCCTAAATCTTCTCATGCTACCCTTTAATGGTTGGAGTATCAAACCAACTCTGAATTGCAATATGAAGTTATAGGGATCTGTATCAGATACCTAATGGTTAATTTGAACCCTCAATTGCACCAAAATATAGTGATTAGCATTGATTAATCACTGATTAGCAAATTAATCCACTGTTTTGTGTGCAAAAAACAAAGTATGCGGGGAGTCCAGATCTAGGGCCTTAGACTTCAAATGAGCTCAAATGCTTTCAAAGCCATCAATAGCAATGAGTCTAGTAGAGGATTAAGTCAAGAAACACAAGATTTGACCAAATATTGAAAGCTTAATCTCTGTTTTACCAAAGTCACCTGCAGATTTGATGAAGAGCTTGGATCTCACTGTGTGTAGACTTGATGAAATTGAATTCTGTCTTCACCAGCTTGTAGAGCATGCTTGAAAACCCCCGGGGCTAAGAGGAATTAGAGCAATTTGATTTGATGAAGTGGAAATTACTGATTTGCCAGAAAAATGGAGCTTGATAAAAACGCTATATCTCTTCATCCGATTGGCAGTTTGCGTTCTGATTTGACTGGCTAGAGTAGCAATGAGTTGGCTATCTATGGCTAGAAGGGTTTGGGCTATATTTATGCGTGCAAGGAGAGGGAGCTCCTCCACTGGCTGGGGGTACAGAGGCTAGTTGAAAAATAACTAAAAATTTGATTAATTTCTAATTATCTACTAATCTTGATTAATTAGATAATGGGCTCATAAACTTGATGGATTCTAGGCATGGCTCTGATACCATGTTGAAATTAGAGCATTGTGATGAGCTATGGTGGATCAAACACTAGAATCAACATCATTAACAAAGTGATTAGTAAATAATTAAGACATAATTAGTGGGTAATTAACAAATAGATTAATGTAGGCATGGATAATCAAAAACCAACAAATCCTCATTAGGGCAATCCCTCAATTTATAGAGTTTACATCAAGCATCTAATCCCACTGATTTCTCCTTGATTCACTCCACCTCTTTTCCCTGATTCTCTCCACCTCCTCACTTCTCCCACAATATCTCCACACTTCCCAGAATATCTCCACACTTCCTAAATCTTCTCATGCTACCCTTTATTCTCTCCCAGTAGATTCTTCTCACCTTTTCACAGGTTCTTTCACATTTACACATCCTCTTTTAGTATATTTCAACAGGGAGTAGCTCCTCGGAGGCCAATTGTGGATCTTAACGTAGACCTAAACGCAGTCACAAGGGCGGATCTGCTAAATATGGCCACAGAAATGGGCCGATGTATGGTTAGGGAGCTAGGCACTACCCTGGAATCCAGACCATCCAAGATGAAGCCACATATTATTTCAAAGCTTGTGCAAAAATTCTCGAGAGATGGGGACCCAATCCAACATGTAGAGGTCTTTGAGTCTACCTGTGAAACATGTGGGCCACTGAGTGACGTAACCATGATACATGCTTTTTCCTTGACCCTAGAAGGGAAAGCTCACCAATGGTATCGAACACAAAAATATGAGGATAAAGTCAATTTCACTCGACTCAAAAATGTGTTCATACCGTCAAAGTGGTGACAGATGGAGTCCTGTGGCTCAACTCCACAGTATCAAGCGAAAGGAAAATGAGTCCATGCAGGATTATGTTTCTCGGCTCAAGCACTTAAATTCAAGATGCAAGTTGAGGTAAAGGCTAATCAGTTATTTCCTTACTTTCGGAGAGAGGAATCCGAGATCATAAGATGCTTGATCATCTAGTGTTAGCACGACCAGCTACTCTAGATACCTGTTTGTAAGCTGGCAATTGAATATGAGGACAATATGCTTGAGTTGTCACAACTATAAGATGCCAAGGCAGCTTCAGTAGTGGCAACATCATGAGTCTCCAGTCATCAATCAGGACACAGGAACCAAGAGCAAGCAAGTTGGCAATATGACAGTGGAAGAACTCAGTAATGCCATCTTGGAGAAACTAAAAGTCACAAATGGCAGAGGAGCATTAGGAAATGCTCATCTCTACCCTCGAAGAGAATTGATTTAGTGCTCAATTTGCAGACAAAATCACATGAGCACCAAATGCCCTCAGTAAGACCAAGGCAATTACTCTATTGTGCTCACTGTCAGAGATGAGCACCAAATGCCCTCAGTAAGACCAAGACAATTACTCTATTATGCTCACCATGACACTGCCATGAGCACCAAATTCCTTCAGTAAGACCAAGACAATTACTCTATTGTGCTCACCATGACACTGCCATGTGCAGATATCTGAGGGTCTAGCCCTTAGCACAACTGTTAGCACCCAGAGTGCCACTAGCCTTGCCAGCACCACCAGTGCAAACCAATGTGACTGCAAGGCAGCCAAATACCTACCTACCAACAAGAGGGATGTTCCGAAGGACATGTTGCCTTTGTCGCCACACCTGTTCTACCCACACAGCCACCACCATAGGCCAAAATCAACCAGGTGTTGATTAAGGAGTCCTTGGATGAGGCCCAGAAATCATGCGCAAGGTAGAAGTCAATAATGACTACTATGAGGAGCCCACGGAGATCACACAAGAGTATTATGTCTCACAAAATAGCATGCCAGTACCAGTGTTTCAAACCACAGTACAATGGAAATGAAAAGATATAAACTCAACTATGAGTAGGGGACCCATTAGGGGAAGGTTGAGGTCTATAGCAGCCCTTTAAGATGCCATGTGATTAAAAGGTTATTAAGGAAAAGGGCCAATCATGTGATGCCATGTATACAAAAATGTTGGGTGATTAAAGGTGGTCAGATGCCTTTTTGTACTTTTCATTCCCAAAAAGTGAGGGGGAAAGTTTTTGAAATTTCGGACATCCATAACTTCTACATATGAGCTCAAAATTTGTCGGAGATTAGAGATCCAGAATCTACTCGCTGAGCTCTTTCCATAGATATGTCACATGATATGGTTTTGCCCACTCAATTTTAAATTCAATTTTGACGGGAAACTTTGAAATTCAAACTTCTAGCCATTTGAAGAATAAGAAGGTATCTAAAGTCAAAGAAACTTAACATTTTAACAAAAAGTCATTAAAATCATAATATGGCAGCTTAAAGGGCCCCTATAGACCTCAACCTTCCCCTCTTGTTCCATATCATCGTCATCCATACCTTTGGGATCATCCTTAAAAAGATTCCGCACCATATCATCAAACACTTCCTCTTCCACAACTTCGTGGGGTGCAGGGCTATTGTCATCCCTTTCCCACTTATCTCTGACAATAGATCCCAAAGCTCCAGCACCATCTCGTCGACGCTTTGCGTGCTCTCACTGTGCGTAGGGCACCATGTTAGAGTGTGGTACTGCATCCTCCTTCAATTAGAGTATATATATTACAACTCCATTAATTTAATTTGGATACCATGAGTCATTTGAATACTATCAATTTACATCTACTCACCTCTAAACCTGTTTGATTCCATTCTCCATACATGGAGATGTGATTCAAGGTTATATACCACGAGTAGGAACAAGTCCACCACGCGCTGCTAGACCCTTTACACCACCTATATATAGATCACTAGCACCAAAATTGGAGCACCCATAGGATACATGCCATATGCACCTCGCACAACTTTGCCACACCACACATTGTTAACCCATTCCTAGGGTTAACAGGAGCTACCACCATTATCTTACATCAAGGATTCAAGGTAGATTCACCAAAAGGTCATACATTCAAAATATGAAGCAATGGTGTCCAAGTCTATAGCTTGGATGGGCGCTTGTAATGGTCCTATGGCGAGAGATGTTGTATACCATTAGCACAGAATTAATGCAAACATTACATTTTATAAAATCATCCGTATGGATGACTTCACTCACTTTCCATTCTGCTCCAGCTACATTATCCAAGTCAGGACTTAGATATATGTGTAGACAACCACATTGCTTTTGTCCTCTTCGTGTTTGCTTCTCAAAAACATGCCACAAATACATGGAGAGGTATAAACCATGATAGCCTAATCCTCTTAGAAATCCTTCCTGCTTTCATAGACTTCTGAATATCCAAGGCAATCCTCCTCTCCCTCTTCTCCATAGAGGTGAAGACTCTTCTCTCACCCCATCTACATCATTGTATGAGGTAAATCTCTTCATTGAATCATTAGCAATGTCATGAGTCTTTCTCATCCTCTTCTCTAATCATTTTACTCTTATGCATGCTTTTAGTATTTCATTTTTGAGTACATGGATTGATTTGAAGCTTTCATGGAAGCTTGATGCTTGAATGTATGCATGCTTGTAGGAAGATAGGAGTGGAGTGAGGTCTTTCTCTTTGCTTGAGTGCATAGTGATTGTATTCCTCTTGCTTGTATTTGTGAATGAATGGGTGTGTAGGAATGAGGACAAGTTGAGCTTGTGTGTATGCTTGGCATGGTTCCACTAGAGTAAGGAGTGGGATGCAGTATGTTGGATGTGGATGCTCCTTCAGTGGCACTAGCAATGGGAATGGCGATGGTGGCTAAGCTAGGAGAAGGGACTATGTGAACAGTGGCAGCTGTAAATATGGGTGGTGGTTGGTGGGTTACAGTTGCTACTATTGTGACCGTGGCACATAAGTAGTAGGTAACATTGTGGCCTCGGTCGTCATAAGCAATGTAGATGTTGTATGTGCAATGCTCATACTAGATCTCTGGGATAAGCATAGTAGTGTTGCATACAATGTTTTCATTGTTTTGGACCTCATCGAGTAGCGGAGTGTCCTCTTAAGAATGTGGCTAATGATGGGGCCAAGCTCAGCCACTCGTAGCACAGACCAACGTAATGCCTATACTTTCCTTTGAAGTGTGGTGTTGATCATTTGATCAAAGATTATCCATATCGCACCAGTAGTTTCACTTCTACTTCTAGCCATGCCACTATCAGGACTATAAGTGTGTAGCCTGGGAATATCACGTCACTGAATGTCCTGACACACGAGTGCAAGTGAAATGAGTAGACAAATGGAAGAACCCAGGTGGTGTTACAACCTCTAAGACTGGGAGAAGGAGAAGAGTGAAAAAAGTGGGCAAAGCAGATACCATGGTCAAAGCAGATACCATGATCCGAAGAAGATACCATTGACATTGGATCCACCCAATCAAAGGAAGAAGGTGACCAAGTACCAAAACAAGATGGGCATGCCGCCCAAGAAACTGCAAGAGCGAGACCAACAATCCCTAAGGGGATTGGAGAATATCCAAACGATGAAGAAGAAATAAGGAAGCCTGAAGGAGCTAAGGCCCTGGTTGAGGAGTGCCAATGCAATCATGAAGCTAGTTAAGGGCTAACCAGGCTAGGGATATAGTGTATCCCAAGAACTGAGGAGATTGGAGATTGGACGTGCCTACTCCAATCCCAGAAGAGTCCAAGGAAGGGACTCAAAGTGACCTCATGGTGGTAAGAATGTTTTGAGGAAGCATATCAAGATTTGTCAATCCATTCATTCCCTAGGATTGAATACGTGACAAACACGTGTAAGGAGCCCTCACTTGCCACGGGAACCTAAGGACATAGGAAGTCTTGCAGCCCTATTGTCCACAACTATCAAAATGCCCTAGGACCATTGTTACGCAGCGCGTCGACATTGTGGGCAGATGTCAAGGACTAGGTAGAAGGAAGATTGAACCCAATGTCCACTAGAGAGGAGATCTAGTCACCTTTGGCAGAGAAAAACCTAGTGCATGAGGAAGAGTGAACACTAGGATTCGTCAAAATATCTGTCAACCAATAGGGTCGATATTATGAGAGTAATGATACGAATGCCACAATTACAATCCACCATAATGGGTACCAAGCACTGGCTATCCAGGATGGTGGCACGAGTGTGAGCATTATTACCAAACGATGTTGGGAAAACTGGGGAAAACTAGAATTGGAAAGAGCAGATCTAATCATCAAGATGGCAGAGGAACATTCTTAAGACCAATGGGGCTCTTGAAAAGCGTTAGGCTTAAGGTCTTTTCGTTCCGCTACCATCATACATTTTCTGTAATGGAATTTTTGCACCACCCGGATTCATATGACATTATCTTGGGCAGACCCTTCATGAGGGAAGCCAAATTGGTGCATGATTGGGTGTTAGATCAGGTGTATGTTTGAAAGGATTCACAGATTCTAAAAATTGATCTGTATACATGGAAGGCACACCCATGGAAGGGAAATTGTTTGGGAATGATTCGGTCACCACAAAGCGAACCACATCCTTACAAGTTTGCCAGTGATGATGAGGGATCTGGGTCGTCGCGCAAGGTTGTAACAGCACCCAATGCCTCAGGAGATGGCGTAAACAAAAGAGGTATATCGCTCGACAAAATGCCCTATTATGAAGTAAACCCATGGATGCCCAGTGGCTAAGATATCTCGAGGTTATTAAGGTGCACAAGGAGTTTTCTAAGAACTGGGGTGAGGAGTTAAGATAACCTTGGAAGGAAAACGAGAGAAAAAGGTTATGCCAAAAGAGCCAGAAACACCTAAACTCACTAAGGCAGGACGTATAAAACGAAATAAGGCTATGGCTGAAGCCTGATGGCTGAAGCCAAGCATGAGGCAAAGAAGGAAATGGCTTGGATGAAAGATGAGGAGGGATGACAAGCCAGACCTACTTTTAATGCCAGATCATTTCAAAACATACACCATTGATGGACAAAAGGTGGTCCAATTGATGGCTAAAAGAGTAAAGGAAGATGGCCAATCCACGTCTTACGATGGCAACTGAAAAGTTAAGGAGGTTGATATTGCAAAGCCACGGGAGGACACAAAACCTGTCTACATTGCTAAAGACTTAACTCACTGCTGAAGAAGAAGAGATCATTGCTCTCTTAAAAGAATTCAAGGACTGTTTTGCTTAGAAATACATAGAAATGAATGGTGTAGCACCCGAGGTGGTTCAACACACTATCCCAATCATGGAAGGATCGAGACCATCCAGGCAAAAACTGTATCAAATGAATCCAAAATATGTGGCACTTGTAAAGGAGGAAATTTATAAACTCATTGCTATGGATTTCATCTACGAAAACGATCACACAGATTGGCTTTCACCAATCGTGATTGTTTTTTGCCAAAGAAAAATGGAAAATTGAGAGTCTGTGTTGATCTCAAAAACTTCAATGTAACCACCAGGAAAGACCACTACCCATTGCCATATACAGAACATGTATTAGAATGGGTAGTAGCAGGTGAAGAAGCCTACAGCTTCTTAGATGGGTTTTCAAGCTATAATAAGGTGTCCATAGCACCAGAAGACCAACACAAGATGGCTTTCAATACGATGTGGGAGACATATGCTTATAAGGTTATGCCTTTTGGTCTCACCAATGCCCCATCAATTTTCCAATGACTAATATGCATGGCCTTCAAGGACTACTTGCAAAAGTGGCTGGAGGTATTCATTAACAATTTATGTCCACATTCACGCTAGACCAAGCACTTGGCTTGCTTCTTGAGGAAGGTGTTTGAGAGATGTTGATTATATCGTATATCCTTAAATCCTTTAAAGTGTCAATTCTGGGTCAAGCACGGTGTAATCTTAGGGCACATTGTGTCTAAAAATGGTATTTCCACTAATGAGATCGAGGTAAAATTGATCCTAGAATTACCCCCACCAACCAACTACAAAGGTGTACAACGGTTTATGGGCCACATTGGGTATTATTGACACTTCATCATATTCTATGGTGAAATTTCCAGGCCATTGTATAGACTACTCATTGTCTTTGAATGGACTAAGGAATGCCAAGAGGCCTATGATAAGCTAAAGAATGCACTGGCTTGTGCACCAATCTTGAGGCCACCCAACTGGAATCTTGTATTCTACGTGCACATCGATGCATCAAACTTTGCTAGAAGATGCGCATTGGTGTGACTTGGGGAATTGAAATTGGATTACCCAGTTTGCTTGCCGGTCGTCTATTGAATGATGCAGAGATAAACTACACTACCATTGAGCGTGAAGGACTGGCCACTGTTTATGCTGTAAAGAAATACATACATTACTTGCTAGCCATTTGTATTCTTTGTGGACCATCAGGCCCTATTATATCTAGTGAGAATGAGCCTTAGACCACAGGAAGAATCACACAATGGTTGCTTCTACTCCTGGAATTCGACTTTATGGTCATGCGGTGAGAAAAGGAACACAACATGTTTTGCGGACCATATGTCTAGAATTCGTAATGGAGAACCGTCAATAGGCATTGACGATGATCTTCCAGATGCTTGTCTATTCAAACTTGACATGGTGCGCCTGAGTGGAGTGAGGAAATATCTGACTATCTAGCTCATGGGTTTCCACAAGATCGACCCTTGAACAAAGATAAGATGCATTGGCTTATTAAGCTGGACACACCTTATCAATTGGAGAATTATATAAGTTAGGCAAGAACGATATCCTCATGAGATGTGTGCAAGAAGATGAGTTTGTCCTCACGATCTTAGAAGAAGCACACGCAGGAATAGTCGGAGGACATTTTGCGAAAGAAGTTACAGCGCCAGAATAACCTCAAAACTCCTTCCAGAACTGGGGCAACCAAAGAGAAAGAATTCTGCCTCAGACTGTAGTAGCCAGAGCAGTCGCAATTTCAGATGTAGTAGAAGAGAAAAAAGGACAGATCTATGCTACAATTGAAAACCAAGGGCCTAACCGACAATTCTCAGTCATCCATACTCCATCAGAGTATCAGGGTAAACCAAGTAATCGAAGATGCACTTCGGTCATGCTGTGTGGCAGGGAACCCAAGAAGTGGCTAAGCTATCTGCACCTAGTCGAGTTCGCCTACAATGCTTCTTATCACAGAAGTATTGGGAATGAGCCCTTTTAAAGCTCTGTATGGACAAGATTGCTTAACTCCATTAACTAGGTCTGACCCATTGATTAGGGTCGAGATGTCCAGATAAATGCCTGACGACATGGAGCAGCAGATGCAGGCAATTCATAAAGATATAAAAGCTGCCCAGGATTGACAGAAACAGTATGCAGATAACGGCCGAAAAGAAGTTCTTTATCTCTTGGTTACGCTAGTTCCTTCTTTTATATAAGTCGTAACTCTTACTTGTCCCTCACAGTAATCTTACTTCCATCGATCTCCTTTCTTTCTAATCTCTTTTCTGACTTGGTAGCAGGACTTGGTTTTATCCATGATGATTTCTCACCTTCAAGACGCAAGCGAGTCTGTGAAGAAGGATTTTATAGAACTGTATGAGCGCTTACTTTTCCCTCACTTGGGAACTTCTGTAACTCAGACCAAATGGCAGACCTATGGAGATATAACTAGGGTAACACTCTGGGGTCAGCATCACTTTCGTAACAATGTCCACTTGGCTATGGTTATTGAAGCTTTGGGTTTGGGTCCCTGATAGTACTGCGTGATGAGATCAAGGCATGGTGGGTTTTCTGAGCGGGTCTTCTTACTTGCGTGTTTTCTTCCTCATCAGAAGATATGCCTTTATCCCATTTTTGGCTTGCCTCTTAGAGGTACTTTTATTAGGTCACCTCATACCAATGAGGTAGGTGCTGCAATAACCGGCCGAATTATTCCCATAGATGAGTTACCTTATACGTGTGCTGCTTGTGAGTGCTGTTTTTGTGACCATATGATGGACGGGCTTATTGAATTGTAAAAAGTTCTTCTATCTTTGCTGTATATGTTCCAAGAGTGTATAAAGTTGAAATCTTTGTTCTTGTCTTGATTCTTGCTTTCTTTGAGACTTTTCTTGGTGGTTACTCTTAATTAAATTTTCTCTTAGTCTCATATTCTGGCATCTTGCGGGATTACCCCCAGTTTGTGAGATGAGGACATCTCGCATTTTTCAAGTGGGAGAGAATGTAAGATTCCTCCCCAGCCTCTCAAGATGTCCAGCATCTTCCCGTGTAATTAAATCCCTCTTCAGAAATATAAAAGATCTTGTTTCTAACTGTTTTAACCTAGAGAGAGAAAATATTCTAGAGAGAGAATGTTTAGATTTTTAATATTTTTGGATAGAAAAATATCTCATCTTATTAAAATAAGTTTCCCTGAAATGGAAATTCAAAAAGATTTTCAAAAGGTGCATTCGAAATTAAGTATAATCTGTTCAAGAGGCATTATCCTAAGGGTGAAGATTTTTTCGAAAATTTAAATTAAGGTTCCTATGAACCAATAAGATACATCCAAATGTATTTCATGAATATTGATGATTCAATCCATTATGGGTTAATGATCCAATTAGGGATCATTCTAATCATTCCCTTAATGATAAGCTTTATCTTTTAAAATAATTGAGATTTATCAGTCATAGCAGCGGAGTTATGGCAAAATTTTTGTAAAAATTACACATAAAATAATTTTATTCAAAGCATGAAAAGAGGACTTCCTACCATATTCTAGGAATTATCATCCTAGATTAATTGAAAGAATTTTATTATAATCATGGAAAAATTGATTTTTATGTTATGCATAATTGATGAATCAAGAAAAAGAGGATTTCTTGATGAATTAAGAAAAAGAGGATTTCTAGTAATTAAATTTTATGTTAAAAAGAGTAATCCCCATCGTATGAGTATTCTTAAAGGGTTAATTTTCATTCTAGGCATAGGAAAATGTATAATAGAAATACTTTATTATAAAAGTGAGATTTTTATCTCATAAATGATTTTATGCATAAATTAGATGCATAAAAGAAATTCTTTTATATTAAAAGAATGATTTTCATCATAAATGAATTGTATGCATAAACCTATGCATAAAGGATATAATTTTTATATTAAAAGTGTGATTTTCATCATAAATGGATTTTATGCATAAGTAAGATGCATAAGAGAAATTCTTTTGTATGCTAGGATGCAAGTTAGGAGAAAATACTTTTTTTTCCATGTATTTATTGTTGCCATTCAAAATCAGAGTATATTGATCGCGGCAAAGCTTCAGGCAAGGTTGCAGCCACCAAGACGACCAAATCTCATGCAAAGGGCAAGAAAAATGTACAACCACCTTCAATGAGTACAACGCAAAACAAAGATCCAAAGAAACCTATGCAGTGGGTTAATGGCATTATGAATTGTAATATCAATTGTCCGCCTAATCGTGATCAAGAAGATATCTCATGGAGCCCTATATTAGAGATTCCACTTTCCCGTGTTCATATTTGCACGCTTCATGCTAGGTTACGCATAATGGACAAATTACTGAAGTTACATATCAATTATGCATGGAATATGGAGCACGAATGCATCAGTAAGCTAGAAGATGTCCTTTCAAGCGTGGGGCTTCATGGTGGTGTTGTAAAGTTAACTAAGGATACTAAAAAGTCAGGACCGGGTCAGGATAATCCAAATAAAATATGCATGGGTGGGTCCAAAGCAAGACACCTTCTCTCAAATTACGAGGGGTACAATAGTCACACAAAATATGAATTATGGAAGGCCATTTGTGAATGCACCACTTATCATGGGAATAATGCAGAGCTTGGTCTCAAGCGGGCAAGGCTGTGGGAGTCACTTGACAAAATGATTCAATTTCTAGAAAAGGCTCCACTTGTTGCTGAGGAGATTGCAAACTTAAAGACTTTAATACATACATTTACTCAGCAAATGGTTGATGCATGGGGAGAAACACATATCACCCACTATATGGTATTTACCTTTCTATCTATTTACTGATATTAATCGCCAAATAGTAAAATTCTGATATGATCTTTGTTGCAGCACATTATATTTGCCCACGCACAGTTTTTTCTCGACCAATATGGTCCAATGGCAATTTGGAGCACCCAAGGAATGGAGCGCTCTCATTATCAAGCTAAGGCGGCATACTTTAAGAACACGCGACATGGTGGAGGTGGTAAGGAAAAAAGTAATGCCTTGCATGAGATGTTTAATTGGTTTTATCACAGTTTGGGAGGTCGACGCCGACAGAAACCAAAAGGGCAGGTGTCATTACTACGAAGGGTTATAAAAAATGTCAATCTGCAATGAGCAATTGCATGGCGAGCATCAAGTGCCATGCATGGGATGCGTGAGTGGTTCGCTGCGCGGAGGCGTATGGGTCGAAAATGGGTTCCATATTAAAAAATTATAGCCTTTTTTAAGTTAAAGCTTTTTTTTTAAATTTCTAGAGATTTTTTTTATTAATAAGTTTTTTTCATAAACCTGTAAAAGTGAGTTTTAAAATTACATTTTCACGTTCATTCACTCGTGTAAGTCAATGGATGGCTAGAACTAAGCACACTGCACGTAAAACTGAGAACCCAAACGTACCGTCTGGTGCACACAATTTGATACAGGCAGTCGTCTCGCGGCACAGGCATTTCAACAAGTGCAAAAACGCATCAAAAAGAAGCATACAAGCATGGACAGAGAGGTAGAGACTTGACAGGAAGATGTACAGCCAGATGTGTTTTCAAGACTGGACAATATTGAGGATGTCTCCAAGCAGCTTGGAGACACCGGCTCATTTAGAGCCATGCGTACACCATTCCCCCGACCTCTCTCAGAGGCTGAGCAGCAGAAGTGTGTGCTGGAAGAGCAACAACGCCAGATTGATGAGGAGGCCCATAGAAGAAGAGAGCAACAGCAAGCCCTACTCCCTCAGCAGCTAGAAGAGGAGCTAAGGGTTGCATTTGAGGAAGACCAGGAAGCACTTATGTGTACTGAGCAAGAGCAGTATCAATAGGCTGCTGACTTCTATGAAGCAGAGGAAATAAGCCATCGTGAAGAGCAGGATAGGCTCTTAGCACAAACACTACATGAGGAACTTGAGAGGCGTCAGCCCCAGCCTCCACCTAAAAAACAAAGAATAAAGATTTGTGTCAAGAGAAAGAAGGAACGTGCAAACAGGCAGCAAGAGGTGGAGATGGAAGAGGAGGATCGACGACAAGTAGAGGAGCAAAGGGAGAGGGAAAGACTGGAGCAGGAGGAGCAAAGGGAGAGGGAAAGATGGGAACAAAGAATTGACTAAATCTAGATCCAGCCGAGCAAGAAAGGCGAAAAAAATTTAAAAATGATAGACAACCATGGGAAGAGAGGTCGCATCCACCACCACCCCCTGTAGCCAACAAGAAGAGAAGATGGAAACCGGGGACCGTGGCTCTGCGAGAAATCAGAAAGTACCAAAAGAGCACAAACCCCATCATGGCGAAGGCCCCTTTTGCAAGAGTTGTAAAAGAAGTCATCGACAAGTATAGTGACAGGGTCACTCGGGTACAGAGTACGGCACTCGAGGCCCTCCAAGAGGCGTCAGAAACAATTTTGGTCTCTCTGTTTCAAGATTCGGTGCTGTGCCATGCTCACGCCAAAAGGGTGACCCTAAAGCCTGTTGACATGGCACTTGCACTACGTTTACGTCAGGATAAAGCGCTCCATAAGGAAGGATTTATAGGATAGGATTAAGCTTTTAGGCGGTGGCCTTTGTGCCTTTTGTAATCTCGAACATTGTAATATATTTTTTTGAATCTATAAGATATTGTCAATGACTCGTTAACCAACGTATTCATTTGTTTCAACTGTGTTATAAAAGCAAACATTTCATTTCTTGTACTATTGTTTGAATGGGTAAAACTGTTGATCATGTATTAAGAGCCTTAGTCAAACAGGAACAAAATTTATATTATTGATAAGGTGATTGTGAAAACCAATATGAAATTTGAATATTATCTTATTATACATGGTATTGTTATTGGCATTGAACAAAGAATCCTTACATAGTGCAGAAACAAAATTGAATTGAATTTATTTTAGGTCCAAAAAAAGGCTTTAAGCTCAATAAGGCCTTAGAAAAGCTCAGGGATTTTTAAAAAAAGTTATTTGGGGCTCAAAATCACCTGGTGAAGTCTGGCATTAGATAGAACATTTTTAAAAAAAGCAAAAGTTTTTCTTTTTTTTTGATGTTTCTAGGCAGAGTAATCATCAAAAAAAGTGTACACAATGCATTAAAGTGTACAAAAATGATCAAATGATGCCTGTGCGCTACGGCGTGAATTTAAGCCTGTCCTGAACTTTGAAAGGCATAAATTCGCGCCGTAGCGCACAGGCTTATTTTTTTCATTTTTGTACTCTTTCAAGCATTATGTACACTTTTTTGATGAAAATAATGCTTACAAACATCAAAATACATAAAAAAAATTGATTTTTTTAAATTGTTCAGATTTTGTACTGCCAGATTTCAGCTGGATGTTAAGTGACAATATTTGAACAAATATTTGATCATTATCAATGAAATTTCCTACACATTCACATGCCTGCCAAAAGTTTATAGGGCACAGTGCTAACACAACAAATAAACAAGAGAAATGGTTGAGAATTCTTAAAAACATTACAATTAAAAAAGTATACATTTTGTATTGATTTCGTAGAAAGAAAATTACAAGTTCCTGAGAAGATTTCTGAGAGCTTCTTTAGCTTCGTCACTCTGCGTGGCTTTCTCACCTAGGCTATTAGCTATAATAATAGGATTGGTTACACCTTTGGAGATTGATGTAGCACAATGGCTTAGCACATGGCCGGTGTAGTTGCCTGCAAATGTATACATAGCTGCCTCCCTGCTAATAAGTATACATTTGTTTGCATTATTTGCTAGCCCATCTTCGGTGAGAACCCCACTTAGAGCTTTACACTTGATGAGCTCTGCTGCCTCCTCAGAGTACTCTAAATGGATTACTCGAATAAATGATGAAGAGAGGCTAGGAAGGTAATGAATCAGGGAGGTGTCTCGTCCATCAGATTGCACATGAACTCCACCTCCACGTGCAGCAAACTTGTCAAAAATATAAGCTTTCTACAAGAGAAAAAGATCAGGTGTTAGTAATAACTCACTTATAAATATGAAGGCACGACTTTGATTTAACCCCACCTCAATGTCATCATCACATTGGCTTGTGCGTGGGTTGCATATGTCTATACTGCTTCCACGCTGCTCAACTGATGTATCTACATGCAAGCGCTTATGTGGTTGAAATGCTTCGTGAGGGACACTTTCATACTCTGCTGTTACATTTTCTATAGCAACAAGAGCATTGAAAACAGTTTCCTCAATTGTACGTTCTGTATCATAACCTTGGAATGCTAGCGCTTTGGTAAGATCATGGTCATCAAAATCAATCTGTACATCTGCAGTCTGTTGCTCAAGTGTGTCTTCTTTGCAAAAACCAAACCCAATTGCTAATATGCTTAGGGCCTCATCCTCCCTTAACCCCAAGGATTTACAAATGTCATCAAGGAAAAGAAATTCCTTGTTATCCATGATGATGGGATTCAAAGTGGTTACATCCAACTCAGGGATCTCTTCCACAATTTCATCCCCCTCGAGGTTACGATGAGGCTCTTCATCCTCAGTTGACCCTTGTTGGAGAAGCACCAAGGCCATGGACGCTTCAGCTTCTTCTGAGAAAACCTCTTCCACCTCGCCTTTGGATTCCTTCACAAGAGCTACTTCTTTACTCATTGCCTTTCCCTTCATTTTTTCTGCATCCCTGGCTTCTTGCAGAAATAGTGCTAACGTCATATCCCATGAAAGGAAGGTGGTGCCTACATTACCAACCTGCAATTCATAAATGGTGTCATCATCTTCGACCCTGTAATTGCTAGATGTAAGCCCTTTCAAAAATCAGTTGAGCCTGAATCGGAACGACTTGTCACCATGGTACAGATGCCTGATTAAGTCCACTGGAACCCATTTAGTGGTGGACTCAGGCAATTGCACGACATATTGTGCCACTACATCATTCATGTACTAGACCTGCTCTTGAAAAGCCTCTGCGTGAAGGTCTATATTTCTCTGCATATCAATCACCCCCTCAAAAATGGCGATGTTCTAACCTGCACTGCTGAGAGCCCAATTTTCTCAAGCTTTGCGTGTAGCGAGTTAGAGCTTGAAGCCATGGCGGGATATTGAAGGGAAATAGAAACTGCGAGATCTTCAGAATGAAATGAGCTTTATAGAGCAAAACCTATTCTTATAAAGCATTCCACTATAACATTTAATAAATTTAAAGAACATACTTAAAAATTTTAAAATTAACAAAATTAAAATCCAAATTGCAGTGAAATACAGAGGACATTGGGGCTATGGTGCAATCAATAATTTTGTATTCAAAAGTACACCGCTACAAATTATCGCCAAAAATCACTCAAAATGTTACCTAAGTCTGCAACTTAACAATCTTTCAAGCTAAGGACCCTAGGGGGCTCCAATGACACACAGAGTGTATGTTTCTCTGACCTGTGATGCATGGGTCGATTAGAAACAACAAACTTGAATTGGTTCCTTACATTAAAGGACATGACAATACGATCTCTCAACTGAGCAAAATTCCAATCATCATTAACTACCACTGTATGCTCCTCTCTGGGTGAACTTCAATATGAAGTTCTACCTCCTCCCTAGCATAGAGATCAAAGTCCAAAGCTTCCCATTCACCATGCGAGCATTTCCACCTTCTAATAGGGTACACCACAGTTAGATTTTGCTTGCCTATCTGATACCTGCATCTTACCATTGACATTACCGCTGAGCACTTTATTACATCACCTGATGTTCTGCCACCTTGGTGGTCCAATCGCCTTTTAGAAATGTATCTAGAGCTTCAAATGCCCCATCTTTGCTTATCCACATTGTTGGGGTGCGATGGAACTTGCCTACTTTGAAAATAGCAATAAACACATGTAAAGGCATGAAAAGAGATACACTTATCCTATGGGATCCATATGCAGCCTTTAGGCTTGACTGAATGTCATGGAAAATCCTGCACTGAAAGCTCTCCATTGTGGTGGAGTCTGGAATGGGCCATTCCGGGCCATTTAGTGCAGGAGGAGAAATTGGCTCAAGTGCTCCAAACCTTCCCCTCTGTGGCAAAACATATGTTGCAGCAATGAAAAATACTCCTCTATTTGCAAGTTCGGAACTTGTTTCCCCAGCATACATAAGCCTACCTAGATCAACATGACATGCTTCGAAGGTCCCTGTAAAACATTCTAGAGGCTGCCATTCCACACATGTTGAAGGGAAAACATCTGCATACAATAGAATACATTGGAGTTCTTGATATTCACATAGTCTTCATGCAAGCATTTCTCTAAAGCAAAGAAACATTAAACAAGTTCTGAAACTTACAGTTAGTTGGGAACCGTGGTGAGTTCTCATCTTCAAGATGTATTTGGCTTGAGGTGTAAACATGTTGTACCTTTGCAAGCCGCTTTCCATCCTTGTTGCAAACTTTGAATTCTAAGATCCTTCCTTTCCAGTGATGGCTTGTGGAAGCCATGTGCCTTCGAGGAACCTTGTGTGCACCCCTCAAACTGGGCTGCATTGTTATCCACATGAACCGCTTAAAAACGGTAGGAATCCAATAACCTTCATCATCCTGTACTTTGGAAATAGCCATGGACTCGATAGTGGATGATGGCCTGCGTACACACTGAAGAGCCATAGATGGCCCAAATGAAAAGAAAATGAATGTTAAGAATATGGCAAAAAAGCAAAAACAGGTTCGAATTTTAAAAAAATAACAACAAAATAAAGTTATCTTCTTATTGTCACATTTCTCTTGAACTAGGGTTTTGCTCTTGTCACGGGATCTTTCTTCTTCCTTTCCTCTCCATGGTCTCTAGAGCTTCGATGGGCCGAAGAAGCTTGTTTCCAAGTGAGCCCCCTCTCTCTTTCCTTTTCTCTTTGGGCATTGAGTTTATTTTTTATGTGGCCATGGAATAGCTCTAGGGCTTTATGGCTCTCTAGGGCTTTAGGGCTCTAGGGTTTTGATAGCCTTCCAAAAAAAACGCCCTGTGGGAAAGCCGCGCTGGCGCAGCTTGCCTAGAGAGTGTTTTTTGGGAAGGCTATCAAAGCCTTAGAGATCTCAATGAATCAAGATCAACAAGAGGTTGCCATTTTTTCTTCATAGCTTGGTATGCAGGACTGCATGGCATAGTTGATTTAAAAGGTGATGTTATAAATCTGGTTTGATGTTTTGTCTTTTATTTGTTGTAACAGGCCTGCAAATAAAAGCAAAAGAAAGCAGGCCCAACAGAAAAGTGACCATACAGCTCTACCCAGTGAGACATGGACCAAGTCACTCAGTCGTGTTGTAGAGAGTCAAGTTGGAGAAGATGTTGGGGATGAGGTGGAGAGTGAAGTGTTTGATGCAAATGCCACACAATGCCAACATGAGGTAGACAATGAACTCATGCTGCATGAGGTAAATCTTGCATCGGTGTCTTATGTAGTTTTTCTCGGAGATTCCTAGTGATGAGGGGCATGAAGCAAACTTGTACCTTTCCCAAGGGGAGGACATAATGAAAAAAACCAGGTTATTCAGCTGCCATGAATGTTCACTAATTTTGTTATGCATGCTATTACCACATGCCAAAGTTAGAGGACTTCAGGAAGATTTGTTAGGTTTAAAAGTGACATTTGGGAAGGAGGGATATGTCCTTGAAAAAGGATCATTCATTGTGTCCTTATGGACTTGCTCCCATGAGGAAGCCATGGTCATGTTGAAATATACAAGTGAATAGGGTGTGTGCAGGAACAAGCTCTTAGCAAGAGGCTGTAAAAGAGAATCTGTAAATGTGAGAGAAGCTGTGAAAAGGTGAGAAGTATCTACTAGGAGAGAATAAAGGGTAGCATGAGAAGATTTAGGATGTGTGGAGATATTTTGGGAAGAGGTGGCGAGAATCAAGCAAAAGAGGTGGAGTGAATCAAGGAGAGATCTGTGGGATTAGATGCTTGGATGTAAACTCTATAAATTGAGGCATTGGCCTAAAACACCATATTAGATAATTTGGGAAAAATCCCATTCCCATTTGAAAAATGGGAGCATGGTGAACTTGTCCAAAAGTTTGTCAAAACCCCCTCTTGTGACATATCATCGGAAAGATCTTAAAGAGTAGAATATAAATCTATGATCTCCGACAAATTTGGAGTTAGTATGTTTAAGATATGTCCAAAACTATATGGAGTAATTGATTCCCAAAATGTGAAATTTTTTCCAAATTACCTAATATTGACTTCTAATGAGAATTTGCTGGTTTTTTATTATCCATGCCTACATTAAGCTATCAGTTAATTGCTCACTAATCACATCTTAATTATCATCTAATCTCTTTTCTAATGATGTTGATTCTAGCATTTGATCCACCATAGCTCATCACATTGCTATAAATTTAACATGGTATCAGAGCCTAGCCTAGAATCCATCAAATTTATGAGCCCATTATCTTGCTAATTATCTAGATAATCAAGATTAGTAGATAATCAAGTTTTACCTCTTCTTTTCAAAGAGCTTCTGTACCCCCAGCTAGTGGAGGAGCTCTCTCTCCCTTCATACATAAAATTGGCCCAAACCACTTTAGCCACACATAGCCACAAGCCTTGTGCTTCAACCTAATCAAACGATTCGCCAAACCACCTTGTACAACTCCTGAAATTTTTAAATTTGCTGGTGCCTTTTTTCTGAAGGAGATTTGAGATCTTGTTTGCACCAGATGAAATGGCTCTAATTCCTCTTAGCCCTAGGGGTTTTCAAGGGTGCTCTACAAGCTGGTAAGACAGCTTTTGATTTGATCAAGTCTACAGTGAGATCCAAGCTCTTCATCAAATCTGCAGGTGACTTTGGCAAAACAGAGATTAAGCATTCAATGTTTGGTCAAATCTTGTGTTTCTTGGCTTAATCCTCTACTAGACTAATTGTTATTGATGGCCTTGAAAGGATTTGAGCTCATTTGAACTCGAAGGCCCTAGATCTGGACTCCCCGCATACTCTATTTTTTGCACACAAAACAGAGGATTAATTTGCTAATCAATGATTAATCAATACTAATCACTATATTTTGGTACAATTGAGGGTTCAAATTAACCATTGGGTATCTGATACAGATCTCTATAACTTCATATTGCAATTCAGAGAGGGTTTGATACGCCAACCATTCCGTATAGATTTGTTACCCTTGGTTTAATGTAATTTATGGTGAATTTATGCTGATAAATCTATTGTAATCATCACCTAAACACCAGATTGAGTTGTAAAAGGGTAGACACACTACCCTTGAATCTTGAAATCGGATCAAGAGGTAAGACCCCCTTCACATCATCATGAGGTAAGACCCCCTTCACATCATCATGAGTACGGCACAAGAGGTAGCCAAATTTAATGGGGAACTAGCAGTGCTTCTAAAGAGTGTGGACAAAGGTGAATATGAAAACATTGTAGCAACATTAAAGAATGTACCTGAATTGAAGCTGCATGAGATAGAAGGAGCTCTTCTAGAGCAAGAGACCAGAGTCAAAGAGAAGAAATGGCTGGACTCAACAACTGGAGAAGAAAAAGCATTCTTCACCCGAGGAGGATTCTCTCGAGGACGAGGAAGAGGCAGAGTAGGAGGAAGGACCTTCACTTGCCACGATTGTGGAAAGCCAAGACACATGGCAAGAGACTGCTACAGCAAACCCAGTGGAGAAGGAACGACATCGGCAAACTTCATGGAGGCTCCTAAGGAAGTGGAGTCAGATCATCTTTTCTAAGAGAGAGAGAGAGAGAGAGAGAGAGAGAGAGAGAGAGAGAGAGAGAAACCCCACAACCCAATGTAACTTGCCCCAACAGAGTAAAACCACCTCTGAGACACCAATGATGTAGGCCATGTGGTAGATGTATGTGTGAGCACTTTAGTCAAGGTCACGGGCACTTGTAGTAGCCTTTGGACACATAGAGAGAGAGTGTGTCAAGGACTATGAGTTTAGGGACTTGAGGCACTGGTCGCGGACTATCAAGTAAGAGGGAAACTTGGTATAGGATCCAGGTGTGCTAGGAGTATTCACTTGAGGGGAGGTGTTGAAATATTCAAGTGAATAGGGTGTGTGTAGGAACGAGCCCTTAGCAAGAGGCTATAAAAGAGAATCTGTAAATGTGAGAGAAGCTGTGAAAAGGTGAGAAGTATCTATTGGGAGAGAATAAAGGGTAGCATGAGAAGATTTAGGATGTGTGGAGATATTCTAGGAAGAGGTGGAGAGACAAGCAAAAGAGGTGGAGTGAATCAAGGAGAGATCAGTGGGATTAGATGCTTGGATGTAAACTCTATAAATTGAGACATTGGCCTAATGAGAATTTGCTGGTTTTTTACTATCCATGCCTACATTAAGCTATCAGTTAATTGCTCACTAATCACATCTTAATTATCATCTAATCTCTTTTTTAATGATTTTGATTCTAGCATTTGATCCACCATAGCTCATCACATTGCTGCAAATTTAACAGGTCACACATGTGGTGATGTCTTCTTGGGATCCCCTATGGTTGCAAGAGATTAGGGAGTTTGAGGATGTGCTTGCTTGATTTCCAGCCCTCTCAATTCTCTCCAATCACATGTTTTATTTATGGGAGGAAAACCACCCAATGGTGGCATGGATTGCGACAATCAATGAGAGGTTCTCAATGACAAAGGAGAAACACTATCGAGTCCTTTGCACGATCATTGATCCGTGCAAGGTCAGTGAGATTGCATTTCTCTCAAGTTTACAACGCGTGAACTTGTATCTTTTTTAACATAAATATCATGAATTCAATGTAAATAACTCATGGGAACTAACATGCCGTGTCGCCTCAGTCTCAATACACATGCCTTGGTTCCCACTACCTTGAGGGATGAGATTGTCAACTATATAAATATATGTGTGGCTAATCAGTCCTCATACATGCATGACTTGCCGGAAAGGGATCGGAGGCTCATCGTGGAGATTAGAAAGAAGTACACCAAGGGTGTTGAGCCTTGGTATCCATTGATACGAAGATATTTGGAAAAGCTTGTTTACAATGTAGGTAATTTGCATTCACTGTTTGACTGTCCATGTTTCTCCTTCATGTTATTTTTTAACTACCTAATCAATGGCCATGGTCACTTAGGTTCAAATGACAACTGCTTTTTGAACAAGAAGCTTGATCTAAAAAGGGGCGACAATAATTAAAGAAGAGTTGCAAAAGGAGGAGAGAACTAGGTAGAGTCCCTTACATCACGTTATGGTGATCGGATAGCTCGGGGGGTTCACCTCAAAAAATGTTAGTGTACCATGTGAGTTTAGGAGGAGGGGTTTTTTAATTAGATACATTGAGAAAAATTAACAAGATTACATTAACAAGAGGGGTTTTTTAATTCAACTTTAGAAAAAAATCCGTTAGTTCATAAGTAAAGAGAGGCTGTTTTATTGGGGGGGATTTCTAGTTAAGGGGTTTTTTTAATACCTCTTGAACGCACATGATACCTAGGGTTTTCTAGTAGTGCACCCCCCGAGTCGGATAGGCAAGGTAAGACTATTCTTTGGCTAGTAAAGTGTTTCGTTGTGTATGGTTTGCCAAAACTAACTCTCGTATTCGTCGAACTATCCAAAATATTCTCAATATCATTGACCCTCAACTTGGGGATACATGGCACGACAAAGTATTATCATTGAAATGGAATTACGAGAGCTTTGCAACATTGGAGAAATTGAATCTCCTCATAATATGTGAAGCCCCTATGGAATCAAAGGTGTTATGGTTGTCTCTATTGGAGGAAAGTAGTACTCCTAAATCCATTTACCACCTTGCCCGTGGTGGTGATCACCTGTATAGACAGTGAGTGCTTTTATTCTAAACTTGTTTCTCGTATGAATTGATCGTTGTGGATAATGTGCTAATATTTTGTTCTCATAAAGTTGGATATGCATGGAAGTCTTGCTCAAGAATATCATGCATTTGGAAAGAGATCTCTTGAGAGACTTCGTTGACATTCCGGGGGGCTTAGTCTTACCTACAGATTTGTCCTTGTCGGAATACTACGAGGAAATCAAATTGGAGAGGAGAAAGGCCACACGCATGGAGAAAAAGGACAAGCGAGTAACCCACAAGGCTAGGAAGAACAAGTAATTAGTGCAGTTATCCGCTTAGAGAAGGGTATCTAGGGGGGGTAATGATAGCATGGAAACTCGAGTTGATGGCATGGCAGGGCAGATTGTTGATGTGGCATCATACACATATGTGACATGTGGCACCAACTCAAGATGATGTGATATATCCACATGGTGCATATTTTGATGACATTAGACTAATGATGTGGCAATTAGAGTGAGGCGGCAGCTCTCCCTATTTGATGATGTGTTAATGCATACGATATGGCATCTAATGAGATGGCATGCCATGTCATCAATAATAAGGTGGCATGCCATGTTATCAATGATGAGGTGGCATAATGAAGTGGCACATTGAGGTGGAATACATGCCATGTGTAGGGTGACATGTCAAGCACATGGGTACATGCATGGCCACCTTATCTCCACGTAGGCTTGGTACATTACCTAATCTAGTTTACCAAGCCAAGTTAGGCTTGGGTTTAGGCCTAGAAAGGAAGAAACTACTCAAGTAGAGCTATTTTCACATAAAATGGATGAAAATAGACCTTTTCTTACTCAAATTAAACCAAATTTTTCATAGATTCCCCATTATTAGCACTACTTTCTCACAAAAAATTATTGTGTAATCACATAAAACCTAATTTTTATAATTAATTTACTAATTATATTTATAGATCTTGAAAAATCTAACCCCGTAAAAAATGAAATCATTTACGTGTCGAGATTAAGATAAAGATTGGATCAAATAAATTCTTTGTCCCGTATTACTTAAGCACAAAAGTAAGATTCCCCAAGAAGTAAAAAGTACGGTGAATATCAGATGATCAGATAAATTCTTTGTCCCATATTACTTAAGCGAGAAAGTAAGATGCCCTAGGAAGTAAAAAGCTTTTTGGCCCTGGAGTTGCTTTTTGAGAAAGTGCCTTTTAGCTTTTGGTCCGGCTCAGTCTCCTCTTTCCAATGGTGCCCTTGGCTCGCGGTAAACCCTGTTTGACTTTTTGCTTTTTCTTGCTTTTTGACCAAGAATGGTGCTTTTTCTTAATTAAACCTTATGGAGCCTATCCCCATGTCTTCTTCCACCTTTCTGGTGTCCGGGCATGGGTTTCATCATGTGAAATAGAGCTAGGAGGGCCAAATAGTTACAATAAGGATGTCCTCTAAGGTGGGACGAGGGCCATATATGCTTGAGGTCGAGACAATGGCATCTCCTACCCTCTTCCCTCTCTCTCTCTTCTCCTACCCTCTTCCCTCTCTCTCTTCTTGTCCCATCCTCCCTCGTGCACCCTGTCTCTCTTCTTCCCTCGCTTTGCACCCTGTCGCTCTTTCACCTCGTCCCCCTCCCCCTAGCGTGGACTTTTTGAGCATGTAGGCTTCTAGTATCATTGCCTCCAATGCATTACCCTTGTCTTGTAGTCAATCCCCCCCCCACACAACCCCTTCTCTTTGATAAGCTCTCCACGCCTTGAACCTTTCCATACACTCCCACCTAGGAAACCTTCATAATTATAAGAGCATATAGGGTTCAAAACGCACTCATTCTTACAACAATAAAAGCTAGTAATTAGGTTTGGATTGACCCAATCAAAGGCTAGTATCGTTTGTTTGACGACAAGGTGTACAAGCATAATGCACCCTTTCATGTTGCTCAAGGCCTATGGGAAGAAGAAGCAAAGGGAGATACCTGGACAACAACAACAATATGGTCCAATTGACCTAGATCATAAAAATACATGAGTTATATAATCGGGCTAATGGGACTTGTGCATTGATTGCCCAGGGCCAAGATTACTACCTTAATTTCCTCTCTGAGTCAGAAATTCATCTTGCATTAACCTCGGCTAGGGTGTCCTAAGCACCGCGAGCCCGTGCATCTCCTGGTCAGAACCCTTCGGGATCCTCCTTAGGTGTCCTGTCACTTCACTCAGGAACCGCTTCGTCGGCCCTCGCCCATCGTACCGAAAGCGTACCATTTTTCACCATACCCAGGCTGGTCAAGACCTGGGCAGGTTTTTGCCACGTGAGCTGTCCCTCGAACACTCCCCGCCAGCTGTTGTAACCGAACTTCCCTTAGATAAACATATATACCAAATGCTCCCTCCAGCATTCTGGCGTAAGACAGTCCTTTAAGAAAATAAGGTTTCTATGCAAGTTTTTAGTTTTGATTTTATTTGAATACCATGAATAAATCTTAAATCTGTATCCCAATACTTCTAGATCCATGTCTGAATTCCAAACAGAATTCCTCGAATTCTGTTAACTTGATTCTCAGATCAAAATCAAAAGTCTTAACTAGTTTCAGATTCGGTGGGTGTTTTGAGTGCATTTTTCCTGAACTGATCACATCGTCATTGACGAAGGAATTAGGTCTTGGTCAATAGTCTGAATCAGAGTTTGGGTCTAGAAAGGTTCTTCCTAAACTATCTTTCTCGAAACGTACTATTTCAATTTCTCTTTTTCTAAATTTCGTTCGACAAATATTTGCTTACAGATTTCTAAAACGTGGATTTCTTAAGAGAAATAAAATAATCATTTATCTTGATCTCCGACTTCGATAGTTTAATTGAATTTTCTCATTACCATCTTAATGAATATGAAATGGTAAAATTTTCTCTCACATATTATCTACCTATTCATTTTTTCAATTTTTACAAAAATTAACAGAAGATTAAAGAGAACCCTTATTTAATTATAAAGATTCTATATGCATCTAATTATGCATAAAATCCAATTCTGATGAAAGTCACACTTTTATCATCATAAAAATCATTTATGATGGAAATCACTCTTTTAACATGAAAGAATTTCTTTTATGCATATATTTATGCATACAAATCATTTATGATGAAAATCACACTTTTAATATAAAAAAATATCTTCTATGCATATGTTTATGCATAAAAATCTTTTATGATGAAAATCACACTTTTAATATTAAAAAAATATCTTCTATGCATATGATTATGCATAAAAATCTTTTATGATGAAAATCATACTTTTAATATATAAAAAATATCTTCTATGCATATGTTTATGCATAAAAATATTTTCTGATGAAAATCACAATTTTAATATAAAAAAATATCTTCTATGCATATGTTTATGCATAAAAATCTTTTATGATGAAAATCATACTTTTAATATAAAAAAATATCTTCTATGCATATGTTTATGCATAAAAATCTTTTATGATGAAAATCACACTTCTAATATAAAAAAATATCTTCTATGCATATGTTTATGCATAAAAATCTTTTATGATGAAAATCATACTTTTAATATAAAAAAATATCTTCTATGCATATGTTTATGCATAAAAATCTTTTATGATGAAAATCATACTTTTAATATATATAAAAAATATCTTCTATGCATATGTTTATGCATAAAAATCATTTATGATAAAAGTAACACTTTTATAATAAAAAAATAATCTTTTATGCATAAAAATCAAATATGATAAAAGTAACACTTTTATAATTAAAAAAATAATATTTTATGCATGAAAATCAAATATGATAAAAGTAACACTTTTATAATAAAAATACCATGGTACACATGATTCATTACACAAAGAGGTGCTCTAATTCTATTTCTCGGGATAAAGCGGCTAAGAAGTCTAAAAAATCGGCATGAAGTTTTGAAGTTCCTGGGTGAATGATCACAGAGTAGAACATGGTGAACAAGCCCTAGTCTTATCAGAATCATGGCCAAGGAAATATTTTGCCTGAGTCTCTGACGCTAAATGACTGGTACTGATGTTAATACACCGTCCTCCACAGAACCACATATACCGACGTCGCTCAAGAGGATCAGGAAAGTAAAGACTCTCAAAATGGCGAGCGAGTCTCACTCTGCTCATTCGGGTCGTAGCAGAGTTGATGAGGTGATCAACTCTACTCATTCGGGTCGTAGCAGAGTTGATGAGGTGATCAAACGCAAAAGCTATCATATCCTGACTCTGAGAGAGTCCAGGAATTCCAGATAGGTTTGGGGTGTCCATCTATAAATTTCCTATTCAATTTATAAGTTTTTAATTTTTGAAGTTCATTCACATAGTATTAACAAGTGAAAAACATTTCTTTCTCAGATTTCTATTTTAAAAAAATTAGGCAATTTCTGCTCTGATACCAACTGTGGGATCCCTCTGCCCCCACTGCGCACCGAACTCCCGGTAGGCTGACAGAGCGAAAGCAGCCCTCTCATGTGCAGGGCAGGGTTTCTCACTCAGGGCCTCGCCCACGAATGTCCGGGCACGAGACTAGGCTGGTGGTCACTCCGAAAACTGAAATCGGGAAAATTTTCCATGCCCAGAAAGCGAAAACTATTCCACCTTTTTGAATTTTTCTTAACGAGTTTTCTAACGAGATCAAAATCTAAACTATCCTCCACCTGAATAAACCAGATAGAAGGAAACTATCCCTGATATAATTTGATCATCTGAGCAGTTCAACGCTTTTTTCTAATCAAGATTAGGCACAGCCGTTGATCCACTCAATCAAGAAATTTATCAGGGAATTAACTATCTACTCAAATCCTAGCGTAATCCTAAGATTTTTCAGTTTGATTATTAAAACTCCACTGATACCCCATCCGGCCCATAGGTTAGCCACCACCCTACCACTGGAATCGGTGGAACCAAACAAGTACTCACCCACCCATAATTGAAATGCCTTTCTTAACTTTAGCTTTAGAAAATAGATACGCACACACTCCTCTTTAAAACTTTCATATAAAAATAATCCATTGACAAAACAAATATGGTCACAGATTTCATAATTCAAAATTTCCATTCAATCCCTTGTTTCACAAAAAACAGTACCACTCTGGACTCTCCGTTGAGACCAACTGGTCAGCAAAACGAGATCCAATAATAACAGATTACAATAATCATTTCGTCACCATACATATATATATCTTCCTCGTCGATATACGCATGGGTGTCCTAAGCACCGCGAACCCGTGCATCTCCTGGTCAGAACCCTCTAGGATCCTCCTTAGGTGTCCTGGCACTTCACTCAGGGAGGACCGCTTCGTCAGCCCTCGCCCATCGTACCGGAATCGCACCATTTTTCATCATACCGAGGCTGGTCAAGACCTGGGTAGGTTTTTGCCGCATGAGCTGTCCCTCGAACACTCCCCGCCAACTGTTGCAACCGAACTTCCCTTAGATAAACATATATGCCAAATGCTCCCTCCAGCATTCTGGCATAAGACAGTCCTTTAAGAAAACAGGGTTTTTATGCAAGTTTTTAGTTTTAATTTTGTTTGAATACCATGAATAAATCTTAAATCTGTATCCCAATACTTCTAGATCTAGGTCTGAATTCCAAACAGAATTCCTCGAATTCTATTAACTTGATCCTCAGATCAAAATCAAAAGTCTTAACTAGTTTCAAATTCGGTGGATGTTTTGAGTGCATTTTTCTTGAACTGATCACATCGTCATTGACGAAGGAATTAGGTCTTGGTCAATAGTCTGAATCAGAGTTTGGGTCTGGAAAGGTTCTTCCTAAACTATCTTTCTCGAAAGGTACTATTTCAATTTCTCTTTTTCTAAATTTCGTTCGACGAATATTTGCTTACAGATTTCTAAAACATGGATTTCTTAAGAGGAATAAAATAATCATTTATCTCGATCTCCGACTTCAATAGTTTAATTGAATTTTCTCATTACCATCTTAATGAATATGAAATGGTAGAATTTCCTCTCACATATTATCTACCTATTCATTTTTTTAATTTTTACGAAAATTAACAAAAGATTAAAGAGAACCCTTATTTAATTATAAAGATTCTATATGCATCTAATTATGCATAAAATCCAATTCTGATGAAAGTCACACTTTTATCATCATAAAAATCATTTATGATGGAAATCACTCTTTTAACATGAAAGAATTTCTTTTATGCATATATTTATGTATACAGATCATTTATGATAAAAATCACACTTTTAATATTAAAAAATATCTTCTATGCATATGTTCATGCATAAAAATCTTTTATGATGAAAATCACACTTTTAATATAAAAAATATATCTTCTATGCATATGTTTATGCATAAAAATCTTTTATGATAAAAATCACACTTTTAATATAAAAAAATATCTTCTATGCATATGTTTATGCATAAAAATCTTTTATGATAAAAATCACACTTTTAATATAAAAAAATATCTTCTATGCATACGTTTATGCATAAAAATCTTTTATGATGAAAATCACACTTTTAATATAAAAAAATATCTTCTATGCATATGTTTATGCATAAAAATATTTCATGATAAAAATCATACTTTTAATATATAAAAAAATATCTTCTATGCATATGTTTATGCATAAAAATCATTTATGATAAAAGTAACACTTTTATAAATAAAAAAATAATCTTTTATGCATACTTTTATGCATGAAAATCAAATATGATAAAAGTAACACTTTTATAATAAAAATAATAATCTTGTATGCATACTTTTATGCATGAAAATCAAATATGATAAAAGTAAAACTTTTATAAGAATAAAAATAATCTTTTATACATACTTTTATGCATAAAAATCAATAATAATGAAAGTAATACTTTTATAATAAAACTAAATTTCTTTTATACAAATAATCAAAATGCATCTTCTATGCATGAAAATGATACTTTAGAATATAGAAACCATAAGGATTACTCTTTTAGAATAATAAAAGATAATACTTATTTCTAAGTTTTTTAAAAATTTTGCCATAACCTCCTTTGTATGGCTGACTATTTTTCAAATTTTAAGTCTCTAAAATTAATTAAAAGTGTACCAAGAGTATTTAAATTATTCTAAAGTAAATATTTTTCTACTTATTTAAGAGAAACATTATGAAAAACTTGATTTTATTCATTAATCATTCATCTAGGATAAAGAATGGTTGGATTTACTAGAGAAGAGAGGGGAATGCCTTTTTGTAATGAGACATAACATTATTTTTAATTTAGAGAAGACAAAAATCATAAAAAACCATAATAACCATAAAAAGAATAGTTGGAAGAGGGAAGGTCAAAAACTAATGAATTATGAGTAAAATTCACTATTTTTGGCACTTGGGAGAGGCAGGGTAACATTGCAAAATACTATTGAGTTTCAACAAAGGAGAGGGCTTCTATTTATAGGAAAAAGTGGGCTTCTAATCAAGCTAACTGATTCTAGAATTTTCCAGATCATTTTGGTCAATTTTTGACCATTTTTAGGTCAGCTTTGCTTACTTTTGGATCTAGTTGAAACAGGAGAGAGGAGAGATAAAAATATCTCATTATTTAGGAGTTTAAAACTCATTCAAGCATGTGAAATAGGCGCCTCCTTCATGAGGAAAATTCCCCCATGCAGAGGTGTCAAAAATGCATCATTACTTCTAAATATCTCCCCTTTTTAACTATTAACCTTGTCCTTAGTCAACTCTTCATCTTATGTGAGTATTTACTCATTTTTGGGAGATTTTTCTTTTATTTCTTCATTTATCTCCTCCCTACATTTGGATGAATCTTATTGGTCCATAGGAACCTTAATTTAAAATTTTAAAAAAATCTTCACCCCAAGATAATGCCTCTTGAACAGATTATACTTAATTTCTAATGCACCTTCTGAAAATCTTTTCGAACTTCTATTTCAGGAAAACTTATTTTAATAAGATGAGGTATTTTTCTATCTAAAAATATTTAAAAATTGAATTATCACTCTCTAGAAGATTTTCTCTCTCTAGGCCAATACTGGTAGAAACAAGATCTTATATATTTCTGAAGAGGGATTTGATTACAGGGGAAGATATTGGACATTTTGAGAGGCTGGGGAGGAATCTTACAAGCACTTTATTGAATTAGCATAAAAGAATGAGTTGTGAGAGTAACATTTTTCCTCTTATATGTGGCTGCTAGGGCTTACACTGTTGGTCAGCCAAAGTTTAAAATTAGGTCCTAGGGATCATTTTCATTATGCTTAACCTTATACACATACTTGCATCTAATTGCCTTCTTTTCCTTAAGCAGCAAAGGCACTAACTCCCATGTTGCATTTGTATCCAATGTTGCCATCTCCTCATTCATTATATCTTCCCATTTTTTATTTCCAAGTTCTTGCTCAAAACAAGTGGGCTCCAACTCTTATATTACTTTAACCATGTAAGAATAATGATGCGTTGTATATCCGTCATATCTCAACCTGTCAACAGGGTACCTAGCCCTGGTAGACTTGTGTACACCTGTAAGGTGTCTTCAAAACAGCCCGAGTTCTCCTTACAGTAGGAGCAACCATAGACGGAATGCCAAGCTCCTCATCTAGGCTCTGCTTAGAGCCACTAGAGTCACCATCCACATATGAGTGACTTGCTTTAACATATCAGACACAAAAGGTTAATCTACCTTTTCCTTCCCTTTGTGTGATACATGTGTACTTACATCTGCCTTCAACCTACCTGACCATGGACAAACACTGAATCCACTACTAGAGGACTCTCAAGGTCCACTAAGCACCTATGATTGCTGCTCTACATGTGGTGTGCCATTAGTTCTTCTTATATCTGCATCTTCGGTTGCCTTACCAGCTACTCATTTCATCAAAGACAACATCTCTCCTGCATCTCACGAGTGGTACGGTTATAACATCTATAACCTTTTTGGTCCATAGTTTGGCTGAATTTGGACAAGATTTGGACCAATTTAACTCCCATTTTGATCCGGGAGAGATAAAAATATCACAATTTTTTTGATTTAAAAACTCATCCACATGTGTGAAATAGGCGTCTACCTTAAAGTCTCCCCCCTCCTTACCAAGGTGTCAAAAATGTATCATTATTCTATTTTGGATGCATACAGTTTGATTTTCTACATCAAATCTCTCCAAAAGTAGAGGATTTTTAAGGGATAATAGAAAATATGATTATTTTAATGTAATACTGGCATGGTATAGCTTAAAGATGAGAATACAAAAGAATGAGGGTCTATTTATAGGTGAGGGAGGCCACTAACTGAGTCCAACTTAGTTCTAGACCAAAAGTGATACAGTAGTGTCCATGTAATCTCATCATGGTACAAAAGAAAACAAAGACTAGAGCTATGAGCTGAGAATGTCAAATCCGAGCCATATGATACAAAGTGGAAGCATCATCATCATACAACCTATGGAGCTAAGCCCTCGGTAGGGAGAGGGGACCGTCAAGGATATCGAAATGGGGTTAGCCTATAGAAGGCTCTTCAGATCCGTCGGTGTGGGAAGGTGGCTCTATGCCTCTCACAAGCTGGGGCTGATGTCTGTGTTGCTAGCGAGGTCTGGTGAAGAGAGAGAGAGAGAGAGAGAGAGAGAGAGAGAGAGAGAGAGAGAGAGAGAGAAAGACACTACTCATTCAGTCCTGTCGGGTGGAGAGAACCAGTTCTCTGCCTTTGGATCCAACTTTGTTCTCACTTTGTCTCGCGAACATGTACATATGTAATACACCCAAACACTTTCAAGTAAGACACGTCCTATTTTATGCGTGTAAACTTCTGGTCATGCATTATACCATGAACAGATGCAATGGGAGTCTTATTCATGATGTACACAGTTGCTGCTAATATTGTGGAATATTCTTTTCAGATATCAAGGCATGTGCCACTTCTATAATGTACATATTTTTTCTCCTTGCAACACCATTCCATTGTGGAGTGTACCTACATGTAAACTGTCTTCCCAAGAAATCACTAAACTCATTGGAGAAATACTCTCCCCCACCATATGATCTTACCTATTTTATTTGTATGCTATTTTTCTTCTCGACCAAGACTTTAAGTCTTTGAAAATGAGCAAACACCTCACTTTTCTCCTTCACGAAATAAACCGACTTTCCTAGTGTGATCATCAATGAATGTAACATAATATTTGCAACCTGTAATTGTTTTAGTCTTGGTTGGTCCCCATACATCTGAATGCATAACATCTAGTGGCCTTGCACTGGCATGATTTTAATGTGGAAAATCATGTTTGGCCTGCTTACCAAGCTAGCATGCATCACATACTTTATGCATACCATCAACCTTTGGCAAACTTGAACAACAATATTTTTGACCTGCATAGACTTCATTCATTGTATAATCATCTGACCAATGTACTTGTGCCATATGTCAATATCTGCAATGACACCTGTTCCATGCGCAAACATGGCTACCTTTACCTCAAGCATGTTCACATCCAAAGTAAACATCCTACCATTTCTGTTACCCTTGTAACCAAGTGACATTGATTTTTTAAGTCTTCCACAAAATATCTTTGAGGATTAAACCTCACTTACATACCCTACTCAATCATCTGTCTAACAGAAATTAGGTTCTTTGTAATACTTGGAACATGAAGTACATCTGCAAAGTACTTCATTTTTTCATCATGCACATATACAATGGCACTTTACCAACATGCACAATGAGATGCACATTATCATCACCTGTTTTTATATAACCTGATTTTTTATATAACCTGATTTTTATATAACCTGATTTTTTCATTTTCTACATGTCTCTAAAACACTAACCATGATAGATCGTGTGGTTAGAGGTGCTAGAATCCACATATCATATATCTTTAGATCATCTTGACACATCTCTTGTTATGGAACTGAGCATGTACTGCATCACAAATAATTGCTCACTTTTGTCATCTCACCACCCTGTTTACTTGATGATACATAGTTACCTTGCTGTAACTTTTTACTTTTAATGTCATTTTGCATTTTAAAGCAGTCCTTTGCCATGTTCCCTAGTTTGCCACAATAATAGAAGTCTATGTGATGTTTGCATTGTGATTAATTTGCCAACTACCTCGGCCCCTTTGGCTCCCCCTACCTCTAGACTAGCCTCTTCCACCTATGTATAATTACTGCTGCTGTTGTTGCAAATCATTGGATTTCTATTGTCGCTCACCACCTTGGTCTTGACCACGACCTCTACCTATACCTCTACCTCTATTTGAATTGGGATAGAAGACCTGTTCTGATGTGTTCTTGCTTTGTGAAGAAGAGTCCTCACACCAAGAGAATTTTCTTCTATGATTAGCATATACACTAGGTCCCAAAAGTTGGGAACATTCTCCCTGATTGCAATGGAGGTCTTGAATGGCTTGTACTCTTTGCCAAGCCCATTCAGACATATGCTCACTAAATCATCATCTTCCAACAATACATTAATATATCCAAGGGATTTAACAATGCCCTTGATCTTTAAACCATACTCATTGATAGATATTTTTTTCTCCATAGTATGCAACTCTTGTTTTAGTTTCCTTGCCTTTGTGTTGGTTTGGAACATGCGCAATAGGTTTTGCCATGCACTGCTAGAGTGTTAGCATCCTGTATGTGTTCTATTGTCAATCTCACCAACCTACAAGTTGTCCATTCAAACACATTACACATTAGAAAAACATGCTAAAGTTACACAACACATAAGCATTAAATCTAACACTTAGTTCTAGCCATCCCTAAATTCATCTCTCCTACACCCAAGTGCCAAGCTACGAACATAGTGGTAATTAGGCATCCCCTATTAACCATAAAGGGATGGATGGAAAACCATAACATCCCCCTATCCGGGATAGCAATTGTCCTCATTTGTGTCATATCAACTGGCCTGTATGTTCGAAAGGCGCGGAAAAACCGCTCAGGCATCCATTTAGCGTTCCTGCGGGGATGATTTTTAAGGGTCAAAAGATGTCTATTATACATTGTACCTATGCAAGTGGTAGTGGTCCAATGGTCAATAATAGCTTCAGGTTGAAGTTCTTCTACCTGGTCAACAAGACTAGGTGCTTCCTCATATAGAGGATGTGTAGGGAGTGGTCCCTCATAAGGTCTCAATAGATTGATATGGAAAGAATTATGAATTCTCCAATGAGAAGGAAGTGAAAGCTTATATGCTAGGTCATTGATTCTATGAGTAATTTGAAAAGAACCATAAAAACGAGGAGCTAATTTAACAACATGGTTAGTCTCAACACTTTTAAGATGTCTCTTTTCAATACGAAGCAAAACATATTGACTTACTTGAAAAACCATGTGCTTTCGTTTCTTATTAGCGTGTTTAGTGTATTTCTCTTGTTCTTTGGAAATAGCATTACGAACATGATCATGAATGGAAGTAAAATCAATGATGAATTGATTTGCAGCTTCAATAGTGTGTGACAAACGAGTGATAGGAGTAGGTAAAACTCTGCCATACACAATTACAAAAGGTGCTTTTCCAGTGATGAATGTGGTGTGTTATTGTATGCAAAATCCAAAATATGGATATACTTGTCCCATTGTCTAGGTTGTGATGAAACATATGCACGAAGTAAATCCATTGTCTAGGTTGTGATGAAAGATATGCATGAATTAAATCCAATATTGTGCTATTTGCCACTTCAATTTGACCATTAGATTCAGGATAAAATGCAGTGGAAAAATCCAATTTAGTGTCTAAATTAGCAAACAATGTAGTCCAAAAATCACTACAAAACTTAGAATCTCTATCAGAAAAACAATCACTCGTGGGTAAACCATGATGTGTGAAAATCTGTTTAACAAAGAAGTGTGCAGCTTAACGTGCAGTAAGGGTCTTTTTTTACAAGGAAGAAAATATGCTTGTTTGCTAAATCTATCAATAATAGTCCAAATCATATCATTATAGCTTGCAGTCATGGGAAATCCAATGATAAAATCCATAGAAATACATTCCCAAGGAAGAGGCATAACAAAACCAAGTTTCTTACCCTTGTAACTTTTCACTTTTTAACAAACATCACATTTAGAAACAAATCTAGCTATATCATATTTCATTTTAGGCCACTAGAAGTCACTCTAGAGCGTCTCTAGAGATAGTTTGGAATGTAGTTGAAACACCTCGGTGTCTCGCATAAGGTGGTGATGTTATTCCTCTAAAATAGAATGTCTAAAGGGTCAAGCAATGCATATTCGTTTCTGAAAGAAAAGATATCCATCATCGTAGGAATACTGAGCAAAAGGTTTTCAATGATTTTCTCTCAATCTAGACTAAATGTCACTAAAGCCAGGGTCTTGGTCATACGTCTCACGCATAGAATCAAAAGATGTATTCTCAATCACATATATATTTTGAATGGAAGGTCTTCTACTTAAAGCATTAGCAACTACATTTTCTTTACCAGGTTAGTATTTAATAATAGGCTGAAATCTTTGAATAAAATTTAGTATATCTATTGGAGATAAGTGTTTGAGAAAGTAAATGTTTAATACTCTACTGATCAGTTTTATAAGAAACTCTGAGCCCATCAAATAATGTTTTCAAATTTTTAATGCATGGAATACATATAACTCTTTGTCATAAATACCATACTTACTTTTAGCTAGCAGCAGGAAAAAAATTTCTGCTCTCGAAAGCAATAGGATGACCATCTTACATCGATTACAACCATGAAGAAAGGATGTGAAAAATCAGGTAATTGTAACATAGGTGCATGAGTAAGTGTATATTTTAATGCAAAAAAAAAAAGATTTCTCTTGAAGTTCGGCCCATTCATAAGGTTTGGTTTTCTTGAGAAGTTCAGTGAGATAATGTGCCTTATATGCAAAATTATGGACAAACTTGCAATGATAGCTACACAAACCTGGAAAAGATCGTAACTCATGAAGATTCTTAGGTCGCGACTATGACGCAATAGTTTCTATTTTCTTGCGATCAACATGGATTCCCTTAGCAAAAACTGTCTCAAATACTCAATCTCACAATTACTTTTTTCAAGATTAAGGTAAAGTTTATTTTCCTTAACCAGATTAAATATAATTTTCAAATGTTTTTTGTGATCTTCTTAAAACTTATTAAAAACTAAGATATCATTGAAAAAGACAACTAAAAAGTTTTGATGTGGGTGGCTAAGAAAGATTCTATTCATCATATAACTAAAAGTCGTAGGAGCATTAGTAAGACCGAATGGCAGTACTAAAAACATGCTGTCTCCCCTTAATTTGTTGAGTAGATCAACTCTAGGAATTGGAAATCTATTGTTAATAATAAGTCCTCGATGTAAGTCTGGTCAAATCCTCGATCTAAGACCACATTTCTCTTTTCTCAAGAGGGTAACTCTATAAGGTGCTCTACAAGGCGATGCACTTCTAGTAATAATATCTATTTGATGATCCTTGGGACGTGCACTGGGTAGTCCAAGAGGTAACTCATGTTTAAGAAAAAATTCAAAAAATTTAGAAAGAAAAGAGTCATGTGATGTATCCCTGGGAGATGGTTCTTCAGTACTAAGCTGGTTAGAAAGTTTTCTCCCTCTTCCTCAAAGTCCACTTGGCCTAAGTATGGCTCAAAAGTGGTTGATCCTTGCCTTCAGAAATTCTTTGTAAACAAACATTCTTACCACAATGCCTTCAGAAATTTCTTATAAACAAGCATTCTTACCACAATGCATAAAAGACTTTGTGTGCTTTGCATAATCAATATGTGGTATGTACTCATTGTAGCATTAGATAGTAGTGATGTGTGTGAACACACTTAGGATCACCGGGGCACTTTTTCCCTCACTGGGAGGTTTTTTTTCCCATGCGTATGTACACCCTCTTATCTACTCATTTTGGGATATGTACTTATCTTTTGTATGTGGTACACATTTGTTGATTCTAATCTAGTGAGTTTGTGTGCTCTCAAGCGTCTGTATCTTGTGTGTGTGCATTGTTGCAACCCTAACCCTATTCCAACAATTGGTATCAGAGCTAGCTTCCTTGACACTTGATCCAGTAGTCTATCTTCCTTCTCACACGACCCTATTTTTTATCTCCGATTGAGATACCCTCTTAGGAGAAGAAGGTATATACTTTAGTGTGCTATATATAGAGTTTTCGGGGTTTACGATGCGATTTGGGCACGATTCGGGTGCGTTTTGAGCACCGCAAGGTTTTAAAAGAAGTTCTGGAGGAAGAGGCATCATTTTCGATTGGTTCTGCTGGATTTTGGGTGTTTGGACTGTGCAACGACAAAGATTTGGTGTGGAGCAGCATCGACAATGTCTTCAACATCTATTGTCATACTTTTGTTAGTAACACTCTATTCTCTACTCTGTGTTATTTTTCATACATTTTGCAGGTGATTCAATCAGTAGGCAGCCATCCGAGGTTGCATTCAGTGAATATTGAGTACTTGCAGTGTGCTGAAAGATTTTGCATTTAGTAGATAGTCATGGCTGGCACAGCAGTGATGTATTTAACATGTTGTCTGAGGACAAACTTGATGGGACTAACTACCCATCGTGGTCCTATATGATGAGGCATGTATTGGTTACTAAAGGCCTTTGGACTGTGGTTAGTAGTAGTAGCAAAACTCATTTTGTTTCACAACTACTAGTGCAACCAGGTATTGCAGGTACATCTAAAGTAAAATCTGATACAGATGTGGCTCCTTCACATGCACCACCAGTACCTCCCACTGCTGCTCAAACGAGATGGGATGGAAGAGATGCACGGACACATGCATTGCTTGCACTTTCTGTGAAGTGAAGAATTATTCCTCATATTCGATCATGTAAGACTTCAAAGCAGGCATGGGATGCACTTGCTGCATTATACTAGGTGCGCAATGAAGCATGTACTGCATATGTGCGCAAACAGTTGGAGTCTGAGCACATAAATTAGGGAGACTCAATGGACAGCTTCTTGACCAAGATCAAAGATTTTAAGGAGAAGCTTGCTAGTGTGGATGAGATATATCCTAATAGTACATTGGTGCCCACAGTTCTCAATGCATTATCAGATTCTTATCAGAGTTTTGCCTCTACCCTTAGACTCATGATGAAGGGAAATCCAAATGCCCTTACATTTTGATGAGCTGGTTTTAGTACTCTTGCAAGAAGAGCAGTTTAGGCAAAATAGATCTGTCATGTGAGTTGGTGACCAAGCTTTTGTTGCCAGTCAGAAAGGCAAAGGTAAAGCTTCTTCACATGGTGGCTAAGCCAAAATTAGAATCCTCAGGTAAGGATGCAGAGAAAGAAGTTAATATGCTTAAAAAGAAGGGCAAGTGTCACTATTGCAGGAAAACAGGGCACTACATAAATGAGTGCAAGAAAAGGCTAGAGAAGGAGAAAAAGAAAGAATCAGGCATGGTTGTGACTGATGCATCTGCACCAAGTGCAGAGAAGAAGGAATCTGCAAGTTTTGCTCAAGATGATTGGGCATGGACTGTACATTGTAGTTATGACCCTTCTGTTCATGATGTATGCATGTCAGTGGTAGAATCGGATGCTTGGTACTTTGACAGTGGTGTTAGTAAGCACATTACTTCACGAAAAAAAATTTTCTCATCTCTGAAATCTGTCCCAAGTGCAGGAACCGTCACATGTGCAAATGGTTTCTCATATCCTGTTAAAGGAGTTGGTAGAGTTGTGCTCACTGCTGCAAATGGGGGCACATTTACTCTTTCTAAAGTTTTATATGTGCTAGGCATTAAGAAGAACTTGCTATCAGTTTTAGCCTTAGCCTTGTTAGGCTTGATGGTGAAATTTGTGGATGACAGATGTATAGTTCATGATAGAAATGACGGTTATTCTATCATTGTCGCAGGTACCTTGTTTCATGGCCTATACAAGATGGGTATATTTGAGAAGTTGCAGCATAATGCTTGCTTAGTCTCTATGGCTCGTGCTATGAGTGATGCAAAATTATGGCATTCACGATTTGGCTATCTGAATTATGGCAGTTTGTTACGCCTTCAAAGGCATGATATGGTGTCTGAGTTGCCAACTCTTGAGACCCCTGATAGACATGTATGTGAAGGGTGTATTCTAGGTAAAATGCATCGGGCATCATTTCCAAAGGATGGATCTGTGAGAGCTGTTAAGGAATTATAGCTTATACATATAGTGATGTATGTGGTCCTATGAGGACACCATCTATTGGGGGAAATCTCTACTTCGTTACTTTTATTGATGATTACTCCAGATATAGCTGGGTGTATCCATTAAAGCAGAAGTCAGAGGTTTTTATGTGCTTTAGGCAACAACATGATTTTACTTTGCAACAAACAGGTGAAAGAGGCCACTCTAGAGACAAGGGGAGCGAGAGAGGCCGAGAGTGGATGGTAAAAATATCCGAGTGAAAATAGCATATAGTGAAAATAGAGTAGAATTAGCATAGAGTGTTATTACTGTGGAAAATTGGGGCATATACTAAAGAACTACTATAAAAGGCAGAATGACATGAAAAGTGGAAAGTCATAGCAAGGAAACTATGCATTAAGCAGACGGAAGATAGACGTGCGTAACTTTTTGTGATGCAGCATATGCTTAGTTCCAATGCTATAAATGAACTAAATCAAGAGGTGTATGGTATGTTGATTGTGGTTCCTCTAACCACATGACCACGTCCTTTGCTAGCCTCTTGCACAAACCGGCGCTTTGATACCATGAGAAGAATGCAGGGGAGTGGGTGAGCCTAAGCTCTTTGCAAGCAAACTTCTTCACACACACGAGTAGACAAGCACACGAGATAGATGGATGGTTGAATTTTTCTTCTTTCTTCTAAGTACTTCTTTACAACCATAACATAAAGATAAGAGTATATACTATAAGGGAGAGTACTCTATTCTCAAAACATAAAAGGTCCATAGTGTGAACCCGACTATACGAAAGATAGTGCTATAACTAAGAGACTGGAGAGTCACCATTGTTCGCATTCCAGAGAGCTTGATTCAGGATGCCAATCTGATCCCAAGATTGGCAGGCTGATCAAGGGGATCTTTGGTGCTCTTTCTTTCAAGCAAGACACTCAGCTAAAGTGGATCTGGATCTTGATCTTGGGGAGATCACCTCTTTCCTATAGAGAGTAGTCAAGGATTGACAAATCTCGTTTCGGGAGCAAGAGCGAAGCCTTCGCATGAGCCTTGCTTCATCCTAGATGGAGACAGCTCACACAGAGATTTAGACAATTGAAGAGAGGAAGGTGGAGTTCCTGCATCATGCCCACACATCTTCTTGTACCCCATAGGTCACTCTAGATTTTTTTGAGCTATGAAGCCCCCACCATGGCAAAAACGGGGTCCGCAAGTTGTGAGGAGTATTTGGTACCATTGAGTAGCACCTTTCTACATGCCAAGCATAAGACATGGTAGCTTGGGACTTTTTTGGGCTATCAAACCCCCACCATCGCAAAGAGATGGGGTCCATAGGCTAAGGAGTACAGCTAGTACCATTGAGTCCCTACTGACCCACCCCAACTTCGTCTCATTGCCACAAATTTCTATAGACAAATTTTCTTGACTTGTCCCCTCAGCCCCCAAATTGAGGCAGTGAGAGAGTTTGGTAGCACACACAAGAGGAGGTGGTCTGGTTTCATGTCTTCCTCCCTTCTCGCTTGACGGCAACTGAGTGAGGCTCTTCGAGCTTTGCATTGTTGCAAGTGCCTCAGAAAGGATGGCCTCCTAGTTTCCCTTTTTTGTTTTTCATTGGGATCTCACGGAATTTCAATGAGATCATTGTCTCTAGCCGTATGCCGGAGTGGCTCTCGGAAGAGCTTACTCATTTGAGTCCCAAGGAGGGAGGTGATCATTTGGAGGTATGACAATGACGCCCCATCACCCTCTTTGGAAGCGCCTACAAAATCCTCGCCAAAGCCATCAACCGCCACCTCAACCTCACCTTCCCGATTTGATTGATGGTACCCAAACCAATTTCATTCAGGATAGGAGCATCCTTCGCCAGAACTCGTCATCACCTAGAGGATATGGTATTGCTACTCTTGGATTTGAAGAAAGCCTACGAGAGGCTTCTTTTGAGGGCACCATTCTTTGAATGGGATTCCCGAACGGCCGTGCCTAAACAATAGCATTTGTTCGCCCACATCCTCAATAAAGCCAGCATGGTCTACACTCTGCTTGCAAAATGTTAGGTGATCCTCAACAAGTTGGATCTCAATGATCACCAAAAGATGAGTGTCATTTGAGTAAAGGAGCATATGAACAGATTGTGGTTTACCGTCACTGAGACAAAAAGGAGTCTCGCCTTGTATTGTAGATGAGCCAAAAGAAGAGAACGAAGAGGCCAAGGAAGACAACACAAGAGAGGATAACAAACATCAAAGTATAGATCTAGAAGGCTTTGATGAATTTGGAGGAGCTACACTCTTAGGGGCTGTTCTCACAATGGCAACCGGTGGTGAAAACTTGAATCAAATTGGGAAAACAAGAACTAGAGAAAAAGCTGCATCTCTCTCCAGAGAGTGCAAAACGAGTGAGCTAAAAAGGTCCGCGTAGATATAGGGCAGGGCCTGTTTGCACGAGTGACGCTGCAGCAACCAGTTGAACTAAATGGAGCTTATTTTTGCCATATTGTGTAGCTGGGTATGGTTTTTAGTGATAGCTAGTTCAGTTGGCAACCAGTTTCCAAGAAGAGGCTGGGCTGCATTTACTTCATGGGGATCTAATTTTGAAATTAGTTGCGAGTAGCCTACTGGTTGTCCTTGTGAACACAACCAGGTCTGTAAACTTGCCGATAACACTGTATGAAGGTTGATGCTAGCAGCTAGACTACTCAGAAGACATGGTGGGTGTCACATTTGCCAAAGCTGCGCTGTTTCAATTCATAACAAATGCAAGCCCTGAACCGTTTGGATTTCTTCTTCGCGCCATTTGCATTTTTTGAAAAAGATTTGGAAGAACAAGCGCTAGGGGCATTGACAGGCACCTGTTAATGCATGCCGCGTTGTGCTGCGTCACTCAAATAACAATAAACAATTTGCATGCTAATGAAATAAATATTACTAACACGTTGATTGACGGAAAAAAAATGGCAATGGACGCATAGGTCCCAATGTTCAGCAAAGGCGTGCCTCAGCTTAACCTTCAGCTGATTGAAACTTCAAATTGGCTAGTCGAGAACATCCATGAAAAGAATTGAACTCGTTGAAAAAAAAAATGCAATAAGTGTAAATTTTTCAAAAAGTAAGGCTATTTTCTTCAAATTTCCGGCTTGGTGAAAAATGAAGGGGAAGAGTGTATGTTTGCTAAAAAAGATTTCCCAAACATTGATACGTCGTTCACGAAGCAAAGCATGTGATTATCTTAAGTGAACGACAAAAGGCTTTATCAACATTCTAGCTATGAAGAAATGACAAATGTATGTAAAAAGCTCAGAGAGACCATATGCTTTTCCTTTAAAAATTGTTTGAATTTGAACTTGAAGGACCATGCTCCAACCTTAACTGATCATGATTAAGGCAATCAATATCTTTAAGCTTTGTGTAAGTGTGATGCTATATATTTGCCATCGATTCCTTCTCCCTCGGAAGGTCCTCAATCTTTTCATTCTTTTGTTGAGTTTCCTCATATTTCCCTGCGAGGCGGTCACACACCCAACCGGCCCCAGCTCCAACTGCTAAATCAATTGTGTAATGGCCCCTAGTAGCCAGTAGTCGCAATGACTGCAGTGTATTCAAGATGTCGACTACAATAGCAAAATGACGATGCTGCACGCGCCTCATGTCCATAGAAACTATCACTGATCCTGCAACATGTCCTGAGAAGAATAGGAAGAATGATGTGTTTCCCACAGGGAAGTCTAGGCCAGAGCCCAGAAAGTCCTGCAACTCAAAAGAAAAACAATCATCATGGAAGCTAAGCAATATGTTTGTTACAACCCTGAAGTGGACATTTTGTAGCCAAACAATAAGGAATAAGGCATATACCCGAGGCACAGGAAGCTGTGTTGCATAGCCAAGAAAAGCCCTGAATGTATACATGAAGAGACCAGCAAAAGCTGGTCGTTTCCTTCCATCTACAAAAAATGTCCATATAACATACCCCACTTCAAATGCGATAAAACCCTGTCGAGGAAGATGAGTCATCAGAATAAACCTTAATCCGCTTAGCCCTCCGCTATTGCTTTTCACAGTAAGTAGCCGGACAATAGTCGGAAAAAAAATCCCGAAAATTTTTTTGTACTAATGGCTAGACCATGCACCGCATGTTTACATGTGAGTTGGCTAAATCCATATGCGAGATAAAAACTAGCTGAAAACCCTTGAGGCAGGACTCTTTCTTTAAGAACAAAGAACCCTCCATAGGTTCAAGCATGGAAACAATGCATAGCACCAGACCAAGTTGTAAATCATGGGCATGCATGCAGAGGTGAGGTGGTGGATGAAAATCTAACCTCTTTTATTCAACAACTTTCAAGAGGCCACACACCTCAGAGCAACAAGATGAGCAGGAGGGGCACCTAAGCATGCATGCACTTCTCTCAATTTGGGGTGAAAATCCGTGTTCAGAAATCCTATCAGTACTATATGAGGAATAAAAACCTCACTGCAAAGGAAGAATTTCAATCCATTAATAATAAGTGTGCATTACTAACACCTGTTCTTCCAGTCTCTCTTCTGGATAACTTTATCTCATCTGACATCCCCATCTGAACAGATAAGAGTACAGCTGCTATCTGTACAGTCAGCACAAGCAACTATTCTCCAGTCTTTTGATGTAGCTCGCACAAGGTATGACCGCATGATCATGTGGAGCATGGAGGTCGCCTGTGACAGATGCAAACCAAATAATCACGCATCTAATCCTAGGCTTAGCCAAATGAATTAACACTTTCGTTTCACAAAAAAGACTTCCATTAAGTAAAATAAATTCATACAAAGGGAGATCTCAAACCAAAAGGTAGCGAGATCTCGACCAATCCGGGGGTCTATGTTGCCATAAAATCCCCGTAGGAGTGGAGGAGAAGAAAATTCCATGATTCCACACACTCATAAATCTGCTGTGTTTTGTCTGCGCAGCTCTAGAAGATCCCTGTATGCAGGCCCAGGTGGCCAAAAGAGAGTGAACGTTATCACCCGTATACTGGGTGTCATAAACCCTCGAAGGCCTCTGAGCATCTGGTCTTCCAGATATGCCACACAGTGATACTAACAATAATTGTCACGTGCATCCCGCACTTGGGTGCCACGTAGACATTTCTGTACAGAAGGTGCAGGACTTGGGATGGTGAGCTGGTCCCATGTGAGCCCAGTCCGGGACGAGTCAGCCAGGGATCCATCTCAGATGTCCGAGGTCAGGTGTGCATTGTCCTGCACAGGAGTCTAAGGTCAGGTGTGCACTGTCCTGCACATGAAACAGTGCCAGTCCGCGCTGTGAGTCTCCCTCTAGAATGATGTCAGTGGTTCTGTGTATCTGGTATGGTACCGGATGCCAGATCACTGAGTAGATTATGTTTAGGACAAGGGGCCAGCCCATAGGACTACCCCGGATCTGAGTGTGGGCATGGGAATGGTGTAGAACCACCCCCATGAGGGCCAGGAAGGCCCAGGCTGAACCCACCAGCCATGGAGGGGCTGTAGGACAGTCCTAGGGCACAGATAAGGCAATCTCCAAGAGATTACAGCCTTTATATGGCTGTAGGGCATGTATGGGGCAGCCCATATAGGCTGCCCAACCTTGGGATTGTGGGCAAAAGTGGTGTCCAGCCAATCAGAAGCAGGCGCATCACTTTCAGCCTGTTAGGATTTTAGCTGGCCGACTGCTCCTCAGGAGGAGTATATATAGTGGAGGCCATAATCCCATCATTCATCTCAGTTTTCACCAAGTGCTCAAGCCAATCAAAGGCCAGTCAAGCTAAGGACATTGCCAAGCAAAAGGGGTGGACTTCTGAAGATCAAGGGCAGGATTTTCCAGCCAAGAAAAGGTCAAGTTTTCTGTATTTGTTTTCAGATTTACATCATTCTAATAAAGCAAATACACCATCCGTGGTGGGGGCCCTACAGAGGGTAATTGGGACCCAATACTGTGTCCTCTCCATCCCCCCCTTCTCTCTCTATTTTCTGCACATCTCCTTTCAGTTTGTGCGTTAATTTCCGTCGCGAAAAGAGTGCTGATTTCTGAGTTTTGAAGTACCGATCCTTCTCCGAAGCTTCCGCATATTACAATAATCTGCCAGGTGGTGTCAATTCTCAGCGAAGGTGGGGGGTATCATAACGGGGGGATATCCTGAAGCAAACATCTCTGAGCTATGACCCTAAAGACAAGTATGCATCATCTTCTCCCCTGCCCTCAAAAAGAAGCTCTGGGCTAGAATGAGTCAACCATGTAATAGCACCCCAAGTACTATAGATAGGATCACTCCTCGATCTGCCCACTCAAACACAGAATCTTCCATCTCAACAAAGCATTGTATAAATCTATACTTCCCCCCTGCTGAAGGGATCCTTGAAGGGAATTAAAGGGAATCAGGGGTGTTGATATGCCCTTTCATTTTTTACCCTTGATATTCGGGTCGATCCATTCTCACTTTTTTTGCTAGATTCTAGTTCAAGCAGTCCCACCTCATTTGGGAAAGTGTTGAATGATTCCATAAAATTATTTTTCCCCCCAGGAAAGAGATCCTTCATTAGTTAAAAAGAAACCTGGCTAGAAGGCAAAACACTGCAACAGCAGTAAAGAGGAAACAAAAAGGGAGGGTGGTATAGGACTTATCTCACAATAGTACTCTTCTCCTCCTGAGGTCCTTCTCAGACCACTTGCAAGTCTGTTATGCTGCTAAAGAGGAAGAAACATTCTCTAAGGAAGTACTCGGCTCCCTCAAGGGAGCCGCTCAGAAGGGGGCGATCTACGACCGAGGATCAAGGTCACCGCGAAACATTTCACTGCTGAAATGAAACGATTTATTTTGGAACGAAGCGTTTCAGCGTCAGGTAGGTGGAACGTGAAACGATGGACCAAAACGATTATATACGTAAATGTGAAGCTACTAGCCGACAGGTATATGAAGATATTGGCGTAATTGTTATCAATAACCAATGAAGACACACAAAAGAGAAGAGAAACGAAGAGATATGATGACAGAAGAGAAGACAAAGAATTATAAGAGATAAGAGGGACTCAGCTAAAGCGCACAAAATCACAACTTTTCTTCCCACATGAAATGACATGGTTTCATTGGTACAAATGAAACTTTTCAACACTGAAACGTGAAACAAGTTTCAAAGCAACTGAAAAAAGGAGTTTCATGGTGACCATGCCGAGGATAGATCCCAAGCCCCTCAGTTTGTCCTTTGTGACACTTAGTGGGGCCAATGACAATTAGAGTTTTTTTGGGTAGTCAGAAAATTTTCCGGTATACACGCTTACACATGATCACTCCATTGCATGTACACCTTAGACCCTTACACTTAGAATTTTTATAAGTATAAGCACCAGGAGTGTTCAAAAATTGGTGTAAGGAGACCCTCATATGTAAGAATGTGTATGCAAGTGCGTGTTTTTGTCCAAATTGTGCCCAAAAGATGACCCATATATGGGTGTATGTCTTGGGCACTTCCATTGGGCTGCAAAATCAGCTCTAAATCTGCCCCTAAATCTTGCCTAAAACATTGCCAAATCCGGAACTAATAATGAGGTTATCCATGTCCACGGCTGCGCAAGTGACATCCCCTCCTGCTAAACTTGATGACGGTTTGGAAACATGTCATCCTTCTCCTTGGACTATCGACTTTGACTCGGCCAATGCACTACATGCCCGGTGGCCTGTCCAAATCTTGTCCAAGGTTAGCTCACCTATACACCACACCTATACATAGGTGTGGTGTGTCACATTCTCCCTCAGATTGCAACTGCACTGTGTCCATATAAAGTGACCTTTCATAAAAGGAAAAGATCCAATCAAAGCTCATCCATGGTACCATAGATCCGGAACACTGTGACCAGTGTGAAGGCTCACATTCCATCCTTGGTGCTGCGTCAACACAAAGATCTACAAAAAAACCTGTGGACGACCAACTTCTACCTAATCATGCACTTTCCTTTGTCCGACCGTCCATGAAGAAACACTGCAGGCCACTGAGTATCCTCCGGTAACTCACGGTAAGCACACTCCAAAGAAAGGCCTAGCAAAACTCCACTATTCACACCAACCATTGTGCATATACCACGTGGCAATCAGCCAGAGGAACTAAGTCCAGGGCAGTCCTCTTTACAAGCCAACAACACATGCATACATAGAGAAATCGTCAAAATCAAAAGAAAGTTATATTAAGTAGGGGATGGGAAAAAGAGATCAGGCAGCAAAAAGGAGGGACTGAAACCGGCCTCTGGTAGAAACCAAAGTGCGGTAGACTAGCAATCACCCAAACCAATTGTAGTCCAGCAGATAAAACAAATAAATGGGAGTCAGAGTGCTCCAACACAAAAAGAAGAATGACACCTGTTGGCCCCAAAGCTTGGCGCCCCTTCTTGTATTTCTTTATTCAAATTCAATGGAAAAGTTTAAATGAGTACAACATGGCCATTCATGGCTTGTATGTCTGCATGTCCAATCTGCCAATCCTTTGGACCTCTTAGCATAGAGGTTACACAGTTTTGTGTCCCAAAAACACCACACTGTTATCTCCTCTAATCTGCTAAGACAGTGCATCCATGAGGTCTTGAATATGCATCCATGAGGCCTTGAATATGCATCTAACTGGCCCATGCACATAGCCACAAACTCAACCATGAACCAGTCCATAAACTCTTCCAAATCAGTCCACAAATTTGCCCTGTTTCCACCCTCCGAACTGCCAAACCATTCCTCTTACAAAGGGCTAGAGAAACGACTCCGAAACAGTCACGAGCCAGTGAAAAGAGAGACTCAGTGTGACACCTCCTGCAGTCCCACCTGCTCACAAAGAGAGAAACTTACAGTCCTTGTGTTGCCTTTCACAAGAGAGAGGAAAGGGGCGTGAGAAAAAGCCATGTTCTGTCCTGCCCTCTTGTCTTGCAGCCAAGAGAGAGAACACTAGTGGGTGAACCTGCTGTCCAGCCCTGTACTCCCTCCTACAGTCCACACTTCTGTGTCCAGCACTGCCTGTATGAACAGCAGTGCAGCCCGACAGTCAACCTCCTGCCAAAAGCAAAGGAGCAGGGAAGATTCAGTAGGCGCTTGTATGTACTGTTGCGCAGCAGCCAGCCAGCCCTCCAAAAGCCAAAGAGACTGCAGTCTGTGCATGTGCTTTCTGTAGTACAGCAGCCAACCAGCCTTCACTCTTCAAAAAGCAGACCAGGGCATGGTATTCAGCAGCAGCCCGCCAGCAATCCCTTTTCCAAAAAGCAAGAGAAGCGCAGCCCGCCAGCAGCTCTTTCCAAAAAGCATGACACTGAGAGAGAGAGAGAGGTGCTAGCCCCCACTCTCCAAAAGTGGTGTAGGCCCCCAAATTAGCCTAGGGGCCACCATGTATTAAGAAAAAGGTTTTATAAAGGCTATAAACCTTTGAACCTTTATTCCTGTTTGTCCCCTCCACACTTGGGGTTGTCCACACATGGGGTTATAAACATTAATTCCCTTTTGTCCCCATGAACCTTAAACATGTATCTTGCTCACCGACCACCATGCTCACACTTATGCTCCACAAATTCACAGGGTCATGACATACCCCCCTCTTGAAAAATGGCAAGCATCCTCGATTGCATTCTGGTGATACAACAAGACATCCAAAGCGGAACCACACTGATAACGAAGGCTGTCCAATACAATTGATATCAGCCATGTGATCCAACTAAAAGTGAAAAGTACAATATGGGAAGATCAGCGTCCCAATCTCTCTAAGCCATGTGATCCAACTAAAAGTGAAAAGTACAACCACACTGATAACGAAGGCTGTCCAATACAATTGATATCAGCCATGTGATCCAACTAAAAGTGAAAAGTACAATATGGGAAGATCAGCGTCCCAATCTCTCTAAGCCATGCATATGTAACAACATTCATTGCAAACCAATGGTGTAATAATAGTCCAAGTTGCATACCACTGTGAACCATACACAACCACAACATCCAATGTGACTAGTACACATATATCATAGAAGTCCCATAAGCAGATGTACTGTTAGCTGTCGGTACCTTCGGGTGAGACAAAAGTTGCACCAAGCGACGACCTCTAGATGACATCTGAGCCTGTCTGTATCAAGGGAGTGGAGGAGCTACCCCCCTCTCGAGCATCAGGCAATGCTCCAGACCTATGCTCTGCTGAACCTCAATGAGCCGTAGCAAGAGTCGAGACTCGGCTCCAACTCAAAGGCATCAAGATAAAGTTGCGATACCTGAGGTGAATCTGCTAAGTCACCCTCCTCCATCCAGTTCCCATCCATCGGTGAATAGTTCTTGAACTTCACAAGATAGCGACGGGAAACAATACCTCATACCTTTCTTTCCTTATGTGCCAGTATCTGCTCGGGAATAAGAACCTCATCAAGTTCCTCCACTTCCACTCAACCTCCTCGGATACATCCTCAGGCACATCCCCATGGAAAGGTCTAAGTAGACTCACATGAAATGCATTGTGAATCCTCCAGTGATCTAGTAGCTTCAAACAATAGACCACCTCACCGATCTTTTCCAATACCTGAAAAGGTCCATAATAGTGCATGCTCAACTTAGGGAATAAGCGCTCTTTACCCTTCATCTTTTTGAGCCTAGCTTTCTCAAATCGCAAAAGCACCCAATCACCCAATGCAAACTCTAATGCACGCCTGTGATGGTTTGCTGCCTTCTTTTGCTTTTGTTGAGTTTTTGGAGTGCCAACTTAACTCTCCTATAAGCTTCATCCATGTTCTCCACATACTGGTCAGCCTCAAAGATCTAATCCTTTGTGTGCAAAATGGGGGGTACCTTCTTCCCTCCTTCCACAATCTCAAAAGGCACCTTGCCCGTTGAGGTATGGATGATGTTGTTATAAGCGAACTCCACCAAAGGAAAATACTTTTCCCATTGTTGCTTGTGCTCTGACACATAGCACTTAAGAAGATCTAACACTGTGGAATTAGCCTCTTCCAACTGCCCATCTGTCTCTGGATGAAACGATGATAAAAACTTGAGAGTTGTACCCATGTTGTCAAACAACCCTCTCCAAAATAAACTCGTCATCCGTGGATCATGGTCACTAATGATAGACGAAGGCATGCCATGATACTTGATGTTCGCCATGAACAACTTCACCATGTGATCAACTTTGATCTTCTTACGCACGGGAATGAAATGAGCCTGCTTACGAAACCTGCATATGATAGTCCAAATGCCATCATTCCCCGTTTGTGTCCTCGGAAGATCAAATATAAAATCCATGGCAATGCTCCCCCATGGTCTATCTGGAATAGGTAAAGGCTGAAGTAACCCTAGTGTCTTCTGACGGTCAAACTTCACCTTGTGACATACGATACATTGCCTAACAAAAGCATCAACATCTCTTCTCAAGGTCGGCCAATAAAAGAAAGCCTCAACTGCCTTTACCGTGGCGTCAATGCCCCTATGACCTACATAGGGTGGAGTATGACTTTCAATCATAACCTTGAGCCGTAGCTGCCTGGTAACACACAGTCTACCATGCATCAACAAAAAGCCATCCCTGAGAGTATAATGATCATGCCGCTGACCCTCAGACATCTGATCATAGACCCTACCAAAATCCTCATCCTGGGCATACTGCACTTTCATCTCATCAAGCTCATGATGATAAGCAAGTGAAACTGCTGAGACCTGTGGCTTGCGTGACAAAGCATCTGCCACAACATTCTTTTTACCTTCCACATGTACAATCTGAAAGTGGAACATAGACAAAAAGTTGGCCCATCTCATATGCTTCTCAGAAAGTTTAGTTTGCGTGAGGAAATAACGCAAGGTCTGATGATCTGTCTACACAGTGAAATCAGTCCCAAGCAAATAGTGTTTCCATGTAGAAAGAGCATGAATTACAGTCAACATCTCTTTCTCATAGACCTGTAAATGCTTCTCGGCACTTTGTAATATACGACTCTCATAGGCTATCACATGTCCTTCCTGCATGAGAATTGCCCCAATGTTATTTCCACATGCATCACACTGGACAACAAAAGCCTTTCGGAGATCCGGTAGTACCAATACGGGATCCGAAGTAAGCTTTTTAAAGGCTGCAATTTCCCGATAAACCCATCGAAACAGAGTTCCCTTCTTTGTTAAAGCATGAACGGGCGAAGCAATCTTAGCAAAATACCGTATGTATCGCCTGTAATAGGAACACAATCCCAAAAAGCTACGTACATTATGTACGGTCTTCAAATCTAGCCAATTGAGAATTGCTTTCACTTTCGAAGGATCCATACGGACTCCATCTTTAGACACGATATGCTCCAAGAAGTGTATTTCTTCCGAGAAGAACTCACTCTTCTTGCCATTTATGACCACTCTATGCTTCCGGAGTTCTTCAAACACAGTGGCCAAATGCTTCCAATGCTCCTCCTCTGAGCATGAATGAACAATCATGTCGTCAAAGAATGTGCCCACAAACGCTCTATGAGACTGGAAAATCATATCCATCATCCTGTTAAAGGTGGCGGGAGTAATTGTAAAGCCAAAGGGCATGACCAAGAACCACACCATTGTATCTTGTTTTCATTTCGGGATCGCCTATCTCTCTCCTTCTCTTGTGCTGTCTATTTTCTGCACTCTACTTGCTCTTGTGGTCTCAGATTTGGTTATCATCTCCGCTGCGTATTTTGACATGGTATCAGAGCCCGGGCGTGTGGTCCTAGGCGGCTCAGGCGTGTATGGTCCTGGGCGACCCCCTCGCGCCTCGGTGGCTTGCGGAGCTCGAATCGAGGGAGGGTGTCGGAAGGTTGGCGATTTCGAGCGTGTAATCTATGGCTAGAAGGTGCCTTGGATTATCCCATAAGTGGAAGCATGGGAAGTTGAAGAGCCATATATAGGCTAGAGTGGCACCTTGTCATAATCATCTCCTCCAGCCGGTGTTTTGGGAGGCAGCTCACCGGGAGATGGGAGCCCGGTGGAGGGATGCTGCAATGCCCGTGATGCTGCAATGCCCGTTGGGGGTGTTCGTGGTGCTCGATGGTGATGCGTCTCCTACATGTGTTAGTCTTCTACTGCGTATTCTAACATGGTATCAAAGCCCTAGGCTCTTGAAAGATCTTGGGAGTTTTCCGAGCAAGAGGGGGATTGTTGCGTTGCTAATTGGTGGAGTGTTAGGGACTGTTCGGGAAGAGAAGAAACAAGAGGAAGGTGGGCTGAGTTGCTGGACAGCCACTTGTAGGTTTAAAGTTTTTTTTTCCCACCCACCCACCCTTTTTCAGTTACATCCCCGCGATGGTAGATTTGTTAGAGATGACTGAGAAGCATGTGAAGATCCCAACACTCCCCACGTTCCCAGTGGACCGTCAGTTGGACGGGAACAATTACGGCATCTGGAAGGTTACGATGGAGTCTGTGCTAGAGTCATATGATCTTGTTGATTTCATCGTTATCGGGGTTCCATGGCCGGAAGCAGAGGAAGGACTGTCAACGAGGAAGGACCGCGAGGCACAGGCACAGATGTGGGATCGTGTCAACGCCAGCGTCCGTTCATTTATCTTTCTCAACTGCACACCGCAAGTAATCAGTCACGTAAAGCATATGACGCTGGCCAGAGGCATATGGCAGCACTTGGCTTCTCTTTATAAGAGGGTATCGCCCATGAAGAGGATTTCCTTGGAAGTACAGATGCGGGTTATGAACCCTGCAAAGTCGTCGACGATGCGGGAGCACATTAACAAGCCGCAGGCCCTTCAGCAAGAAGTCCTCCACGCTAGGAAGGAGATATCATCAGAAGATATGGCCATTACTTTGCTGTCCCACTTGCCTGCCAGTATTCCGCTTTCTACTACTCTTTGATTACTAGTGGCAGGCTCAGCACCATTACCTGGGAGGAGCTTGTGCCCATGGTCTTGGACCAAGAGGAACGATTCACGAACCCTCCTCACAGCGGAGGTTCGGAGGCCTTAACTGGCCAACGGCTGAAAGGCCGGAATAACAACAAGGGCAAAGGGAAGGCTTCACCGGAAAAGTCTTCTGAGAAGAAGCATGACACAGATCGAGAGAAACTGAAGGCCGAGAGGTCCTGCAATGATTGTGGCGTGAAAGGCCACTATTGGAGGAAGTGTCCTAAGCGGACTCGGAAGAGTGTTGATTCTTCAGCCTCCTACATTTGTGCACTTAGAGAGGATGGACTCAGATGCTTCATCGTCTTCGAGCGAGGAGACAATTGGCTTCACCACAAAGGATACCCGGGAATGGATTCTTGATAGTGGTGCTTCCAGGCACATGACTCCGTCCCGAGACTTCTTTTTGGATCTGAAACGGCAGTTATGTCGCATTTTCATTGGCGACAACTCCACCATTCCGATACACAGTGAGGGCCGGATGGAGATTATTCTTGATGGCAAGGGGGGCAAGCATGCCTCCCGTGTTCTTTACGTCCCTGCTCTTGGTTTTCATCTTCCGTCAGTGCATGAAGTATGCAAGACTGGCTTTCGGGTGGAATTTGAGGAGCATTCAGTTGCTCTACGGGACCGTGAGACTGGCCAGGTTGTTTGGGAAGGCGGTGTGGAGAATGGTATCTACAAGCTCTCTGCACTCTCCTCATTGACAGGTTCTCGGGTCTGAGATCTGTGGCACTTTCGTTATGGCCACTTAAATGTGGATGCACTGCGGCGAGCTTTCCGGGACCAGATGGTGGTTGGCTTGCCAGATGTTGGCAACAGGCAAGGACGTTGCAGTTCTTGCATACGTGGTAAGCAGCACAGGGAATCCTTTTCGAAGCACGCTTCCAGGCAGGCTTCAAAACCATTGGAGTTGATTCACACTGACTTGTGTGGACCTCAGCAGACACCATCATTGGGAGGCCACGACGGTAGCTTCGTGGCGGTATGGGACGTCGCGAGGAGGAGATTGGTCAGTACGTCATCCTAGTTAGCTCAGCTCGTGGCTCGGTGGGGACAGCCAAGACTGTGGGCTTGCCCACGGCTGTCATGGTTGGGAGGTGAGTCAGGCCTGCATCCCCTTGTTGTTTGTTTGTTCGTTCGTTTGCAGGATTCGAGTCTCGAACCAAGATCGATCACGAGGAGATCCGTGGGGATTTGACATAGTCGATGCTTGGCCGCTGAGCATAACCTTTAGCCACGACTCTGGCTTTGTGTTTGTCCACCGACCCATCTGACGCATATTTGGTTAAAGACCCATTTGACACCAATGACTGACTGTTTCGACGGCCTTGGTACCAACTCCCATGTGTTCTTCTCGATGGCATCAAGTTCCACTTGCATGGCTTTCCTCCAAGTATCCTATGAAAGGGCTTCATTAACGGAAGTGGGCTCCTTGTCCCACATAATACGAGACATCAAAGCATAGTTTACCTGAAGAAGCTCCGCTGTATTGCTTTTGTCGCGGACTCTGTGCGATCTTCGAGGGCCGTCCTCTGTGGTCCACTCGGAGGGTAGCTCCGTGACACCTGACTCCTGAAGGGTGTCAATCAACCACCTGGGTACTCAAACAGATCGTGGAGCCTCCTGCCGTTGCGGGAGACTCTACTCCAGTTGCGGGCTCAACCTCCTGTAAGAATCATCATCAGGCTTCTCTGGATCTCCAAGAAGTGGCGGCTCCTCGACAGTGGATACTGGAACATGCTCATCAAAGACCACATCTCGGCTGACAACAATATCATTCCTCTCTGGATCATACAATCTGTATCCCTTGGGAAGAGAATTATACCCCACAAATATAAGCTTGCGGGATTTGGAGTCAAGCTTCCTCCTCTGCTTCTTCGGAATATGTACATACGCATCGCTCCCAAAAACACGGAAGTGGGAGACATCAGGTTTTCTGCCAAAATATATCTCAAACGGAGTCATATTAGGTACTGAAGTCGTTGGAGACCGGTTGAGGGTATGGACAGCCGTTGCCACAGCCTCTCCCCAAAGTGGACGAGAAAGATCACGATGCTCCAACATGGTCCTCGCCATCTCCACCAGAGTCCTGTTTTTGCATTCTACAGCTCCATTCTCTGAAGGCGATCCTGTATTGGCCAGTTCCCTCTTGATGCCCTGGTTTGCACAAAATCTGAGAAAAACATTCGAAGAGAATTCACTCCCTTTGTCAGCCCTGAGAGTCTTTACCTGCAATCCAGACTCTTTTTCCACCATCACGTGCCAATCCTTGAACCATGCAAAAGCTTGGTCCTTCTGTAAAAGAAAGTAGACCACGTGAATCTGGTACAGTCATCAACAAGCAGCATGAAGTGCACGTCTGCACTAGATCCAGGCTCCAAGACCACAGAGCTCTCACAAACTCGCGAGACTCTCTATATCCCAATAACTAACCATGGCCACCCTTTTATAGGCTCTTGGCCGGTCATCGGGCGTCCACACTTGGGCGCCCGCCCATCCATACTTGGGTGCCCGCCGTTAGTATATCCCTAACTCAGCTCGTCAATCAGCCTGCCTAGTTCCAAGCTTCTCCAAGCCTCGAAACTAGTCTTGCGTGCGTGTAGCACACGGTAGATACACACTGTGCACATGACATACTCCCCTCCCTCTAAGAGCTCACTCCTGAGCTCACTAAAAACCCAGGTAATCTCTCTGAAGAGTAGTCAATGTCTCCCATGTACCGTCCTCCTCAATACGATCCTTCCACTTGATCTTGTATTCCGTGATAAGCGTATTACGCAATCTTCGTTCACGAAATCCAAGAATCTTTTCAGGTTCGTGCGGAACAAATGTTATGTCCTCGACATCTATAATTTCTTGAGGAGTAACTAACTGATCTGCTCCACCCAGTACTTCCTTAAGTCTACTAACATGAAATACAAGATGAACTTTCACATGAGAAGGCAAATCCAATTCATATGCAACTGAACCAATCCGTCGTGTAACACGAAATGGTCCACAGTATCTAGGGGATAATTTCGGAGAGCGACCTGTCCGTAAAGTCTCGGAATCTTTCAGAACTCGAAAATATACCATCGTTCCTTCAGAGAATTCTCTCGGTGAACGATGTCTATTAGAATAAAACCTGTCTCGGTCTTGAGCACTTCTAATAGATTCCTTTGTAACTTGTAACATTTCCTGTATATCTTGCAAAAAATTACGTGCTGCATCATGCTCAAGTCCTGAGAATCCTATTGTAATAGGTGATCTAGGTTGAAAACCATACATAAGCATGAAAGGACTAAACCCTGTACTCGTATGCTTAGTACTGTTATATGCAAATTCTAACATAGGAAGATAATCCTCCCATGAACTCTGTCTTTTGGATACATATGCTCAAAGCATATCCTCCAAAATCTGATTCACTCTTTCAGTCTCGCCATCAGATTAAGGATGATCAGAGGAACTCAAATTCAAAGTTGTTTCCAACTTCTCAAAAACAAGTTTCCAAAAATCACTCGTAAACTTAGAGTCCCTATCATGCTAATTACGTAGCTATAATAGTCTTCCGGGTCGGTAAAAATCTAGCCATTTTTGTCAAGCGATCTACCACAACCCAAATAGAATCGTGGCCTTGATGTGTTCTTGGCAATCCGGTAATAAAATCCATGGAAATACTTTCCCATTTATTACCTGGGATTTGCAAAGGATGCAATAACCCAGCCTGTCTAAAACGTTCAGTTTTATTTGCCTGACAAATCTGACACTTGAGAACATAATCTTCTACATACCCTTTCATCTTTGGCCAATAAAAAGTGTGTTTCACTAACGATAGTGTCCTGTGTACCCCAGGGTGTCCAGCAGAAGAGGCGTCGTGACACTCCTTAAGAATCTTGGACCTAATGTCCGGGATCTGTGGTACACAAATTTTGTAATTACGGAACAGTAAACCATTCCGAATCATCCACTGGCCTCCTGCAGCCTGAATAGTAGACTGCTCAGTCATCGAGTCTTGGTCAATCAATGAGCTCCCGTCCTGGATCTTCTGCCAAAATGGACCAAAATAACTATCAGTCCTGCAAAGTCCTCTCAATGACTGAAATAAGTCAATAGAAATCTCGGTGAACGACAAAGTATTCACCTCTCTAATCCGACTAAGCGCATCTGCAATACTATTCATGGACCCTTTCCGATCGGCGATAACGGATCTCAAAATCAAAATCTTGCATTAACTCCGCCCAACGAGCTTTCCTGCCTCTCAAATCATCCGCATTACACACATACTTGATTGACTGATGATCAGTCAATACCACAAACTTGGAGCCATATAAATAATGTCTCCAAACCTTGAGAGCATGAATCACAGCATAAAGCTCCTTCTCAAGGGTTGGCCAACGAGATTGAGTGTTGTCTAGCTTTTTACTTTCAAAAGCAATCGGTCTACCATCTTGAAATAAAGCAGCCCCGATAGCATAGTCACTGGCATCAGTTTCAAGAACATAAGGCCGACTAGGATCGGGTAATGCTAAGATAGGTGCTTCCTTAACTTTATCTTTCAAAAGTCTGAAGGCCATATCCAAATCGTTATTCCAAGTGATAGGCTGATTTGACTTACGTCCACGATCTTTCAATAAGTCGGTCATCGGTAGTGTGAGCTGAGAGTACTCCCGCACAGATTTCCAAAGAAAAACAACAAAACCGAGAAAAGAACGAAGTTGTTTCACTGTTCGCGGTATAGGCCAGTCCAGAACCTTCTGAACTCGATCATAGTCAATGCTCAATCCATCTCTAGTGATCTTGTGTCCCAAGTAAATGATGTCGGTCATAAAGAACTCACATTTACTTAACTTAGCATATAGTCGATTCTGTCTTAAAATAGATAAGACAATCGTGAGGTGTCTGCCATGATCCTCAAGAGTATGACTATAAATCAAAATATCATCCAGGAACACCACCACAAATTTCCCTAAATGTTCACGAAAAAGATCGTTCATCATTTGCTGGAAAGTGGCTGGAGCATTGGTTAACCCAAAAGGTAATACGAGAAACTTGTAATGGCCATACCTAGTCCGAAAGACGGTTCTTTCGACACGCCTTTCATGAATACGTATCTGGTGATAGCCAATACGTAAATCTATCTTCGTGAAATATTTCGCTCCTGCTAACCGGTAAATCAGGTCATCTGATCTAGGGAGAGGATAACGGTTCTTAATGGTCAGCTTGTTTAATCTCTTGTAATCTATACACATTCTCCAGGTATTGTCCTTCTTTCTCCTAAGCAACACATGTGCACCCCAAGGTGATTTACTTGGACGGATCTGGCCCATCCTCAAATAATCTTCGAGTTGTTTAGCCAACTCATCTTCCTCAACTTGGCTCATCCTATAAGGTGGAATACTGACAAGATGAGCACCAAGGATCAAGTCAATACGATGATCTACTGCCCGTTCAGGTGGTAAACCCGATGGCAGTTTCTTAGGAAATACATCTTGAAACGAATCAAGTATCTTCTGTAATTCTTTGCTTTCAAACACACTTAATTCATTTACATCCATGAAAGGGATAAAAAAGGAAGAAAGTGGAATCAGTACACAATGGAAAGCGGTATACAAAGAAGAATCCATTATATTTCCAAAATCAATTGTATTTACAAGAGGTCCCTGAGAGGGATGAATACAATCACCTAAAATACTATACTTGGTGTCCTTATGCTGAAAAGAAAAAATATGACTAGACCAATCTATCTGGACTTCAAGAGTCTTAAACCACTCAATCCCTAATAACAAGTCTACATTCTCTAGGTGTGTTTTTGTAGTCCTGAATCTGGATTGGAAGCATCTCCACCTTGCGATCCCAAACTTGCCTTCCCGCAGATAGGCGTTCCGTCGAAGAAGCTTCGAGAGCTACTTTGAACTCTTGGAAATCTGATTTTGACACAAAATCGTCAAAAAGATCGACATCGGCATCTTCCATAGCCGGCAAGTCTTCGCGTTCCACAAGGGGCTCCAACTCCGATTCTTGGGTCAACATCGTGAAGAGGGTGCGTGGAGAGAAAATTCGATCTTTGCACAATGAAAGTGCGAGTGAACTTGAGAGCTTGAGAGCTTGAAAACTTGAGAGATGTGTGGCAAGAAGCCCACTTAAGGGGTTTATAAAGATAGCCCCAAAAGCTAAAAATCTCCAAAAGCTAGGCTTAGCTTTTGCTTTGCTTTTATGTTTTTTTTTTTGTTTTTTTCCTCGAATATATATATATATATATATATATATATATATATATATATATTCTATACTCTTTTTTAAAAAAAACACACTTTGAAACCTTGGAGGAGGGGTCTTTTAAAACTTTAAAAAAAATTTAAACTCAAAAAAGCGAAAGCCCTTTTAAAAAAAACGTGTACTTTCACCTTTTTTTTTCCCCCTCCAGGATTAGCCGCCGGTTGGAGCTGCCGTCGATTGAACTGCCTGCGCTTGCTTTCCTGCCGGCGCTTGCTTGCGCACAGGCGGCCTGCAATGGCCTGCGCCACCTTCTCATAGGCCTAGCCATAAAGCCACGTGGCCTGTGCTGGCTACGCAGGCCTGGTCTGAGCGTTGCCTGGCTGGCTACGCTGCGTGGCTGGTTACGCAGGCTTAGCTTGGACGCTGCCTGGCTGGTTACGCAGGCCTGGCCTAGCCGCTGCTGCCTGGCTGGTTACGCACCTGCCTACACAGCCATGGGCACCTCAGCAGGGCCTCTTTCAATCTCTTGGGCGGCTGTCAACCTTGCCAGTATGCAACCCGCCAGCACACACCTTCTCACACGTGCTCTCTCTCTCTCACCCGTTCAACGAAAAGCAAACGTGCTTTTTTGTTCTCTGTTTCTCTCACTGCTGAAACTGTTTATACAGTTCAAAGCCATCTTCCTCTTCGTTGCAAAGCAAACGACCCTACCATCTACCATCTCCCATCAACATGGGTCTCTTTGATGAAGAAAAAACACATACTGAATCTGAAAACAGCAGTATGCACAGAAAAAAACAGCAAGTTTTTTAACACATACCTTTCTTCGACGTTCACGAGGTATGCTCTGATACCACTGTCAAATCCCCACGGATCTCCTCGTGATCAATCTTGGTTCAAGACTCCAATCCTGCAAACAAACGAACAAACAAACAACAAGGGGGTGCAGGCCTGACTCACCTCCCAACCATGACAGCCGTGGGCAAGCCCACAGTCTTGGCTGTCCCCACCGAGCCACGAGCTGAGCTAACTAGGATGACGTACCGACCAATCTCCTCCTCGCGACATCCCATACTGCCACGAAGCTGCCCTCGCGGGCCTCGAGACTGCTGCCGGCCTCGACTGCGTAAAGCAGGTGCACGTCTGCACTAGATCCAGGCTCCAAGACCATAGAGCTCTCACAAACTCGCGAGACTCTCTATATCCCAATAACTAACCTTGGCCACCCTTTTATAGGCTCTTGGCCGGTCATCGAGCGTCCACACTTGGGTGCCTGCCCGTCCATACTTGGGTGCCCGCCCGTTAGTATATCCCTAACTCAGCTCGTCAATCAGCCTACCTAGTTCCAAGCTTCCCCAAGCCTCGAAACTAGTCTTGCGTGCGTGTAGCACACGGTAGATACACACTGTGCACATGACAGACTACGAGGATACCTTTGCACGGACAGCAAGGATGACCACAATTCAGACCGTTCTTGCCCTTGCTTCTTCTCAGAGGTGGCTTGTATATCAAATGGATGTAAAATCTGCGCTCCTTAATGGTGACCAGCACGAGGAGGTGTATGTTGAGCAGCCTCCAAGCTTTGTTGTTCCAGGATCAGAAGGGATGGTTTACAAGTTACGTAAGGCCTTGTATGGTCTTTAGCAGGCTCCCAGGGCTTGGAATCAGAAGATTGATTCCTTCTTTGTTCGGGCTGGTTTTCAGAGATCAGTTGCAGATTCCAACCTGTATCTCTTTCGGGAACGCGGCATGGTTACAATTATCATCCTTTATGAGGATGATCTCATTCTCACCGGCGGTCATGTGGAGCACATTGGCTTGACCAAGGTTGCCTTGTCAAAGGAGTTTGAGATGAACGACCTAGGCTTACTCCACTTCTTTTTGGGACTGGAGATCTGGCAGACCCAGAGGGGGTTTTTGTCTCTCAGCAGCAGTATGTTCATGAGTTGCTTGAGCCTTTGGGATGGAGAACTGCAAGCCTATTACTTCGCCGATGGACCCAAATACAAAGTTAACTGTTAATGATCCTTGTGAGCCAGTTGATGCCTCACAGTATCGGAAGTTGGCTGGTTTATTGATCTGGTTGTTGAACACCAGATTGGACTTGAGCTTCTTCGTGGGGCTGTCGAGCTCTTTTATGCAGACGCCATTGAAGTCTCATTGGGATGTAGGATTGCGGATCTTGCGGTATCTGCAGAGTACGAAGGATCTAGGACTCTCTTACACAGGAGGGAATGGAGTCAGACTCCAAGGTTGGAGTGACTCAGATTGGGGAGGAGATCCAGACGGCCATGGGGCCATTTTATATGGCCCCATACATGCAGTCGGCCTGTTGAAAAGGTAGCCGATTGGGCCTACATGTCCACGACCAGCTCCATCCACCAGTCAACCAGCTGTACACAATCGGCCAGCACGCATGAGAGGTCGGGGACCAGAAGGGACAGTCGGCCAGCATCCAGAACCTCCTGACCAGCAATCGGCCAGTATCTGGATCAGCCAGGGTGCAAAGAACTGCCTCCCACACCTGGTAAAAATAGGAAAAAATGGGAGAAAAATACGGGGAGTGAGGAAAAATGAGAAAACACCTACAAAGGGCGGGCACACCCACAACAGAGACCCTGGTGTCTAATAAAGACAGGAGATGACTTCTAACATCAAGAAGCCCACTAGAGGCGTATTTTATAGGCCTTCCCAAAAGCATGTGTTTTTATACGTTGCTTTTGTGTGTTTTTTTTTTTATTTAAAAAAAACCATGCTTGAGGGCTTTTTTTATTTAAAAAAAACCACCCATAAAGCTTGGTTTTTAAAAAAACACTTTTTAAAAAAAAAACACATAAGCTACTCATAAGCCATAAGCCACATGCCTTTTTTTTTAAATTAAAAAAAAGCCATGCTATGCTGCTTTCGTTTATTTAAAACCCACACTAGGTGTGTTTTAAAAAATGCTAGTTTCGTTTCAAAAAAAAATGGAGAGCATAGGGCCTTTTAAAAAAACACAAGGCTAAAAATATCCAAAAAAAAAACTGCTTCCCAATCGCCACCTATCGGCTGGTCAATTGATGCTTTCCGCTTTTTTTTTTCTGTAGCTCGATGATCGCCGTCTTGCAGCGCTGCTCTTACCTGCACGCCTGTGGCTGGTTCATGGAGATATTCGTCTACTTTCTTCCCTCACAAGGACTGCGCAACCTACCTAGCTGCCAAGCACGAACAACTGACCACCACGAATCTCTTCGCCTTCTTTCTCATGCTGTTCACACAGCCGACTTGATCCATGCTTTTCTCTTTCACTTGCTGAATCACAGCAGTCTCTTGCTTCTCTCCTTTACAATCAAAAAGCTCTTCAGCAACTAATTGACCCTTTACAAGACCAAAACCCCAACACGGGTTCCAACGATGCAAATATAATATGCTTAATTCTGAAAAAACAGCAGCATGTACAAAAAAATAGCAGTCTTCTCGAATTCATACCTCTTTCTTTGACCTCTTTCTTTTCTACCTACCGACTTGCATGTTCTTTGAGGTATGCTCTGATACCATTATCAAATCCCCCAAGGATCACCTCGTAGAACGCTCTTGATACAAGACTCAAAACTTGCAAAACAAAGCCAAGCAACGTGAAGGGGGTGCAAGCCTGACTCACCTCCCAACCTTGACAGCCGTGGACAAAACCCACAAGTCTTGGCTGTCCCCACCGAGCCACGAGCCACGAGCTAAGCTAACTAGCAAGACGTACCGACCAATCTCTACCCCATGACGTCCCATACCGCCACGAAGCTACCCTCACGGGCCTCGAGACTGCTGCCGGCCTTGGCTGCATAAAGCAGGTGCACGTCCAAGCTCAATACCATCACATGGGAGGAACTTGTGCCTATGGTCTTGGACCAGGAAGACCGTTTTACGAATCCTCCACAGGGCGGAGGTTCTGAGGCCTTGACTAGCCAACGGTAGCAAGGTCACAATAAGGACAAAGGGAAGTCTTCACAGGAGAAGTGTTCCGAGCAGGAGCCCGTGATGCCTTGAAGGCAAAGAGGACCTGTAACAGTTGTGGTGAGAAAGGCCACTATTGGAGAAAATGTCCTAAGCGGAGCACCGAACAGGATGCAGATTGTGTTGGAACTAAGTGCTCACTAGGAGTACTTTTACTAAATGCTCACTAGGAGTACTTTTAGTCATGGTCATCTCAGTGTGCCATGTGGCACTCAGGGATTTATCCCATATGCACTCATGCTCAGCTCTTGTACTTTCCCCCTATATATTCAAGGGGTCACATCAATGGAATTATCTCAATTTGCTTCATCCCTCTTGCACTCTTCCCCATGTTCTAGTTTAGTGTGATACCATGCTAGATTTCTAACATGGTATCAGAGCCATGTAGATTCCTCTTCTCCTCAGCCCTTTAGTCTAGATCTAGCCATAGATTTTCTCTAGGTCTAGCTTCCTTTTTAGCTTTGCCCCATCGGGGGTCTTAGATCCAGCTCTAGCTACTCTCCTCTCCTATTCTTTGAGGTGCTGCTGATCTGCCACAAGCTGCCCTCGACATGATCTGCTGCAGCAGCCCACTCCTGCTTTTCTCATGCTGCACCAAACAGCCCATGATCTTCTGCATCAGCCCGCTATGGTGTCGCCCGTCTCTATACTGCTGAAACAGGCCGCTCTCCTGTTCTACAACGAGTCTTCTGCTGCTGAATCTGCTCGACATATCCAGCTCCTATTCGACACGACTCTACTGCCCTGATGTCGCCCATATTTTCTGCAGTCGACAGTCCCTGATCCCGCCATGGAGCTACTTCTTTGCTTCGAAATAATTCTGGTGCTGCCTTGCCTCAACGTGATGCTCATATGCCCCGTTATTTTTCTGCCCCGCTTCTGTTCAGCAAGCAGGCCGACCTGCTCTCTTTCCCTGGGGTCATCTCCATTTTCCTCATTATGCTACAACAGCAGGCCGCTTCTGAGTTCTTAATTTGCCCCCCTTGTCTTCTACATGTCGACACCTTTCTTGCTGCTGGTGCTGCAACAACTCCTCGTTTTTATTCTCTCAAGGCTGCGCACCTCTTGTTTTCAGTATGGGCAGCCCCCATTCTCTGTTCAAGACATACTCTACTGGCTGCTCCACTCCTATATCAAAACGAGGTATTAGTTGCTGCTCTTTTGCTTCTGACAGGCCCGTATGCCTCTCTCTCTATCTGCAGCAACATTTCCTCTAAGAAATCTCTGTTTGCAGCTGCCTTTCTCTCGGGTTACCCCCTGGATAGCGTGTTTGTGACATGGGCTTGAAAGGGTGGAAGACCTGAGGTAAAAACTAAAATGGATTATCCTTTGTATGCTGCAATATTCTCAGTTCTATTTTATTCTTAAAAATTAATTTTCAGAACTGAATTTTATCTTGTAAGAGAACAGACACTGCCCATCAAAATAGGGGTAAGACCTTCTCATTTCTGATGCTCTCTCTCATTTATTTATCTTTGGCATCTCTTCTTGGGTACTCTGCCCTTGCTCTCTGCATAAAAAGACCTTTTTTATCTCTCCTACTTTGGTCACCACATGATGTAGGCCAAAGAGGACCCTGTTCTGGACTTACCTTCCCTATGTGTTTGATCTCATAGGCTTCTCCATCTGTTCTCAGAGATGTCCTTATGAAGAATTCAATTTGAGGGGAGAAGTCACATCCTTTTGTCTGTCTGGACCTCTCTTTTATTTTACACCTACCCTGTGGCAACCCCTGACATGGCATGAGAAACTGGGCCATGAGCACTAGATTTATCCTTGACCAGCAGGAGGGATAGCCCTTGAGGAGGGTGTGTCTGTGGGTCAAGGTCTATCTGTTTGTCTACAATCAGTCTTTTGTCTATCTACTATTGTCTGTCTGTCTATTTTCTATCAATCTGACTGTGTCTTGTTTTAGATCCATTTTGTCCCTACCCTTGTGGACCCATATGAGGATATCACTTGAGGAGGGGTGTCTCAGGATCTTTTCTATCTTGTCTTTCAGTCTTGGCTTGTCTGTCTGTCTAGTCATCAGTCATCAGTCTCTTCATCTTTCCTTATTATCTATCTTTGTCATCTGTCATCTTGTCAGTCATGTCCTCCTAGTATCACTTAAGGAGGGTGTTGGAACTAAGTGCTCACTAGGAGTACTTTTACTAAATGCTCACTAGGAGTACTTTTAGTCATGGTCATCTCAGTGTGCCATGTGGCACTCAGGGATTTATCCCATATGCACTCATGCTCAGCTCTTGTACTTTCCCCCTATATATTCAAGGGGTCACATCAATGGAATTATCTCAATTTGCTTCATCCCTCTTGCACTCTTCCCCATGTTCTAGTTTAGTGTGATACCATGCTAGATTTCTAACAGATTCCTCAGCAGTAACCATGAAGACTCCAGCTTTTGTGCACTTGGAGATTATGGACACTGGCGTTTCATCTTCTTCTAGCAGGGACGCGGTTCGACACACCGCTAGGGACACTCGGGACTGGATTCTAGACAGTGGTGCTTCCAAGCACACGACTCCTTCCCGAGAGTTATTACAGGATCTTCGGAGGCACGCATGTCACATCTTGATTGGTGATGAGTTAACTGAGGGCAAGTTAGAGATCATTCCCGATGGCACAGGGGGGAAGCATTCCTCCCAGGTTCTTTTTGTCCCACCTCTTGGCTTTCATATGTTGTCAGTGCATGAGGTTTGCAAGATTGGTGTACGGGTGGAGTTTGAAGAGCATTTTGTTGCTCTCCAGGACAAAGCGACAAGCCAGGTTGTATGGGAAGGCGGAGTGGAGAATGGGATTTACAAACTCTCAGCACTCTCTCTTGCAGGTTCTCAGTTAGGTGATGTGTAGCAGTTTCATCATGACCACTTGAATGTGGATACGCTGCAACGGCAGGCTTTCCGGGACTCAATGGTGGATGGCTTGCCAGATGATGGTAGCAGGCAGGAACACTTACAGTTCTTGCGTTCGTCAATCAGAGGAGCCTTTACAAGTAACCTATGCTCTGATGTCTCGTATCAGTCGGGACAAAGAGGCTCTTGCAATTGAGGAAGCTCTTTCCCAGGGGACTTGTAGGAAAGCCATGCAAGTGGCAGATGGTGACTTGTAGGAGGAAGTGGATGTTGAGCAACCTCTAGGCTTTGAGGTTCCGTGTTTAGAGGGGGTGGTTTACAGGTTTCGGAAGGCCTTCTGTGGTCTTCAGCAGGTTCCCAGGACTTGGCATACCAAAGTTACAGTTGATGATCCTTGTGAGCAGGTTGATGCCTCTTTGTATTGGAAGCGGTTTGGTTCATTGATTTGGTTGGCCAATGTAGTCCATGATGGGGTCTCTACAAGATCACCAACTTTACTTCCCAGCTCACTCGCACTGACTCCCATATCCATCAACTTTTCTCACCCTTGATGGCTTTGGTTTTGAGGCAGATACTACTCTGTGGCGTTCACGTTTCGGTCATGTACCCATTACTATCTTACAGAAGTTCAATTCTTAGAAGGTTGTCGATGGACTACCTCGGCTTAGGTCTCTTTCACATATTTGCTCATCCTCCATGATGGGCAAGCATCATCGAGATGCATTTCCAGAGGAGGCCACTCATCGAGCAACCCGAAGACCGGAGATTATACATGTGGACCCATGGAGGTTGAGTCTCTTGGTGGTGAAAATCAGTCTAGGGGTTATAGTTTTATTTATCCAGACTGATAATGGTGGCGAGTTTGTACCATTTGATGACTTTCTTGCGTCAACGGGCATTCACCAACAGACCATGGTTCCTTACACTCCTCAACAAAGTGGAGTTGTGGAACAGAAGAACCGGACCGTAAAAGAGATGGCTCGTGCTTTGTTGCATCATGCAGGTCTTCCGCTTGCTTTTTGGGGTGAAGCTATGGCTACCTCAGTTTATCTCATTAACCGCTGTGTCACAAAAGTGGTTGAGGGAATGACTCCGGACGAGGCTTTTACAGGACACAAGCCTTCGGCTTCTCACCTACGTGTTTTTGGTTGTGTTAAATCTCATGTCTGGATCTCCTCCCCAATCTAAGTCACTCCACCCGTGGATTCCAACTGCATCCGTCGTTCCCCCTCTAGTATCATAGAAGAGTCCAAGATCCTTCGTATGCTGCAGAAACCGCAAGATCGCAATCTTGCGTCCCAATGAGCCTTCAAAGGCGTCTGCAGAAATGAGCGCAACAACCCCACCGGAAAGCTCAAGTCCAATCTGGTGTTCAAAACTACCGAGAGAGTCTTCATGTCGATCACTTCAATGACCTCATCATCCAAGTACACACCAAGTCCCTTCTGAGAAGCTTTGTATACTGAAAATAGATTTTCGGAAATCTGTGGTACATATCAAACATCGTGTAAGGTGGCAAAGGAACCCAAAGAAACACTACCAACAACGGTGATAGGAAGCGAGGAGTTGTCGCCGATGCGAACTAAAGAAGAGAGAGTCTGGTAGTACTCCAGGATATGGGATTGATTGGTCATGTGGGCAAAAGCGCCACTATCACCAACGTAGCACTCTTGAGGAAGCCTCTGCTCCAAGAAGAAAAATGCAGCACTTTCCTGCCTGTAGGTCAGCGTTAGGCTCTGATACCATGAAAGAAAGAGAAAACACAAGTTGTAGGCAAAAGTACAAACTGTAGAAGGCTGTAGACAATTAATTATTGTTGAAAATGAGCACGAGGAAAGTCCGTAGGTGCTTACAAGCATAAGAGACTGTTGCAAACAGCCAATGACCTCTAGCAAATATGCAAGAATGAGATGAGATATGAGGAGAAGGATGTGGACCCTTATATATCTCTCATATGAGCAAATCGGCAGCTGCAGCAGGCCGACAGCAGTCGTGAGGCATAAATATGCCATAAATAGCCTAAAAGACTCATAAAATGCTAGAAAATCCTAAATGATGTCTGCTAGTTATGCTAATGCAGGGCCTCATAGAAATGACCAGTACAAGCATGCTAGGGTACATGAAGACCATCTGGAGATGATATATTTTCCAACAGTCCTTACCTGCTCTCCATGCATCCATATATAGTGTGCGTGCTATGCCCATTTTATGGTAGCATCTATCGCCCTTCTTTTATTCTACTCAATCGTGTCATGAATAATAGTGGGCGTGTGGTGTGTCCTGTGTCTCTTGGCGGCGTCTGTCCACTCCTTCTCAACTTCTTTTTTCACTACTGCAGCCCACCCTTTCTCAATCACCCTTTTGTCCCTTATGGTCTCCACAATGTCCTCCTGAAGCTTCACCTTGAGGTCTGCAATTTCAAAGAGAATGGAGGGACTGATTTCTCTTTCTTCCTTCTTGCAGTCATGTATTTCTCCATTCAGCCTGGCAATCTCTGTCTCCATTCCATCTAACTATCTAACATATTGTTCTTTCATCTTAGCCATCTCCTCTCGTATTTCTACCATCTCCCTTTCACAGTGATCTTCCTAGATAGTCAAAATTTCTCAGTAGCCATCGGCAGTCTCTAGTAAGCACACTGCATCCATTTGGTTATGTGCTTGCATTGACCTGGGCATCAACCTTGTCGAGGACTTTTTTCAATTCCCTTTGCAATCCATCCCACCTACTCGATCTAGTCAAGACACATGGCACGCTTAACTTATCCACACCTAAGGGTGGGTTCACACACAATAACACACTTAGCCCTTTTAGGGGCTGTTCACACACAGACACAAGCGAGTACACAAATCAGGGGTACACGCACACGATGGATACACACACCAAGACTCCAAAATGACCAACACTTCTCTTCTGGGTTTCATGCTGTTTTTGGCTCCTTTAAAGCTGACACTAGAGTTCTACAAGATGTCTAAGGGCTAAAGATGAATACTGAAATACGAGAGGGGTATGCCCCTTCTCACAAGGCAAGTATACCATGATTTGGTTGGTTGGTCTGCTGTCAGCCTCATCCAACCAGACATAAAGACCTTTTCAATGCCCAAATGGGCTGCCACATGACTAAACATGATGCCAAGGTGAACGAAAATTTTTGAATGTCAGTCTAGTTCATGGTCTTTCACTCAAGACGCACCATTTCTAAGCATAGCATTCAAGCGAATACTGAGCCACATCACAGAATATGATTTTATGTGCGTTTGCAGTTGCAGTTCTTTGCCGTATGGTATGAGCTTTGAGAGAGATGTTTGTGTGATGATCATAAAGAGATGAGGCATGATGTATGGCATGTTGGGAGTAGTGGTACAAATTTATGCAAAGCAACACATGATGTGGGAAGGGGAGAAGAGGGGGAAAAGGAGGGGGGGTGTGTTGGGTTTGTTGTACACACATACATAATGTTGAATATGGTTTTCAAAATGGCCTGGGTGTGTTCTATAAGATCTCAGATGGAATGGGGTTGTCGTACGTGCATACAAAACAACACATGATGATGAATGTAATCTTTCTGGCACGGGGTTTTTGTACAGATGATTTGAATTCAAATCCGGAGGGTAAGAGGCATACCGTGTTACAAGCAGCAAGAGCGGAGTTGAAAGGGGGATGGTTTGCGAGCAAGCGGTGGAGCCATGTGGTCGACTGGAAACCGAGGTCGCGGGGCTCGGTGCCGGGCATCACCATGACCATGGTGCACTCCAGCTTCATGAGAAACGCCAAGGCGCAGACCAGCAGTGCAGGCAGGGGGTGGGCTCGGGTGGCTGCAGCCATGGAAGCCACTGTCCAGCCCGCCATCATGGACGCAGGCGCAAGCTTCTGCCGATTAATCCCATCATGAAGGCCTGCATGCAACTGATGGGATGCCATGCTGTAGCCATGGATGCTTCTTCTGATCTGTGGTTTGGTGTTTGCAGAAAACTTGAATCCCATCTGCGATGAGTTCAATATTAGCATGCGCAGGCAGCTGGAAGCTTAATTTACCAGAGGTAGAATTTCCTCCGAGATGTTGCAGCTGCAGATGGAAAATGGTAGAAGCCATTGGAAGCGTTCACGTTTCCTTTGCGTCTCCGGCTAGGTCATGCAATGAGGGGACAGTTGAGCCGGGGCGACGTGTACAGGCAATCCGTTTCACTTCCAAAGAGGTTGCCTATAAAAGTAGCGCAAGGAATTAATTTCAACGTAAAATAAATGCAATTTCCCATTTCAAGGCAGTAAATAAATAACGCAAGAAATTAATTTCAACGTAAAATAAATGCATTCCATTTCACCGTACCAAACCTCTCAATTTTTCTAGAACGGGCCCATTTTGCCTAATTAAATTGGTACGAGAAGAAAATTCTCTTGTTTGAAAATTACAACCAAACTTTTTATTTAAAAAAATTACACACATATTTGAAATTTCCTTTTTTAGTTCAATGTGCATTAATTTGTTGCAAGCCTACAGCAAATTAATAAAGAAATAAAGTTTGAATTAAGGTCCAAAATAATGATAACAATAATATTTAAGGATCATCGAATTCAAGATTTAACCCGAAACAAGTAACATCGTTCGAACTGAATCAGAGAGCCGTTGAAGCGCAGGTTGCTGGCGATGGTGTTGTGATGCGCCTGAGCTCCTCCTCTCTCGCCCCTCTGCAAACTGCTGCCTTGCCCAGAGGCTTGAAGCCCTCTGTGTGCTTCCTTCCCTACTTTCCACAGCCCCCCCCTAGGTGCATGGGCACCGAGTGGAGGGGAGCTCCTACTCTTCTCAGAGAACACGGATCCTGCTCTGGGAGTAAATCATCTCAGCCTGCCAAGTTCACTCAAGCTGCCTTTCAGCGGTTCCTGCATTGGCCCCCGGCCATGGATGGCAACAGAGAAACCGTGCTGAAGTATGAGCAGGTTTTAGAAGACTTCATGGACACCAAAAAACAACTGGAAGATTCCAGAGCCCAAGTGGAAGAGCTAAATCTGATGTTGCTGCAGAAACAAGTCGAAGAAGAGGCTCAAATCAACAAGCAAGCTCCAGCTAAGGTAATGGACACATCAGGTAAACCCTCTTCCACTAATCCTGTGGTTTGTCTTCCTCCTGAGCTGGTTCATTCATTGGAAACTGATTACACAGCCTGTTGTTTAGTTGGGTTAATGTTTGGGCCAAGACCACCAGTAGATTTCCTTAGGGGGTGGGTCAAAGATAACTGGATTTCCATTGGTATCGAGGTAGAGATCATCCAAGCCCTCCCTGATAGTAACTCTTTCTATTCAAGGACCTAAATATGGCCCTGAAGGTCCTAGGTTCAGGGCAATGGATGTACAAGAACATCCCATTTTGTTTTTTCAGTTGGTCCAAGAACTTTAACCCTCAAGGTCCTAAACCCTCAGCTTGTTGCCCGGTGTGGGTGGAGCTTCCTAACCTGCCCTTCTACTTGTACCCTTGGCTAAAAAAAATTGTCTCCCCTATAGGGAAAGTGCTAGGCATGAGACCCAAGAATGATTACAACCCGGCTTGGCATCCTCAGGTTCTTGTGGAAGTGGATCTAGATAGGCCCCTTATTGATGAGATTGAAATCAGTTGCGGTGAGTACAACATCCAGCAAAGCATTCTATACAAACACCTACCCAACGCATGCTTCCATTGTGGAAAGCAAGGACATGTTATCAGAGAGTGTCCTTCAAAATACCCCAATTTGAGTGCCACTAGTGCCCCTAATCCTCCCCTAGCCATAAGCCAAGCTCAGCCTACTGGAATGAATAAGAATACGACGGTGCCTTCGCCCCTTGCTCCCTCTACCTCAAAAGAAAAGGGAGAAAAGTTTGTTGTGCCCAATAGGAAGAAGACCTTTAGACAAAATAGGGCGGGAAACCAGAGGGCATTTGCCAACTCATTTGCCTTATTAGATAGCATATCTGACCCGGATGATTCGGTTGGCTCCCAAGAAATCAGTCAATCCACGCCGTTGGATAGATCTCGAATTCTGGCCGAAACTAATCAAATGGACCATGACCAAGTGCTCCTGCCCCACACAATGACGGCTGGCCTGTTGGGAGATGAGCAAGACAGGGTTGAGCAGTCTCTGTCTGATACAGAAAATGGCTTGCCCAAAGACATGGAGATAGTCAAGGAATTGAAAAGAATGCATGCTCAGGTGGGTTCCACCACACCTCAAGCTGCATCCAAAGTGGGACCTAAAGAATGCATGCTCAGGTGGGTTCCACCACACCTCAAGCTGCATCCAAAGTGGGACCTAAAAAGGTCAACTCCCAGAAAAAGAGCAAATGAGATGCACCACTTTGAATGTCAAGGGTTTGACTGACCTTTCAAAAGTCCAACTACTGAAACAATGGCTAAGGAAACAAGGAAGATTTGACTTTATAGCTCTAACGGAAGTCAAAGTTAGCGGAGATGAGCTTGAAAAAAGGCTGCTCAACATCTCTAAAGAGCACATCTAGATCTACACAGCACACTGTCCGGGATCTGGAGGAGTGGCTGTGGGGATGCATGTGGACCATCAGAATGATCTAAAAGACGTGAGGATTGATACGTTTGATCAATGGGCTGCATTTGAAATGACAACCTTCTCCTTCATTGGGATTTATGCTAGAGGTCCTCAGGCGAGCAGAATCAGAACTTGGGGTACACTGAGAAGCGTCCCGGATCCTATCATTCTAATGGGTGACTTTAATATGGTAGGATCCAGAAATGACAGATTAAGAGGGCTGGGACAAGTCATTAAAGGGGCAGAGCTCCTAGCTTGGCAGTGCACTGCGGATCACTTTGAGCTATGACGTAGGGAATAGGGGAGACTTCACGTGGCAGAACTATGCCCATGGGGAATTGACCAGGAAAGCAAGATTGGATAGAGGATACATTAGCAAAACCCTCGGTAACTCCTACATCAGATGTGAATGTAGAACTGACATCTCTACTTGCCTCTCTGATCATTACCCTGTGATATTAGTGTTGGACAACCATGACAAAAAGGTCTCTAATCAATGGTTCCACACGGATCCTGCCCTGTTCAAAATGCCTATTATTCAGGAGGAAGTCAAAAGAATCTGGACTAAATTCTTCAGCTATGGCATTACCCCGGTGAGGGCTTGGAGTCTGGCCATCAAATCTACCCAAGCTCTTTTGATCTGCATTAGGAAAGAGGTAACCAGATCTAGGAAAAACAAAAGAGATCTGCTATATCTGAAACTAAAAGAACTGGAAACTGCAGCCAATAAGGAAGATGCGGCTATTCAAGAAGCCGTTCTTGGCACTAGGGCTAAAATTAGGAGAGAAAAGGAGGTAACCCAGAAGTAGGCCCTTCTTTTCTTTAGAGATTGGTGGGCTGGAAAAGCTGACCTTCCCACTCCTGAGATGTTCAAAATGCTAAAAGTTAAACAATGTAAGGATGCCAATCCCTACACTGCATGATCCCAATTTTCTGGATAACACCTCTGAGGAAGGGAAAAGATCAAGAGTCTTCCAGTACTTTAACAATATATTTAGTAAAGAGGGAGGGGTGACCAATGACCAACTCAAATGCATAGCTCTCATAGGGCAGGGCACGAAGCCAACCATACCTGACTCACTTGCTAAAGAGCTAGAAAACAATATCTCCAAGGAAGAGATTGGCAAGGCCATAGACTGCCTAAAGGTGAGGAAAAGCCCGGGGATTGATGGCATGCCCGCTGAATTCTACAAGACGTTCAAGGATCTCTTGTTGTCTCCCTTACTGGCGATGTGGCAGGAGGCTGTCTCTTTTGGGGCGTTGCCTCGCCCGATCAATGAAGGGTGGATAAAACTTATCCATAAGAAAGGGGAGAAGAATGACTTGAGCAATTGGAGACCGATGACCATGTTAAACTGTGCCTACAAAATATTCCAAGGCCCTTGCGCTGAGACTCTCTAGTCATCTAAAGAATTGGATCAGACAGGAGCAGAAGGGATTCATCAAAGGAAGGTACATTCTGGATGCCATTATCACCTTGTGGGAGGGTATGGAGTATGCAGAAGAATCTGAACAGGACTACATCCTCTTCAAAATTGACTTTGACAAAGCCTATGATAGGCTCGATTGGCATTATGTCTGAATCCCTTAAACACATGGGTGCAGGTCAGCACTTCATCCAGATGGTGAGTACTCTTTTTGCGAATGCCACGGCTAGGGTGAACGTCAATGGTGTGCTCTCTGATGTGTTCTCCCTGACCAAATCTATCAGACAAGGCTGCCTCTATCAGACAAGGCTGCCTCTAGCACCCCTCCTCTATGCTATTGCTGCTGCAGATGGTCTGAACTGGCTGATTAAAGATAGGATGGACAAAGGGAAAATGAATGGCATCTCTCTGCCCAACAATAAACAGCTATGCACCCAAATGTTTGCTGATGATACTAATGCCATGGTTGCCAATACTGAGATAAGCATAAAGTGCTTTTGGGAGTGCTTGGACATTTACTGCAGGGCTTCTGGCTTAGTCATTAACCATAAAAAAACAAGTATCAGGTCCCTTATTGACAAGCCTCCTGATTGGCTAATTCAAGTTGGCTCTGCAAAGTCTTGGAAGAGGGAGTAATTTTCAGATTATTGGGCATTCCCATGGGATTCAAGGTCACCTTGAAGCAAAGATGGATGTGTGTGGTAAATAAGGTGGAAGAGAAACTTACCAGATGGCAAAAAATGCATCTAAACTTGGGGGGTAGAAAGATGGTAATTAACCACTTCATTATCCCTTCTATCATCTACTTTCTTAGCTGCTCGAGACCGCCAGACTCTGATCTACTGTAGTTCATAAGGCTTTGCATGAACTATCTATGGGGAGGGGACCCTGGATTAGGAAAATCCCTAAAGTCAGGTGGGAATGGTGCTGTTTGGATACAGGTAAAGGGGGCCTTGGAATCAAAGACGTGTCCAATCTGGCTAATAGAATGGCTGCCAAGTGGGTGCTGAGAAGCTTTCTCTACCCCTCTGAAGACTGGGCCTGGTTGATCACTAGGAAGCTAGAACAATTCCAGCTTAAACAATTCCCCAAGTGGAAGAAGTTCCCCCCGCTCACAATTATGGCGAGCAAATACTTGGTGAAACCGGTTGGTAGCCAATTGGTCCATTCGCTTTGGTCCGCTTGGAATGCTATCAAGACTGACCTTATCCTGTCTGAGAAGCCTAGCTACATTTGGGGGGTACACGAGAGAGACTCTATCTGGTGGCCAAGCATTCCCCTCCCCCCAATTGATAATGCCCAAGCTGAAGCGGCTTTGAGAATGCACAGGAAAGGAATATGCTGTTGGTGGGATATTTGGGACAGAGACATCAATGCTTGGATGCCCAAAGCTGATCTGATAAGAGATTATAACGTCTCATATGCAGAATTAGACCTTATTGGGATAAGAATCAGATTATGGCACCAATCGGACACTTGGCTGCTTTCGATTAAAGATATGCCAGTGCACAAAGCTTTCCAATGGAAGAATAAAAAAGGACTTCTCCCTATTCCCCCCAAACAGAGGACGGATCCTATCCATTGCACACTAAACAAGAGATGGGGAATCCTTCTGGATAGAGTGCAATGGTATTTTCTGTTTAACAAGCTATGGAATAAGTATGTGGAACCAAAAAAAGCATGCCTAGCTTGGTTGATCATATGCAAAGCTATTTGGACCCAGCTTAAAGCCTTTAGACTTAACATAGGGGATGGGAAGTGCCACAGATGCAAGGAGGTGGAGGATGACCTGCACATTTTCATGCATTTCCCTATTGCAAAGAAATGTTTCGAGTAACTGGCCAAATGCATTCAGCTATGGAATGGCTACACCCTTGGCTGGAAAAACTTGTTACTTGGAGAAGGCATCGGGTGCACCTTGGAACTATGGGTTGTCCTGAGAACCGAAATGTTATGGTGCTTATGGTTAAATAGACTTGATTCCATTTTTAATAGTATGCATACTAACAATTTCAGGCCGAAAGAGAACTTGATTCATGTAGGTGAAAGATGCATACAAAGAAGGTTGAAAGGCATGGACTCCAAGCTTCATCGGCTGCTGCAGGAAAAAGCTAAAGGAAAGCAAGTGGATCACATAACACAGCAAATTCAGGAATTGTGGAAGATGAGAGAGGCCGTCATCTCCAAGGATGTGTTGCTCATCAAAGCACTCTGCCTTTTGAAAGTCACACTCACGAAAAGAGGGAAAAGCTGGTTTCACAGCTAGAGAAACTTATCAATTAAGTCAAAGGCAAGCTCAGGGCTTGTGGATCTGTATGTCATGTGCATAGTCACTGGTCTCATTAGAGTTCTCAACATGTAACCTGTCTCTTTCTAACTTCTTAACATAAACAACCAGTTTTTTGGGAAAAAAAAATTTAAGGATCATCACAAAATTAGAAACAAAAGAACAACAATGCCAAGGTTTGAATTAAGGTCCAAAATAACGATCACAATAATAATTTAAGGGTCATCACAAAATTAGAAACAAAAGAACGACACCGCTTCTAAAGAGGTGATTTAATAATGGAGGTTTTTACACCTCTCACCAGAAGAGGATTGAAGTTGACAAACTGTTGTGTACAAAAAGATGCAGCAACCAAAACAGAAGTAAAAGTACAGCATAAAGTTCCTATGAGCCACTCAAAGTAAAGGAACTATAGAAAACAAGCTTCTTCCTCAGTAAGACTAAGCTCACGGGATGTATTTGATACGTTGTTGCCTCTGTTTACAGGTGGAAATTCAAATGTAAGTCCTAATGAGGCAAATATTCAGCCTATGCAGATTTCAAACGACATCATGGATCAGCCTATTTCTGATGCAGATTTACAGGATGTAATTTATGTGAGGATAGAGCTAAAAATGAGCAGGCTAGAGGTATGCCTAAATGGCTAGTGCAAACCTTGCGTGATAGTAAAATTGATGCACCTATTTCTAGTCGTACTCGTTCAGGTTTTTAACATGGCTCTTATGCATCAGATTGTTATGCTTTGGCTGTGTCTAGTATGTGTGAAGAGGAAGAACCTCTTTCATTTGATGAGGCACAAAAATCAGAAAATTGGTTGGCTGCAATGCAAAGTGAATATGATGCTATAATGAAGAATGGTACATGGTTTTTGTGTGATTTGCCTATTGGTAAAAAGGTCATTGGATGTAAGTGGGTTTTTAAGTTGAAACGAAAGCCAGATGGCAGTGTTGATCGCTATAAGGCTAGACTTGTTGCAAAGGGTTATGCTCAAGAAAAGGGCATTGATTTTGATGAGACCTTTGCTCCCACTTGTTGTATGACTACCATTCGTAGCATTTGTGCATTGGCAGCTCATAATGGTTGGAATGTACATCAGTTCGACATAAAGACTGCGTTCTTGAATGGAGATTTGCATGAGGAGGTGTATGTATCGCAGCCTCGTGGTTTTGTTCAAAGAGGGCAAGAAAACAAAGTGTGCAGGTTGAAAAAGGCTTTATATGGTTTAAAGCAAGCTCCACGAGCTTGGTATGAAAAGATACATGCATATTTGACTGCACATGGTTTTCAGAATAGTCTAAGAGAAAGCACTTTGTATGTTAAATGTGTGGATGATGTACATCTAATCATTGCTCTCTATGTCGATGACATGCTGCTCACAGGACCAAATGAGAGTCATATTGCTGATTTTAAGGCTGATTTGAATGCCTCTTTTGAGATGTCAGATTTGGGGCATTTGCATCATTATTTGGGGATACAATTTAAGCAGTGTGATGAAGGTATTGCTTTGTGTCAAACAAAGAATATTGAGACATTGTTGCGGAGATTTGGCCTTGCAGACTGCAAGCCTATTGCTACTCCAATGGAGACAGGTTTGAAGTTGAGTCTTCATGATGCTGGAGATCACTTTGATGTCACACTCTATTAGATAGCTGTTGGTTGCCTCATTTATGTATGCATTACGAGGCCGGACATTCAGTTTGCAGTCTCACAGGTGAGCAGGTTTATGCATAGCCCAGGGTCTCAGCATTGGAAGGCAGTTAAATGCATCTTTCGCTACTTGAGTGGCACCATACATCTTGGCTTGTTTTATCCCAAGGGGGGATCATTGCCGCCAGATTTACATGCTTTTTTGGACTCAGATTGGGCTGGTTGCTATGACACAAGAGTGTCCACAAGTCGTTTTTGTTTCATGCTCGGTAGCTCATGCATATCTTGGTTGAGCAAGAAGCAACCTACTATGGCCACTTCTAGTTGTGAAGCTGAGTACAGGGCAGCTTTCACAGCTATCTACGGTTGAGTGTGTGGCTCAGACGGCTTATGGCTGACTTGGGTGTGGGACAGGAGTCTGCCACCTCTATCTATATTGACAGTCAGAGCGCATTGGCAGTTGCCCAGTTTTTCATGCTCGCACAAAGCACATTGAGGTGCATTATCACTATGTCAGGGAGAGACTCTCAGCAGGAGAGATCAGCTTGGCCTATGTGCCAATATAGGACAACCTCGCCGATCTTTTCACAAAGGCGCTTCCTCGTGTGAGAAGTTCGAAGCTTTCCGCAAAGCTTTGGGCTTGCTTCCCTTTGTGGACAGATCTACTTCGGGCATGGCACTTCCCTATACATGAGTGCCAGCTCTCGTTCACACCATCACTCCCAGGGAGGATTTGTTGCCATATATATACGCAGTGATGTGTGTGAACACACTTAGGACCGCCGGGGCACTTTTTCCCTCTTTAGGAGGTTTTTTCCCCCGACTTGTATATACACCCATTCTTCTAGGGCTAACTTATCTTTGTACATTGCACAATCTAATACACTGTGTGTTGTGTGCATTCTTGCTTCTTCTTCTCCAAGCTTTGTGTGTTTTTCTGCAACCCTAATTCCAACAACCAAATTAAAAAACAGCAGTAAGAGTTATAGCAGTAGGAGCCACAGTATACCATTGGACTACACACCATAAAAAACAACAGTAAGAACTACAGTGTTTGGACTATTGGACTGCCCACTAGAGATAATAGAATGTGGAGCTCTTTCGGATTCTTCTTGTGGATAATAACCGATTAGTGTCTTTATGATCCATGAAAGATTATCATCCCATTCGACCTGCAGTTGTATTGTCTAAATAACTTTAGCAAGATACTTCATTTTCCCATTCTCCATAGGCAAAGGAACTTTCCCAATATGCGCAATACCTATAAATAGATCCTTAGCCCTTTGTAAAAAAATATAAGAACTATACCATGCCAGTATTATACTGAAATAATGATATTGTCTATTATCCTCTAAAAATCCTCTACAAATTGAAGAGATTGGAGCTTCTCTCTCTCTTCAATCTTCCTTGGTGACTCGAACAACATACCAAACCAATTGATTGGTTGGGGGCCTCTACTATGATCAAAGAATCAAGTAATTTAGAAGGTAAAGTGTGGATTATTTTCTTCTTTTTCTTAAATCTCCAAATGTTTCTCTTCTCAACCCCTCTCAAGCTTGAGAAGCATTAAATTGAATGGATTTTGAATACTATTGAAGTTCTTTAATGTATTGTAATGAAGAAATACATAAATTTCCATTTATGCTTAATTTATAATGTTTTTTAAGCATTTCTCTCTCTCCCCCAAAGAATGGTCATTCCTATGACCTATTCTCAATTTAAATGATGCTTCTCATGAAACATTTCTCTAATCTAAAAGTAATTTCTATGCTTGTCTAATTGGAGGCCAAAATAATGGCTTTTTAATACTTTTATGCTATTTAAGTTATGGTAAAATTAAGAACCAATCCATAACTGGATAATGATCCAATTAGTGGTTATTCTAATCACATGAATAATACTAAACTTTATTCTTTTAATTTTATTGAGAATTATCAGTAATAGCAGCAGCGGAGCTATGGTAAAATTTCTGAAAAATAAACACATAAATCATTTTCATTCATAATATGAAAAGAGGACTTCCTACCATATTCTAGGATTAATCATCCTAGATTAATTGAATGATTCTCATTATAATCATGGAGAATTTGATTTTTATGTTTATGCATAAATAGTTAATTACGAAAAAAGAGGAATTTCTAGTAACCCCATTTTTATGTTAAAAGAGTAATCCCCATGATAATGAAAATCCATGTATTCCAATGAACTAAGAGAAAAATTGTGATGCTAAAATAATGTATATTTTATTTAAAAGTTAAAGAAGGATACTAGTTAAATTTATCTTTTTGTATAGATAAGTTTAAATAATGAAAGAGGAATTCCCACCATATTGGAATTCAAATATTTAAATTTTATCTATGAGAAATATTTAAATGTTAAAAGAGGAATTCCCGTGATATTTGGAATTCCATCATTTAGATGGAAAAAGAGAAATTCCTAACATATTGGAATTATTGGATAATTCATTTAAATTCAAAGATGAATTTTAGATAAATTTCTTTATCTATGAGAAATATTTAAATGTTAAAAGAGGAATTCCCGTGATATTTGGAATTCCATCATTTAGATGGGAAAAGAGAAATTCCTAGCATATTGGAATTATTGGATAATTCATTTAAATTCAAAGATAAATTTTAGATAAATTTCTTTATCTATGAGAAATATTTCAATGTTAAAAGAGGAATTCCTATGACATTTGGAATTCCATCATTTAGATGGAAAAAGAGAAATTCCTAGCATATTGAAAATATTGGATAATTTATTTAAATTCATAGATGAACTTTAGATAAATTTCTTTATCTATGAGAAATATTTAAATGTTAAAAGAGGAATTCCTATGACATTTGGAATTCCATCATTTAGATGGGAAAAGAGAAATTCCTAGCATATTGGAATTATTGGATAATTCATTTAAATTCAAAGATGAATTTTAGATAAATTTCTTTATCTATGAGAAATGTTTAAATGTTAAAAGTGGAATTTCTATGACATTTGGAATTCCATCATTTAAATGGAAAAATAGAAATTTCTAGCATATTGGAATTATTAGATAATTTATTTAAATTCAAAGATGAATTTTAGATAAATTTATTTATCTATGAGAAATATTTAAATGTTAAAAGAGGAATTCCTATGACATTTGGAATTCCAATGGATGTGGATGTGGATGTGGAAGTATGAATGTTGATGTGTATGTGAAAGGATGTGATGTCAATGTGAGTGAATGGATGAGATTGAATGGATGAGATGTAATGTGATGTGAATCCGGATGTGAGTGAATGAGATGTGATGTCATATGAATTGGATGTAAATGAATGAGATGTGATGTGGTAGGTGTGGATATGGGTAGATGCGAGTGGATGAGATGTGATGAGGTTAAATGAGGAAAGATGTGATGAGGTTAAATGAGGAAAGATGTGATGAGATGGAAAGTGATGTGATTGGATGAGAATGGGTATACATATGAATTGGATATGGGTAGATGCGAGTGGATGAGATGTGATGAGGTTAAATGAGGAAAGATGTGATGAGATAGAAAGTGATGTGATGGGTAGATGCGAGTGGATGAGATGCGATGGGTAGATGCGAGTGGATGAGATGTGATGAGGTTAAATGAGGAAAGCTGTGATGAGATGGAAAGTGATGTGATTGGATGAGAATGGGTATACATATGAATTAGATATGGGTAGATGCCGGTGGATGAGATGTGATGAGGTTAAATGAGGAAAGATGTGATGAGATGGAAAGTGATGTGGATGAGAATGGGTATACATATGAATTGGATATGGATTAAGTAATGTGGACAGATGTGGAACAATGTGAAAGATGCGAGTTCATTATAGAAACTGGTTTTATGACCTATTTTTAAATGACTGTTTTATGTCAAGAATGCTGGGGAAGCATTTTGACCGTCTTGTGATTAAGGGCGTGGAGACCTAACTGATAAAGTTGCAACAGCTGAAGGAGAGTCAATGGATGACGTCTCGCGTAGCGGCCGAGGTCTTGACCAGCCTCCGTTCGATTTAAATGGTGAGCTTTTGGTACGGTGGATGAGGGACCAAGGAAGCGGTGGATGAGGGACCAAGGAAGCTTTTGGTACGGTGGATGAGGGACCAAGGAAGCGGCCTATGAGTGAAGCGCTAGGTCACCTGCGAAGGATCCTAGAGGGTGCTGACCATACGGTGCTCAAGCTCTGGGTCACCGAAGATACCCGTGCGTCGGGGCAGATATTTTAACAAGGAGTAAGAGTTGTTTTTTGAAATTGGGCATGGATCTGGTTGATTGACCTTGCTGGTCCTCAACAACGGATGAGTCCATGGCCTTTTTATATGGATGTGTTGGTTGATCTTGATGATCTTCAACGGAGATTCCATCTTGATTTTTATAAGAGAATATATTGCTGGGTACTATGAGCTAGGAACTATCAAAAAGACCCTTGAGTGGACAGGTGGTGTTGCCATAGATACTCCGATGAAGGAATGATTGGAAATTAGGATTCAACCGGATATTTTGGAGGATTATGAACAATGACACTATGGTTTCATTAAATGATTGTTTTAAGATAGCTGAATCTATGAAGAAGGCAATTTCATATTGGGTGTGTAAGTGGTGTGACTGGCATTAAATTTGCATAAATATCCAGCTAGGGGGCCTGGGAACTCTTTTCCTTGGTACCCAAGACAAAACCTAACCAAATTCTTACTTGGATCCCATCACTGCAGTGGTTGGGCAATTGGCTTGGGCAGTTGGCTAACCCATGGGACGGGATGGGGTTAGGCTGGACTGATGGATCCGTAAAATGATACTTGATTCTGTTATAGTACGATAGATGAAATAAACCCCAGATAGTAATTGTTCTATGGAAAAAGAATGAACGGCTGTGCCTCTCGATGGGGAAAAAAGCATTGGTTTCTATGATCCAAGTGTAAGTTTCTTCCTTGATCTGACCAAGTGACTCACAGGTTCGGTCGGATCAGTTTGGTCAGTAATGACCATGATTACGTTAGAGTACAAATATCCTAGATGAATCGCCCGTGCTTTCTGGTAGGGGGAAGATTTTTTGGGTTCGGTTTTTGAAGAACCAAGGGATTAGTCTCTTGTCCTCCAGATATCCGTGGTGGGCGAGGCCCCGAGTGAGGGATCCTGCCCCACGCAAGGAGTGCTTCTTCCGCTGTGCTAGCACCCTCGAATCCATTGCGCGGAGGGGACAGGGATCTCTCAGCTGGTATCAGAGCGAATTGACTAAAGTGGATCAACGGAGAAGCCCAAAATGTCAAAAATTTATGAAGCAACAGTAAAAGGTTGGAATTGTGTGATGAAATTTATACAAATTAATATTCAGACTGAAATTCGTAAATTGGTAATTGGGACTTCAGATGGAAGTACCGTAATTGTATGGAATCTTTGACTTGCTTGAGGCCTAGACATGATGGTATTTACCTTATAATTCTGAGGACCGTGACTACCCGTATATACCGAGGGTATAACTGCAGCTCTTTACTAGCAGTATATACCGAGGGTATAACTGCAGCTCTTTACTAGCAGTATATACGAGTAAATCTAAGACCTTGAAATTATAAGCAAAAATGCTATCCAGATGATGAATTCGAATGTGGTTGGTATGATTATAAAACTCTAGTTGAGAACTGATGAGTTGATTTGGATTCTGATTGAAAAATGATTATTCTTGAATTTTGGTTAAAAAGCGATAAGTTGAGCAAAGCCACAATGAGGATGAACGGGACGAGTCCCTGTGATGATGTTCATAACTGGAATGATGATAATGACTTCAGTAAATCACTATGAGATTAGTGGATTGTGCTGTCAGATTGCTACTATTAACACTTGACCCAGTGGATCAAGTTAAGAGATGAACGGGACGAGTCCCTGTGATGATGTTTGTAACTCGAATGATGATAATGACTTCAGCAAATCACTATGAGATTAGTGGATTATGCTGTTAACACTTGACCCAGTGGATCAAGTTAAGAGATGACAAATTAAAAACTTGCTTGATTGAAATTCCTGTGGAGGAATGTTCAGAAAGAAAATTTTTCGGTCTAATGGACCATTATTGTGTTAAGGATATGAATGATATGATTTGAATGAATTGTTATTTGATGATGAGTTCTATATTAGGGATATGAATGATATTTATCCCAGGATTTGTTGGGTTGACCAAAAAATAAGGAACCCCATAATCAGTTGGATCTTAAGGGAAAGAGTTGTTCTCTAGTTTGCGAGATGAGGACATCTCGCGTTTTTCAGGTGGGGTAGGATGTAAGATTCCTCCCTCCAGCTTTTGAGGTGTACAGGTGTAAGAACCTCCCCTTCAGATCTTGTAATTATTCCCCTCTTTTAAATAAAAGAAAGATTCTATTTTACCCTATTTTGACCTAGAGAGAGAAAATGTCTAGAGAGAGGTACTCTAAAATTGAGATATTTTTGGATATAAAATTCATGCTAGTGTCTAAAATGGTTTCCCTTGAAACAGAAATTCAAAAAGAACTTTCCAATGTGCATTTGGAATTAATTGAAAAGAAGTATAAAGGACCTTAGCCTAAGGGTCTAGATTTTCAGAAATTTTTGGATTATGGTCTAATTAAGGTTCCTATGGGCCAATAGGATCAATCCAAGTGTGGGGAGGAGATAAATCCAATTTATAAAAGAAAAACCCCCAAAAATGAGTAAATGCTCACATAAGATGAAGAGTTGACTAAGGACAAGGGTTATTAGGCTAAAAAACTATGAGTATTGCTAAAAAACTATGAGTATTACTAAAAAAATGAGATATTTTGGGTATAATGATTCAATTTTGACACCTTGGTAAGGAGAAGGGAGCTCTTCAAGAAGGCGCCTATTTCACTTGTGTGGTGGAGTTTTAAACTCAAAAATATTGTGATATTTTTATCTCTCCTCTCTCCTAGATCAAACCAAATCAAAAGGAAGCCAAACTAGGTCCAAATCTTGTCCAAATTCAACCAAACTGAACCTAGAAAATTCTAGAAAATAGTTGGACTTGGTTAGAGGCCTCCCTCACCTATAAATAGATCCTTAGCCCTTTGTAAAAAAATATGAGAACTATACAATGCCAGTATTATACTGAAATAATGATATTTTTTATTATCCTCTAAAAATCCTCTACATATTGAAGAGATTGGAGCTTCTCTCTCTCTTCAATCTTCCTTGGTGACTCGAACAACATACCAAACCAATTGATTGGTTGGGGGTCTCTACTGTGATCAAAGAATCAAGTAATTTAGAAGGTAAAGTGTGGATTATTTTCTTCTTTCTCTTAAATCTCCAAATTTTTCTCTTCTCAACCCCTCTCAAGCTTGAGAAGCATTAAATTGAATGGCTTTTGAATACTATTGAAGTTCTTTAATGTATTGTAATGAAGAAATACATAAATTTCCATTTATGCTTAATTTATAATGGTTTTTAAGCATTTCTCTCTCTCCCCCAAAGAATGGGCATTCCTATTACCTATTCTCAATTCAAATGAAGCTTCTCATGAAGCATTTCCCTAATCTAAAAGTAAATTCTATGCTTGTCTAATTGGAGGCAAAAATAATGGCTTTTTAATACTTTTATTCTATTTAATTTATGGTAAAATTAAGAATCAATCCACAGTTGGATAATGATCCAATTAGTGGTTATTCTAATCACATGAATAATATTAAACTTTATTCTTTCAAATTTATTGAGAATTACCAGTAATAGCAAAGTAGCGGAGCTATTGTGAAATTTCTAAAAAATAAACACATAAATCATTTTCATTCATAATATGAAAAGAGGACTTCCTACCATATTCTAGGATAAATCATTCTAGATTAATTGAATGATTCTCATTATAATCATGGAAAATTTGATTTTTATGTTTATACATAAATAGTTAATTAGAAAAAAAGATGAATTTCTAGTAACCCATTTTTATGTTAAAAGAGTAATCCCCATGATAATGGAAATCCATGTATTCCAATGAACTAAGAGAAAAATTGTGATGCTAAAATAATGTATATTTTATTTAAAAGTTAAAGAAGGATTCTAGTTAAATTTATCTTTTTGTATAGATAAGTTTAAATGATGAATGAGGAATTCCCACCATATTGAATTCAAATATTTAAATGAAGAAAGTGTAATTCCTAGCATATTGGAATTATTGGATAATTCATTTAAATTCAAAGATAAATTTTAGATAAATTTCTTTATCTATGAGAAATATTTAAATGTTAAAAGAGGAATTCCCGTGATATTTGGAATTCCATCATTTAGATGGAAAAAGAGAAATTCCTAACATATTGGAATTATTGGATAATTCATTTAAATTCAAAGATGAATTTTAGATAAATTTCTTTATCTATGAGAAATATTTAAATGTTAAAAGAGGAATTCCTGTGATATTTGGAATTCCATCATTTAGATGGGAAAAGAGAAATTCCTAGCATATTGGAATTATTGGATAATTCATTTAAATTCAAAGATAAATTTTAGATAAATTTCTTTATCTATGAGAAATATTTCAATGTTAAAAGAGGAATTCCTATGACATTTGGAATTCCATCATTTAGATGGAAAAAGAGAAATTCCTAGCATATTGAAAATATTGGATAATTTATTTAAATTCAAAGATGAACTTTAGATAAATTTCTTTATCTATGAGAAATATTTAAATATTAAAAGAGGAATTCCTATGACATTTGGAATTCTATCATTTAGATGGGAAAAGAGAAATTCCTAGCATATTGGAATTATTGGATAATTCATTTAAATTCAAAGATGAATTTTAGATAAATTTCTTTATCTATGAGAAATATTTAAATGTTAAAAGAGGAATTTCTATGACATTTGGAATTCCATCATTTAGATGGGAAAAGAGAAATTCCTAGCATAATGGAATTATTGGATAATTCATCTAAATTCAAAGATGAAGTTTAGTTAAAGTTATTTATCTATGAGAAATATTTAAATGTTTAAAGAGGAATTCCTATGACATTTGGAATTCCATCATTTAGATGGAAAAAGAGAAACTCCTAGCATATTGGAATTATTGGATAATTCATTTAAATTCAAAGGTGAATTTTAGATAAATTTCTTTATCTATGAGAAATATTTAAATGTTAAAAGAGGAATTCCTATGACATTTGAAATTCCATCATTTAGATGGGAAAAGAGAAATTCCTAGCATATTGAAATAATGGATATTTTATTTTAGATGAATTTATTTTATGAGAAATAATTGACCAAAAAAAAGAAGAATTCCCATAAAATTGGAATGCAACTAATCAAATGCAAAAAGAGGAATTCCCATGGTAATTGAGATCCAAGAAATTAAATGGGAAGAAGAGAAAATTTTAATATAATTCAATTTTTGATTATTTACCAAAAGTGAAAATAGGGGTAGAATTGATTTCTATAAATCCCATGAATTCTTTTATTCAAAAGAGGAATATTGAATATAATTCAATTGAGGAATGGAGAAGGAATATGAAAATAGTCGTCGAGAAAAAGTCCCATTATCGGTATCAAACTAGAAAAAGCTATTAAATGGGAATAGCATGTGAATGGATGTGTATGGGATGTGATAGGATGTGAATAGATGTGATAAGATGTGATAAGATGTGTATGGGATGCGATGGGATGTGAATGAATGTGATGTGATAAGATGAAAATAGGATGTGATAAGATGTGAGGTAATGAGATGGATGTAGATGTGAATAATGAGATGAGAGGATAGGTAAAAGGGTGAGATGGAAAGTACATGGATGTGGAAGTGGATGTGTATGTGGATGTATGGGTGTGGATGTGTATGTAGAAGAATGGATGTGGATGTGTATGTGGAAGTATGAATGTGGATGTGTATGTGGAAGAATGGATGTGGATGTGTATGTACGGATGTGGATGTGTATGTGGAAGAACGGATGTGGATGTGTATGTACGGATGTGGATGTGTATGTACGGATGTGGATGTGTATGTGAAAGAACGGATGTGGATGTGTATGTGGAAGAATGGATGTGGATGTGTATTTGGAAGAATGAATGTGGATGTGTATGTGAAAGTATGAATGTGGAAGAATGAATGTGGGTGTGTATGTATGGATGTGGAGGTGTATGTGGAAGAATGGATATGGATGTGTATGTGGAAGTATGAATATGGATGTGTATATACGGATGTGGATGTGTATGTGGAAGAATGGATGTGGATGTGTATGTGGAAGAATGGATCTTTCATGCTAATTAGCATATCTGTTAGTTAGCATATCTTTCCTGCTTTAGGTCATGCTAAGTAGCATATCTATTGTGCTGCTAGCATATCTTTCAACCAAATTCAATTAGGTTCCTTTGAAGTATTTGAAGCCTTTCTTTGTTCGTCGAGTGAAGGACAGATATACATGTTGCTATGAATATCACATGTGGATGTCTTTCTTGAAAGATGCACTCAATCACATGCGCTCTCAAAAGTTTGGTCTCCATGGGTGTGGATGTCCATGCAGTTTTGAGATTTGTGCTAGAGATGGTACCAACAAAACATGCTCATCTATGGGACATACCTTCAATGGTGTCACAGTTGTGGGAGTCAATAGTGTACCCGAAGCAAGAAGATGAGTCCTTCCATAACAGAAAGTGCTTGATGGGGCAATGCAAAAACTGTGGTGTGAAGAATTTGGCATGCTGCCCTTTGGAGACAAGAAAGGGAGAGAATTCTATGATTGTGAGGTATTTGCATTTGTGGAGACTATGGACAAAGAAGGAAACAAAAGGAAGAGGAAAGATCTTTTGAACAAAGAGATGCAGTGTTGGGAGTTTCTTGCACTTTTGAAATCCAAGCTACATTTCTTCATTACTCACTATTACGTTGCCCGGTGGCAAGCACAATAGTTTAAAGAATGTATTCAAAATTTCCCTGATGATGTGGTTGTATCTGTGATCGACTTTGCTGAAAACTATGCTTTTAAAGAGAATAACGAGATCTAGTCTATGCGTTGGCATTCGACACAAGTTACCATACTTGTACACATAACTTACTATAGGAAGGCAGGTGAACTCATCAAAACTGTCCACCTCTTCATTTCAGATGACAGAGTTCATGACACCTTTTTGTGCAACATCGCTTTACATTGCACTTTGAATGGTTGAAGGAAGAATGGGTAACAATTAAATCACATTGGGTGTGGTTTGATGGTGCTACTTCACAGTTCAAGGCACGCAGGCCATTCTATTTTGTAGCAAGGTATGCAAGTTTGACTGGGATAGAAATGAGTCATTTCTTCTCAGTATCAGGACATAGCAAGGGAGAACATGACGGAGTAGGAGCTGTGGTGAAGAGAATGTTGACACATGAACAATTAAAGCCAGACAGTACTACCTTAAAGTGTGCTGCTGATGTAGTCGCTTTGTAGGGCCAACCTATCAAAGGGTGCTGAAGCTTGCTATTCTTCAAAATAGAGAAATTGTGCCCGTGTTTTTTAAGAGGTCAAAGTAGGAGATGTAAATAGGGAGGTAAAATGGAATTGTGAACCTATCCCAAATTCAGGCTCTGTGCATGATCATAACCCACGGGATTCTACAAGACTTGCCATCAAACATTTGGCTTGCTTTTGTGATGCATGTATGCATGGTCATTGAAATAGATGTGTCAACAAAGCACATGTTCCTTCCTAGGATTATCATAGTTTACAACCCTTGCGTGATTTCGAACCCCTTCCTGATGACGAAGATGCATATGATGAAGTGTCATATGAGGGACATCATGATATGCTGAGCAATTCACTACAAATTGGTGACACTTTTGGAGTACAATCAAATGCTGCAACCAAACTGCCTCTCTATTGGTGCCAAACTTTTACCTCATCAAGTGTATTGCACAGAGAAGGATGATACTGAAGACAATTATGTGGATGAATGGCAGAATAAAATTGCTAAAGGAACATATGTCGTCAAGGGTTTGTATTACAAGTAGAGAGATGCATATTCCTTTAATCTTCTTTCTAATATGCCCCCAGTTCACATACTATCACATCTTGTGCGTTGTATTAAGGTACCCATGGAGCATATCCCCAGAAAAAGAAATTTGTATTGTATCACTCGAGAAACCTATGAGGAAATCTATAATAGCATGCCATTTGATATGTGACTCATTTTTAATACATGGCATTTTATAAACCGCCTCATTTAAACAAACTATGATTTTTCATAAACTATGTGTTAATAAATGCACAGTTCAATAGATTGCACATTCTTTGTTTTCCTAGAAAAAGACTGGTGAATATTAACTAGCATACAGGTGACTATTAACTAGCATACATGTGACTATTAACTAGCATACATGTGACTGCTAACTACCATATAGGTAATGGTAACTATAAATAACTGGTAACTGTTAACTAACATACTGGTAAATGTGAACTAGCATACTGGTAACTGTTAACTAGCATACACGTGACTAATAACTACCTAGCTAGAGAACTAACTAGCATACAGGTATATTGTTAACTAACTAGCCTCTTTGTTTTCCCAAAGAGAGCAAAAGACCGGTATATTGTTAACTAACATAGGTGACTTCTGTTGATAGCATGCTAGTGAAAAGGTGACTGTTAACAAACATACGTGAGACTGTTAACTAGCATACTAGGGATTGTTAACTAGCATACTAGTAACTATTAAATAGCATACATGTGACTGTTAACTGCCTAGAGAGAACAGAATAGGTGCCTCTTTGTTTTGATAGAGAACAGAGGCTGGTATACTTTTAACTAACATAGGTACTATTGACAGCATGCTAGTGTGGAAAGGTGACTATTAACACACATATTAGTAACTGTTAACTACATACAGGTGACTGTTAACTCTAACTAGCATATAGGTATATTGTTAACTAACTAGCCTCTTTGTTTTCCCAGAGAGAGCAAAAGACCGGTATATTGTTAACTAACATAGGTGACTTTTGTTGATAGCATGCTAGTGAAAAGGTGACTTTTAACAAACATATGTGAGACTGTTAGCATACTAGGGATTGTTAACTAGCATACTAGTAACTATTAAATAGCATACATGTGACTGTTAACTGCCTAGAGAGTACAAAATAGGTGCCTCTTTGTTTTGACAGAGAACAGAGGCTGGTATACTTTAAACTAACATAGGTACTATTGATAGCATGCTAGTGTGGAAAGGTGACTATTAACACACATATTAGTAACTGTTAACTAGCATATTGGTGACTGTTAACTAGCATACTGGTAATTATGAGCTAGCATACATGTAACTGTTAATAACTAACTAGCATACATGTAACTGTTAACTAACTACAAAGAACATAATAGGTGCCTCTTTGTTTTCCTAGTGAATAGAAGACTTGTATACTGTTAACTACCATACTGGGGATTGTTAACTAGCATACTGCTAACCGTTAACTAGCTTACTAGGGATTGTTAACTAGTAGTAGTAGTAACTGTTAGCTAGCATACAAGTTAACTAGCATACCAGGGATTATTAACTAACACTGGTAACTGTTAACTAGCATACAAGTGACTATTAACTAAACATATTGACTAACTAGAGAGAATAGGTAACTATTGTAACTAATCAACAGGTGACTCATTTGAACAAACAACACTCTTTCATAAATTGTACATGTTAGTTTATACACATTTTAATAGATTGCACATTCTTTAAATGTATATTCATTGTAATAATTACATATTGGGCCAAAAATTTACACAAATTTGCAAAAGCCCCTCGAAAAGGCCGCAAGAGGTGAAAAGAAGTATTGATTACATATTGGGCCACAAATTTACAAAATCCCTCTAAAGCTACTTTTTGGTTACCATGTAAAACACTTCCAGGCTCTCTTTATCCAAGGGTGTACACATAAGATTGGCAATTGCATGCTCTAGACGGTTCTCTGCAAGCAGCCAATGCCAAATCCAATTAAGAATCTTGTCATTAAGAGACCCTGTGATTTCTGATATTTCCACATCTACAAGATTTGGAATGATTAAACAACAATGACGTGGATTTTTGAAACACTTGTAAGCTGAATCATCAACTATTAAAGTGTTCTAATCGTTAAACTGCTTGTAGTGGCTCCAGAAATCAGACAGACACTTATAAAAAATTGGCTTTTTTGTTCCAAGAACTTTTGCGTTGTCTTCGTTTTTGACAATGTTGCTGGGACAAAATCTAGCCTACTAATTTGGTTGCAGACTCTAGAAATGCTACCCTTAGCAGCTTGCTTACATTCTTTGACCTCGCAAAACTCCATATAAACACAATGAAGTTCTCCATGCACCATAGCAAAAATGCAAAGGCTCCCTCATGGACAAATACTCGCTCTCCAGGGGCATATGTCACCTCTTTCATCCATGTTCTATACCTTAGAATGTATTCGCCTTCCCTAAAATGGCACAACAGCACACCATTAAGATCTAGTATCAATGTTCTGCGATCATTCTCCTCTAAAGTTGGTTTCTGGTTCAAATCTGGCTCTTCACATGCTACCGCAAGCACTCGATCAATCACTATTTCTTCCACTTGCCTGACTACCTGTTTTCTTTTCTTTTGTTTTTGTTTCTTTACTGGCTCTATGACCCAGGGGCCAACAATGGCTTTAACTGTTCATCATCCAACTATGATCGGACTGTTTAGATGTGTAAACACCTCACTAAACTGATTGCAAGCTTGAAAACTTGCATCCAAACACAAAGCTTGAAAACTTGCATCCAAACACAAAACTTGAGGCACCCAAAGAACATGCATTAAACCCCCTACTGAGACAAGTCAATTGCAATACATAAACATGGGGGCACCCACATCACTAGAACAAAGTATCCTACAAACAAAGTTGTACTACTTAGGCACTCATACACAAAATTAGAGCTCATGGATTAAAAAATGACATTTTTAATTATATTGTTGCTTTATAAAACATAGTTCTAATATAATTGAGAACTACAAAATACACCAACTCCATGAGGTGTGCAGCTAAGTACTAGGATGGACAAAAGAAAGACCTAGCCTTGTGACCTCACGGTTTCTTGCATGCACGAGTTTTGCCAACTTTTACACTAGGTGATTTTGGTTTCTGGGATTTTGTTGTACCTACTGTGACCTTCCATTTCTTTGCAGGAGATGCTCGGCTCACCATGTTCTCACGACCCTCCTTCCTTGCAATTTGACCTACAAGGTGGCCCAAGGGAGAGTCATCTCCTACATTCACAATCTTTGGATCATACCCTTGACTTTCCAACTCCATGATATCAGCAATTTCTTCATATGGGGCAAACCGTAGTGCGTCCTCTTGAAGGTGGTCTGATTCATCCTGTACCTTTTCCTCCTCCAACTCTTATGTCTCACTATAATTCAGGTCCTGTACCTTTTCTTCCTCCAACTCTTGTGTCTCACTATAATTCAGGTCCTGTATGTCACCTTTTTGCTCCAAATTTGACATGTTGTAAATAGGGTGTATGTCAACACCGACACTATCAGTAGCATTCTTCACATTGGCCAAATCTGCAGAAAAGCCATTGTCCTCACCACCCTTATCTTGCATGTGCATATGACCCATTGTTACGCTGCTCTCCATTTTCCCACGTGAAAACATATTTTGGGCATTTGTTTGTCTTGATGAGCTACATGTCAATGGAGCCACAAAAATAGACAAACCAACTGGAAAACATAAGCACAAATTGGAAAGCGTTTGCTATCTAACATATGAGTCTAGGGAGTAGTTGACTGCACTACTGTATGGGTGCTATCTACATATGAGTGCTAACTAACATACCTAGTCAAATACTAGTGAGCATGTGATTGTTAACAAAATATACTCGAGTGCTAACTAACATAGCTAACTGTTGACTAGCATGCTAATGAACAAGTGACTGTTAACTAAACATATTTAAGTGCTAGCTAACATGGGTGGTTTTTGGCTAGCATGCTAGTGAACAGGTGATTGTTAAATAATATGTTGGAAATTGTTAACAAGCATAATAGTAGGGAGTGTTAACTAGTATACTGGGTACTGTTAACTATCATGCTTGTTAAGGTGACTATTAACAAGCATAGTGGGCATTGTTAACTATCATGCTTGTTAAGGTGACTATTAACAAGCATAGTGGGCATTGTTAACTAGCATACTGATAAGTGTTAACTAGCATACTGGGGACTATAAAATAGCATAGTGGGGACTATAAACTAGCATATTGGGCACTTTTAACTATTATGGTTGTTAATAGGTGACTATTAACAAGCATACTAGGCATTATTAACTATCATGCTTGTTAACAGGTGACTATTAACATACTAGGCATTATTAACTATCATGCTTGTTGTTAACAGGTGACTGTTAACAAGCATACTTGGCACTATTAACTAGCATACTGGGGACTATAAATTAACATATAGGTGACTGTTGACTAGCATACTATTGAATAGGTGACTGCTACTAGAAAATGTTGTGTGTTAATTAACATAGGTTGTTAACTAGCATATTGGATCCTATCAACTACCATACATGTGAGTGTTAACTAGCATATTGGTGACAAATTATATACATGTAAAACTGAAACAAAGGTATTTACCTGCTCTCCAAACCACACTCAAATGAGCACTACGTGGAATCACCATAGTACAATAGGGAAATATGCATCGATCCCTAAGAGTGCATAATGATGCAAAGCACATTGAGTGATATGTGTGCTTGCATGGAAGTACCACCAACATCAGGGTTTCGTTGATGTTGAAACCCTGCCCACACCCAGCACACTTTCCTACTACAGTAAGGTTGTCTATGGTGTGGGAGACCAGAGAAGGTGGAGATGGGAATAGGCACACTTGTTGGCCTGCTTTGACTCTACTAAGCATCTCTAGCAAAGCATGTTGCATTTCTAGCTCCTTGATTACATCAGCCTGTAGTTCCATATCAACCTGCAGTCAATCAATATCCATATAAAAAACACACATAAGGTAGTCAATCAAAATGTACACACATACAATAAATATAAAAAACACAAAAACTAATAAATTCACCTCAATCACAGATAGGTCCACAAAATCTATTGATCCTCCTCCAAGAACTTGCAACATCGACTCCTATGTTGCTAGTTGCTCACTAAGTGTGGTTCTTGACGGAGTCTTCATCAGGCAAGGAAGCCAACTTGGATTGTGTTGTTTCCATTTATTCTTCTAACAGCTTGAGGGCTTTGGAAAATTTCTCCTCAATTTCTGAACTTTTGCAGCCTCGAATTTCTTCTCACAAATTGCATATGCATCCTTGGCCTCTCTCATTCTTATTTCTACGTCTTCAATTAATGCTTTTATCTTCAAGGCCTCAGACATATAATCTGCATGCGGGAAACTTAAGCTCCTACTTGCTGCTGCTCTTGAGTTAGGAGTTTCTTCAATTTGGAGTTGTGCCCCTTTGTTATCCTCACGGCACTGTCCACGCCACCATTGTTTACCTTCATCATTAAGAATAGTGTTAGAAAACTTGACGTGACATTTCACACATGGTAAATATACTATTAAGATTTATCACATTTTAGGCTATTATAATATCACCCCACATAACTACTATATTCTATGCTAGTTAAAGAAGCTTTCGAAATGTGCTAACAAGCATAAATAACATACTACGTTAAACTGCTTACACCCTTATACATAAGAGTCTTATGCATAAGCCATAAGCCATAAGCCTAATGCATAAGCTCCTCTTATGCATAAGTCTATGCATAGGATTAGGATGCATAAGCCATAATCCTAAAGAGAATGTATACTAATCCTAAACCCCAGCACCCAAGGGTCCAAACAAGAAAAGCATAAATAGCAAAAGAGCTTGTGTGTAAGAGCTTTACCTCAATTGGTTAAGAAGAGCTAGGCTAAAAAAGGCGAAACCTATAGTACAAAACATGAGATCAATGCAAAAAGATGAGACCTATAACACAAAAAAGTAAGACCTCAAGGTAAGCATGAGATCATGCTTATGCATAAGCTTTATGCATGAGCCTCATGCATTAAGTTTATGCTTATGTATAAGCATAAGCTTATGCTTATGCTTATGCTTTATGCTATTAAGTATGTGTCAACTAGTTCATGACTAGTTAGCATACAGCTTAGCTATTGAGAAGTAGGTACTAGCTAGTTACCAACTATTAGGCGGCAATTAAGTATGTATTAGTTAAGGACTAGTAAAGCACTCATCTCAGGTGACTATTAGGAAGTAGGTAGTACCACCTAGTTACTAGCTATTAAGCATGTCTCAACTCGTTCAGGACTAGCTATTAATCATGCTTAATAGTTGAGACATGTTTTAATAGTTGAAAAATAAAATTAGGGGTGTGTAGTCCTGAACTAGTTGATGCATACTCATCAATAGCCAGTAATAACTACCTCGTACATTCTTCTCACACATTGAGAGAAATGCTTACGAGTCCTGAACTAGTTTATACATGCTTAATTGTTGGTAACTAGCTCATAGAAACCCAATTGTGGCAACACCAACAATTAGCGACACACTTTGACTTTGCCATTTTTTAGCTAGGTGACTCGAACATGACATATTTTATAAAAATAATCTTTATGCATAAGCATAACACCATATGCTTAAGCATATGCTTTATGCATAAGCATGAGATTTATGGCTTATGCTTTTTCTTATGCATAATAAGCATAAGCATAAGCTTATTCTTCATGCTTATCCATAAGTTTTATGCATGCATGATGCTTATGCTTTTTCTTATGCATAATAAGCATAAGCATAAGCTTATTCTTCATGCTTATCCATAAGTTTTATGCATGCATGATGCTAATGTTTAAGAATAAAGCTTTATGCTTATGCATAAGCATCAACAATAAAGCTTTATGCATAAGCACATGCTTTATACATAAGCATGAGCCTTATGGCGTATGCATAAGGCTTACACTTCATGCTTATGCATATGCATTAAGCTTATTCTTATGCTTCGTGCTTATGCATATACATTGAGCTTATTCTTATGCTTCATGCATATTCGTAAAGCATGAGCTCTCTAGGGCTTATGTATGAGGCTTATGAATTAAGCTTATGCTTATCACTACTACGAGATGACCCATTTCTGATGCTTGGTATCGATGGGTTCTATGCCATCAAAATACCTGTCGATATAAACGTAAAAATCTGACGTCAAAATGACCATTGAAGCCAAGTGTCAAAATAAGCTTCGAAAAAAGCATTGAAATAAAGATATGAATAAGCATCAAAAAGGGCGTCGAAATATTTTTATTTTTTATTTTTTATTTTGGACTTCTTTAAAAAATTAAGTGTGCAAAAAAAGAAAAATTGACAAAAACCAAGTATTTCTTTGTAAATAAATAAAATTGAAATAAGATGTTATAGCTCAGCATCGACTCTCTCATCTTCAACCGCCAGATCTATGGCTCTGAATATATCTATTTCTAGAAATACCTCTCCATCTACATCTTCGTCCCTCCATATCGTCCTCTACTATTTCAGGCATTAGAGGTGGCTGTGCTAAAAGTTGTTCTTCTATTTCTTCTTCGAATTCGGATTAGTTGTTATGTTTGCTTCTGGTTCAATTGCTAGTAATTGTTGAGTTACTATACCTTCATTTGATCCTTCTTCTAGTTGTTCGACTGGATCAATATTTGTTTCTTGTGCTTCTTGAGTGGGTTCCTCAACCTCTACTTCATCTAAAATTTCCACATCTTTAAATATTTGTTTACTTCATGGATCAATTTGGATTACAAACAACCACCTATGATCTCTCGTGTCCACTTGGAAGACGACCTGCTCACACAATGCTCTGGCAACACAAATGTGTCCTTTTCGTCTGTCCATATCTTTGTGCAGTCTACTTGAACAAATTCGCTCTTATCTCTACGCATGGTTGCTTGTTGTTAACCTATGTGACGGACATGGAGACGAACTATGATTTACGTCATTAATTTAAATATTCTGAGTCATGGGCCGGGCTTGTCGGCACCATATGTTAAGGATAAAGGGATTGGGTGATCGCCGATGAGAGGCGCACCTTGAATATCAGCAGGGTAAGGGTTAGGATCGGCCGTCCATGTATGGACGCCCATGTGTGAACGGCCAAGTCACCTATAAGAGCCAAATGTAACCCTAAAACTCTCATTCTCATGTGTTGTGAATACAAGAGTGCTCTTGCCTTATCTCCTTGGTTTCCTTCTCCTGCGTGTGTGTGAGAGAGAGAGAGAGAGGGAGTGAGAGAGCGATCGAGCACTGTGTAGTGGCACGGCGGCGGCGGAGAGGCGGTAGAGCGACCGGCGGCTCCTTCTTCACTGCGACGCGGGAATCCTTCAAGGCGGCGGTTGAGCAGTGAGTGACACACCTTTTGCATTCTGTTTGAGCTTGCTTTCCTGGTTGTATGCTTGCAGCCATTCGTGGCTCGCATACGGTGTTCAGCAAGTCCCCCAGCTATACGACCTGTACGGCAAAAGCGCACATTTTTCGCGCCGCTACCGGGGAGATGCCCTGCACTCCAGTTTGTAGCTCGGGCTGCTAACGTGAAGTGAAATTTACACTGTAGAAAAGGCGACTGTGTGTTTGTTGTTGAGGTGTTTCTGTGTTTTGCAATTCTGTTTCTGCAATTTGGCTTCTGCAATTCTGTTTCCTTTGTTATTTTTCCGCTCTGCGTGCGTTCTGTTCTTTGGTTTTCTGCATGTGGGGGATTTTTGAATCCCCAGGCTTGCGCTGTGTGCGAACTGCGCCGCGACAAAGTCTGAACCCCAGAAAGAAACCCTAGAAAACTTATCCCAAACAAAAAAAAAGAAAAAAGAAAAAAATAGTTTTGGGAAAAAAATAAATTTTTATTTTAAAGAAAAAAACCAAACGTGTGAAGAGGAAAGATTTTTTATTTGGAGAAAAAAATTTTGAAAAGAAAAACCCCCAATCGACCTCGATCCCGGCCTTGGTCTCGGTCTCGGTCTTTTGATATATATATATAGGAGAATGAGCCTCCATAGCTTTCTTTCAAGTGAGAGCTTATGGGAAATTGTGCCCTATATGTAGCCAAGGAGTAAAGTGAGCATGTGGGATAAAGCCTTCACCCTTTTCTCCACAAGCAAATAGGCTTTCGCCCCTTCCCCCACAAGGAAATAGACTGTTTTGAGGACTACAGGAGCTCTGGATAGGCGAACACGGTGCTGTAAAGCACACTAGGACCCTTTGAACGATACGCTCGTTTCGAGCTATCACACGCCCTAGTCCAGGTTCGACCATAAGTAAGGGGGTCAAAAATGGGTTAAAAACAATCTAAAAATAAGTAAAAACGGGGTGCGAAACACCTAAGAAACCACTTGTGTGGACTTCAAAGGTAGTCACCAACGCCCGTAGGGTACCCACGTCACATGCATCTAGGCTCTGGTCGGGTACTAGAGCTTGAGCCACTAGAAAGCGTTTCAGTTTACGCAGGCTCACACCATCCCTCCACGTTGGCATCTTGGCCTTCGGCTGGAACCCAAGGGAGTGCAACCCAAGATCCACGAATAGTGGATAGTGACTCATCCTCTGACTCAGAAGCCATGGAAGGGCACCCTACCAAGAACCCTGAGGAGACAAGCTAAAACATGCCAGTTTGGGCCCCACAACCCGGATCTAGCATGTTTAGTCGTCTAATAGAGACCTTTAGTAGAGCTACATGCTCTGAACATGCGACAAGCGAAGTAAATGAAGAAGGAGGGGTAGTAGATTCGCCATTCACATCTTATGTAGACCCTACCCTCCCAAAGAGTGTCCATGTGGATATTCTACCCACTTCATTTAATGAGGGCCCTACTGAGCTACCAACTTCCGACGTGCCTCCTAAAGTAGAGGTCCCTAGAAGCCAATCCATAAGAAGTGACATTGCGTCCACTTCAAGAGAACCGTTTGGCACGCCAAGTTTGGATGGGATATTTCTCAATGAAAATTGGGAATATGATCTACACACAGAGACTCTAACTAACCTATACACGGGTTACACATACCATGTAGGTTGGTTAGAAGTCCTACGATCTACATCTAGCGCCACTAATCTAGAGGAGCAACAACACATGATATGTGAGGTTATTCATAGAATTATCCAATTTGAGAGGCAAAATAGGGGAGTGAACCTAGTTTCCACTGGCCCTATGAGATTTTTGGATACGAGCAAAGGCCAAACAACCAACCCTATCACAATTGGAGACTCCCTCGGTGAGTCCCATAGACCCTTCGTATGTTGTTTCGCCTGGAGTCTCAATGCAGGTTGAGCCCACGAGCAGTAACTTTAGTTTTCCAACCTTGGCTCAACTTTCCATTAAGGAATCCACAATGCCTACCCCAATGATGAGCATAACGAAAAGTGCACCTATTATCGCTGTAGTTAGTACGACGTCGCTACCTAGTGGAACAGTACATACAACAGTGCGTGCCAGTGCCTATCAACCATATGTACCTATCGCGCTACTCATGCTCATGTAGCTCCTACACCTCTTAGTATGCCAATGGCGTATGCTCCACGACCGCCTTATCACAACCCTTATCCAAGAGGAGCTAGGCCTAGTCACATATCATATCCTACGTCATTTTCCAACATACTCAGACCAACGCCAACTCCTATCAACCAGGCTATCCCAGAAGTGCCTCCACCACCTAGCCTGCTCACCTAGGTGATCTCGCAGCGTTTGCTCAGACAATCGGACGATCTATTGTGGAAAACATGCGGGGCATGCCTGAGAGAGAACCTAGAAGCAAGGCAGTACAAGTGGCTAAGCTCACTCAAAACTTCAGTGGTAACGAGGATGTTAGGAAGCACATTGAAGTCTTTGAACACGTGTGTGATTCCTTGGAAGAGCACAATGAGCTGCATAAGTGTAAAGCCTTAGGCTTAACCTTGAGTGGGAAGGCCAGAGATTGGTATTTATCGAACCTTAAGGGTTGAAGAGCGCACTCACTATCCCACTCTCAAGAGATTGTTCTTGAAAGAATACATACGTGAGGGTGTGCTTTGGGGAGTAGCATCTCAACTCCAAAAAGCTGAACGCGAGGAAGGGGAGTCAGTGAGAGACTTTATAAGTCGATTGAAGCATCTAAATTCTCGCTGCACTCCCGATGAGCACTTCAATAATAACCAACTGCTCGATAGATTCATCCGAGGATTGCGCCACGAGGACATATACAATGGCCTAGTCATTAGAGGTCTTACAACGTGGGAAGCAGTCACTGCCAATGCAATCTAGTTAGAAGACAACTTGATGATTGCAGGTAAAAAAGTGTCTTCGGAGACAAAATCCGTTAGTTCGCAAGTATCTGGGCACGAGCCAATGATGGTAAAACCTATTGCCAAGGAGCCCAAGATATCTGAAATATCTGTGTCCGACCTTACTAAGGCTCTCCAAGAATACTTTAGGGGTAATCGAGCTCCTCAGAATAGCCATATATACCCAAGGAGAGAGCAACAATGGTGTTCGGTGTGCTTAGGACCACATAGCACGAGTGAATGTCCCACATTCAGAGTCAAATTCAATGGGAATTGCAATGCATGTGGTAAGTATGGCCATCAATCTAAAGATTGCCTAGTACTTAAGTGAATGTTGGCAAATCAGGCACCACTAGCCTGGTCAAACACACCTCAAGTACCCGCGCGCTGATGCCTGCACAACCTGTCGAGCAACCGTCTCACAGCACATAGTTCCAAGGAATTCGAATGTAGTCCAGTCTGTGCCGTTACCACCGCCAGTGCTAGGACCACAACCTCCACATCCAAGGATAACCCCAATAAACCAGATGGGTTGTGAGTCACATAGTGCGTGTGGGGATTATGAAGAGGAGATAGACCCCACTGTTTCATATGGGATTGATACGTTTGAAATGATTCCCCAGTACTACATGGAGGATCATTTCGGGCAAGTCAAGCCTGTATATCAAGCGGCTGCTCTTGCCACAAGAGAGTAAAACTTTAATACCATGGCAAGGAGACCACCTCTTCAATGCTACGATTGTGGTGGACCGCATCGTGTAACGGAGTGCCCTAATAGGCTACAGAAGATCGTTACTCAGATGCAACCAAATCAAGGGAGCACATCGGGAATGCCGGTACTTACATGTAATCGTTGTGGCATAGATCATTTGATTGCTCAATGTCCACATAATCCTAATGCACCCAAGATTACGCCATTGAATTTGGTTGAGGTCACCAACCAGGCACGAGGAACCACACCCGTTGTACCCACGAATGTAGTTACACGGTCAATGCTTCAAAATCAAAACTACATTCTCGAGGAGAGGGATACTACATCAATTGCTCGAGCAAAGAAAAAGAAAACGCGACGGAAAAGATCGCTTAATGCCACGAGCTCCAAGCCTAGTTCAAAGACTAACATAGGGACAGGAGACGACCCCGTGTATATGAATGATCCTGAAGATGATTCCGATTCAATAGAAACCATGGGGACCAAAGCCACTACCTTAAGGGAGGATCCCACTCGGGAGCTCAATGAAGGAGAATCAAGCGAGTACATAAATAAGGGGAAACAGAAGGAAACTTCCTCGGCCCCACAACCAAGTCAATTAATGCCCTCTCGACCACCCAAACTGACTGAGATTCCCCAAGACAAGCCACGTGGGCCAAAGACCCTCAAGAAAAAGATTGGAACTTACCCAAACCCAGTTGAGGAGATTGAACAAGTGCAACACTTAAGGGGTTTGGTGGAAGAAACACAAAGAGAACTGGAGCCAAACCCGAGAAAAATCAAAATTCCAGACACAGTGTTTCCTACGCAAGTTCAGCCTCACAGGAACCATAAACCGTCTATACCTAGTATCATTCGGGAAGAAAGTGAGGGTAGGACATCAGGAAGTGGGCAACCACCCTTCTTGCTGGAAAGAATGTTTAGTGAGGGAATGCATGACCCCATCGAAGAGGAAGTGATTCCATCTTCACCAGTCCCTAGTCAAGGGGCGATATCTCAAAAAGTACCGTTGAATGTGTCCAAGCTAATGGATTTCATGTCCTTTGAGATCAGAACCACGATCATATCCAAATTATACGGAGATCCTGAGCTATTCTTAGCTCTTCAGGCATTTCTCAATGGAGAACTAAAGGCGGGGCTACCACAATTTGCAAATATGGATAGACCCAACATGCTTCAAGATGAAGGGGAACATTGGGATCTACAACCTAACCTAGATGAAGATTCGGTCGTTGAAATACCTGTTAACAAGTTGGGACAGTACTTTGAAGGTGATGAATCTAATGCGACCCTCCCCATTACTACCAAGGGATTAACTCTAAAGGAAATCCTTGATGGTGGTGCTGGCGTGAGCATTGTGACTAAAAACTGTTGGGAATCTATGGGAAGACCTCACCTCGAAGTCACAAACATAGTGGTTAAGATGGCAGACGGAACCATAGCTAAACCTATTGGAATGTGAAGGGACCTTAAGATCAAGTTCTGGGATACAAGGTAAAACATACCTTCATTGTAATGGATTTCTCCAAGCATCCTATGTCATATCAAATGATCTTAGGACGTCCTTTCATGAGGGAAGCACAAATGGTGCATGATTGGTCGAAAAACCATGTCTACCTACAATTCCAGGACTCTGTCATTCAAGTTGATCTTGAGAATGGTCGTGCACATCCTTTAGGAAGCAAGGTTATCATTGATAATCGATCGGATACCACTATTCACTCTGCCCCATTAAAGTATTGCTATACATGCAAAAAAGAGACTGATGATGGGAAAGATTCTCCTTATATGGATGTCCTACCGGGTATGACTGAGTCCGATAACGTGGATTGGGTACACCTAGCGGCAACCATAGACACATGGGGAAATAGAGGCACAAGTTGGGTAACACCTGAGGGGCAAGATATGCCACCGTTAGTGCCAATAAACATGATAGGTATTATGCACTTGACTCCTGATGGCGAGAAAGTGGCAAACTCCACTGACACTGAAAGTAGCGAAGACTCTGACCAATGCAACTCTGAGTATGAATCTCAAGAAGAAATTGACTCTGAGCTTGATGGGGGGGATGAATCAAATATTCACCCAAATGTGGAAGCAATGTGCTCAAGGCCTAGGACGGTGAATCTCAAGAAGAAATTGACTCTGAGCTTGATGGGGGGGATGAATCAAATATTCACCCAAATGTGGAAGCAATGTGCTCAAGGCCTAGGACGGTGACCTCCTGCAGTTCATCCGCAGTTCATCCGAAAGTGAGGGGGACACAAGTGAAAATCGACCAAGTGAGTTCGAATTTGATAGAAACAAAAATAAAAAACTTGGTAAGAAGAAAACGAGACATAAGCGACAACGCTATCGAGCTAATGTACGAACTGCAATAAACAAGGAGAGATCCACCGCAGAATGGCTTAGTTATGTAGGAGCTATTGATGCTCATCGGAAGTTAGTGGATAATTGGGGACAATACCTCCAAAGTGTCATGTGGTGTATTCCGCAACCTCATGACGTCGCCCAATTAGAAATCGAAGAGAAGCCAAAACTAAGTCGTACTACAAGAAGGCGGCAAAACCAAGAGTTGGCTCAGCAACAAAAGGAAGCAGAATTGAAAGAAAAAAACCTGGCACAACAAGAACCAGTAGACTTACACCCCGCACCCGAGCATTTCAAATCATTTACCACAGGGGAACGTAAAGTGGTCTACACAAAAGCCCAATGAACACCTACCAATGGGAGTAGCGATGTCTACGATGGCCCGGCGGTAGTCAAGGAGATAGACTTAGCAAATCATTTACCACAGGGGAACGTAAAGTGGTCTACACAAAAGCCCAATGAACACCTACCAATGGGAGTAGCGATGTCTACGATGGCCCGGCGGTAGTCAAGGAGATAGACTTAGCAAATCCGGGTGAGGAGTCTAAACCAGTTTTTATTGCTCAAGACCTCACCAAGGCGGAAGAAGCTGCACTTACGAAGCTTCTTAAGGAATTCAAGGACATATTTGCCTGGACATATCATGATATGAAGGGTGTTCCACCCTCTGTGGTGCAACACACGATTCCAATGATTAGCACTGCTAAACCAGTCCAGCAACGTCCCTACCCAATGAATCCTAAGTACGCAAAGATTGTACAAGAGGAAATTGAAAAGCTTGTAAAATGTGGATTCATATACCCTATTGAGCACTCAGAATGGGTTTCTCCGATAGTCATCGTACCAAAGAAGAATGGGAAACTCAGAGTGTGCGTTGATCTCAAAAAGGTTAATGCAGCCACCAGAAGGGATCATTACCCCTTGCCATATTCTGAACATGTGCTTGAAAGAGTGGCAGGCAAGGAGGCATATAGCTTTTTAGATGGGTACTCGGGTTACAATCAGATTACAATTGCAGTCGAGGACCAAGCTAAAATAGCATTTATCACGGAGTTTGGAGTGTTGGCCTTTCGCGTCATGGCTTTTGGCTTGACCAATGCACCTGCAACATTCCAACGATTGATAAACACGGCCTTTAAGGAATATCTAAGGGACTTCTGTGAAGCTTTCTTATACAAGATGTGAAGGCTTACAGCATCAACTCCCCAATCAAGCCAGCACCACACCTGCTTTTGTGTGGAGGAGAAAGAAAATTTAGCCAACTGAATTAAGAATTACCAAGGCAACAAATATACCTACTCTGACTACAGAATTGAATAAGAAATGTGAAGTTATAAGCAAAGAGGTTCCAAATGAAAACCATCCACAAAACCAGACGTAGCAACAAAATTGTTTAGTTAGGTGGAAGGAACAATAAGGAGCTCCCACATAGAACTAAAAAGACTGCATTAGCAAATGTCCAAAAGTACCCAAGTGAACCCTTAGTTTTCATGGTAATATCAAACGAACAAGGTAAGAAATACATCATCATATGCATGTGTGAGTGTTTAAGATGGAAGATAAAAATTCAATCTTATACACTCCACGTGAAACTGTAGGAAAGTGGTTCACACCATGAACTACCCTATAGTTGTTCACGTCGTGAATCATTGTTTAGCATTTCACGCCGTGAAAGAGTGCAAAGAGTTTCATGCCGTGAAAAAAAATTACGACAGCCAATTATGCAATGACACATGCCACCATGTCCGAAGACTACGTTATAAAATCAAATTTTCTTCTTTTTTTGTCACTTTGCATCGTGTGAGAGCCATGTCTTCATCATCTGAGAGCTATTTGCGTTCATCATGCACTTGCATTCAACCACCTACCCAAGCCCTTGCATTCATCATCTGAGAGCTATTTACGTTCATCACGCACTTGCATTCAACCGCCTACCCAAGCCCTTCGAGGTGGGAGCTTAACCTTTTTTCGTTTTTCTTTTCTTTCCGTTTTTCTATTCTTTCTATGAGTTATGAATTGATTGTGTGTGTCCAAAAATGTCTACTTGCGTTGAAATCAATCGATTGAATGAATGAATGCCTCTCATCTTGTGTTGGATATAAATCAATTGTATGCAATCAATACATGTCGTTTTTCAATATATGTAAAACTCCAATCCTAAAGATGTGCACACACAGTTGTAAATTTACGGCCCCTGCCAAGTCCCTGCTATTTCACGTTTGCAAGATCACGTCCTACTAATTCACATCCCACTGTTTCACATGGTTCTATTTCACGTCGCACAGTTTCACATCATGATGATTCACGTCATTGTGTTTCATGTTTGCACAGCCACGCCACTAAGTTTGCAGATTCACGTCCTACTAATTCACGTCCCACTATTTCACATCTGCACATTCACGTCATTGTGTTTCAAAACAACTATGGATTCACGTCCCACTGTTTCACGTTTACACATTCACGTCACTGTGTTTCACACCCCACAAATTCACGTCATGGTGATTCATGTCCCCACTGTTTCACATCATGTTGTTTCACGTCGCACAGTCACGTCTGCAACTTCACGTTCCACAGTTTCAAACATATGTTTTTTACGTCTGCATATTCACAGGGATGGATTTCACGTCATTTTCACACCTAGTAACTATCACTAGCATACCAATACACTAACATTCTCTTCATCCAGATTAGACTACTCCCACTAAATTACTAACCCAAAAAAAAGGGAGAAAAAGAAAAAGTAACTACCCACTAGTCATTCGACTGATTGTATATGCAATCAGTCATTCGACTGATTGTATATGCTAATACAAATGTCGGTCTCCAAATCCAAAGCCCGCGAGCAACCATCCACCATGCAAGCAAGCAGTGCAACGGGGTCCCCAGCCAGCCACCGACAAAACAAGGATCAAGTAAGCTCAAGACAAATTTCTTGGCCCTTATGCCCAATCATTCCAGGGCACCCTCGTCATAGGAAACAAATCATCACACCCCATGGGAAGGTGACTCTCCAGTGCCACAGCCCAAAATGTCTCCACTTGCTAGAAGATGCAGAAGTCAAGGCAAAACTTGACAAAGTAGGCCTCGGTAGAATGGCGGAGGTATTGCCCCGCGTAGTCACAGAGGCCTCTGCACCGAATACCTGAAGACATACGATAAGCAAACAAAGAGAGGAAAGATTACAAAGGCTAATGGCACCATAGAACAGGTCCTCATCACAGAGGACTTAATCAAAGATGCCTTACAACTCCAGTGAAAGCCCACAAGCACAACATTGATACGATGCCTATAAATGATATGCTCAAGAAAGATTCTTACAATTCAAATAGAGCAGAATACGACAATATAAGAGATGAAGCTTCCGAGAAGGCATGCAGAGCGATGTCCCTCCTGATGCAAATAAAGCCTGTAGACAGGTACAATAGAGTGGGCTTAAACAGGATCGCAAAAGCTTATGAGGAAAAGGAGGAGGACTGGGCTTTCTATATGCATAAAGAGATGGAAAATTACTTGAAGGCCCATCAATCGAAGATCAGCAATCCATACCTCCTCATTTAGGTACTTAACCATGTAGCAAAGAGGCTTCTGAAAGATCCTGAACCAAAAGAGCACATGTAGTTAGCACTCATACCCGACCAACCTAAAGAAGCTACTTGCAAGTTAGAAGAGGGGTAGGCAATAGTAATGGAAACACAAGATCTCATCAAGAAAATAAAAAAAACCACAAAAAGAAAACAGAAAAAAAAGATGAGAGGAATACTTGTTGATGTAGCAGCAGAATCACAACAACTGGAAAGCGGCGGTGGCAACAGAAATCCACACATACCAAGAGGCCCTTCAAGAAAAGAGACTTGGCCCTACTGTGCAGAAACCACAGCAACATCTCACCCCTCTAGCAAGCCTTGCACAGCTTATTTTTAAAGACCTCTCTCCTCTCAAGGATTCAACCCAGCAGATACACCAACAGAGGCAACTGAGGAACCAAGTTATGGAGGGACGAGTAGTAGAAGAAGCAACAATCACAGTACAAGAACTAGAGGCTCCCCAAGAGTCAAGTAAGAGACAACGAACACCAGAACCTTCAAGTCCAAGCAAAGGACAAAGTTGGAAGATAAAGAGTAACTGCCCTAGCTAGCCTCCTTCCAAGACATGGATTCTCAACAATTCATCCAAGAAACCATGGAAGGCCTAGAAGTGCTCCTTTATGATCCACTTAAATAACTGGAAGCTGAGTCAAGTACAAATTGGGAACAAGAGCAAAAGGTATGGCATTGCCACCTATTAACAACACACATGTTACATGATAGAAATGTCGCCCTCTGGAAGCAGCTGAAAGATCCAAATACACAAGTACAAATTGTAAAGGCAACCCTTGAGGCAGCAGAGTCAACTCACAGGGAGGTTATCATGAAGAGTTTAAAGGCTACAGAGAAACAAGAACAGAGGTACAATTCCTTGGAAAGTAATAACCTCATCTTAAGCTAGACAATTGTACAGAAGATCAACGAAAATGCTGACTTAAACACAAAGCTGGAGCAAGCAAAAGATCAACTTCAAAAAGAGATCGCACACACACATAGCCTCACAACTCTGCATACTCGACAAATCAAAGAGTGCCAAGATAGTGCAAAGGCTAATGAAGATGTGCTTCACCAACAAATCAAGCAACTGATAGCCAACTCAAGGCAGAGCAAGAAAGAGTGCACAATCTGCAACAAGAACGAGAACAAGTGAACAAAGCACATGCAAAAAAGATCAAAGCCCTCAACGAAACCATAAGTGCAAAGTAGGCAGAGGCGCAAAAGAATGAATTGGAGCATCAAGAGGCCATATCACAGCTTACAGTGCAACTACAAGACACTCAAAGATTGGCGGCACAAAGGCTCAATCAAATTACTGAAGCACAACAAAGGGAAGCCACTACCTGGCGAGCACAAGAAGATGCAACAAGGAGATTTGAAGAGATGGATGCTGAAAGGATGATCTGAGAACGACCATCTCCAACCACGTCAGTAATGCCGACTCTCGCCTGCATGATCTGGCATGTCAGCTAGCGGCCCAAGAAAGGAATCAACGCCCGAAGCCGACCGATGATCTGTGTATCCTCCTTGAGCACGCCTAAAAGTTGGGCCAGCTGCCAGTAACTCCTCAAGCCCCTACTCACACTCTTGCTTTGTTTTTATCTACACTAACACTCATTACTTCAGTATGATATATAAACATAGCTGAAGATATAGGCCTAGGTGAAATGACACTAATTAAACAAAATATTGAATGCGATGTTGACCCAACAATCATCATGGGCATTTTGAGGGGCGACCTTATATTAACTAACCCTCATGACATCTTCTTCTACCCCTTGCATACTATAGTGCTAAACCTCCGTAGTTGGTGTCGCATGCTCCAAAATGTTAATCCCATTTGGATTAACAACATGATCCTCAATTGAGGACATTGAAAAGGCACTATAAAGGTTGTACATTATGAGATATTGGCCACCCAAGGCCTAGTAAGTAAGTTTTGGGTGCCCAAGTGTGAATAAGGGCCAATTGTATATAAGGCCTAGTAAGTAAGTTTTGGGTGCCCAAGTGTGAATAAGGGCCAATTGTATATAAGGCATTTTCTCATAATGAAAAGGACACAATCCCCTTTGTGCTATTGAGAGCTCTCCCCTTGTGACTTGAGAAAGTGAGGAATGAGAGCATTCTAGCATTGTGCCTCTTTCATGCTTGTGTACTTATGCTTGTATGAGAGAGAGAGTGAGAGAGAGGGTGATTGGTCTATGTGATGGTGTGAGCGACTCCATGGTGACAATGTGGAGGTTGAGCTTGACAAGCGAGCTTGGAGGCCTCAAGGGACTCGAGATCGAAGCATTGGTAAGTACCCCACGACGGTTGTGATCTATTACTCATCCATTAGGTGAATGTGTAGAGTTCCCTCTTGTAGGTGTGGTAGTCCATAACAATATATTACTTGTATTAAGCATTATAATAACTTGTATTAATATTACTTGTATTAAGCATTATAATTAAAATAACTACGTTTAATAAAGTATTTTGGGCAGTCGGCTCTTTTTTGTTAAGTGTAAAATTGTCAATTTCAAACCCTGATTTTTTCTATAAATACGGAACCTCCCTCATTTTTGTCATTTGTATCACTAGCACTCGCACGCACTTTACTAGCATATATACCCTACAGCTTGGCTTACACTCTCATCGCGATCCTAATGGATCATTCCATGGCGTATGAGACTTTTCTTGCATTCCTAGAGAGGTTTGAGTGGGCTGGCCAACAAGAGTTATTTCACATTTTCTCTCGCACCATTGACTTTAAAGCAACTATCCTCCTCGCTACATGACTACAAGGAGACCTTGGAGTACATTGAAACATACATAAAGCCCTTTTTTGTGATCATCCCCGATAGTAACACTCTCTAGGTCCCTTGCAAGCTTCTACATTACATCAACAAAACTGATGTAAACTATCCTAAGAGATTGCGTAGGTACCAACAAGCTGTACAAGAAGATGGGCACTTCAAGGTGCTCTCCACTAGGGAAATGGCTGCCCTTTGTAAGGGAAACATCGACACCAACTTTTTGTCATGGACCTCAACATTCATTCTCATGAATGAACAAGACTCTGATGATGATGAGGTTGAGGTCGATGTCGTCGCCCTGACCGATTTAGTTAAGGGCAAGGAGATAGATCCAAAGCTAGAGCTCCTTGATCAAGTAGCGGAACAAGCTTTGGCCTTGGTTCTTCTTCAACAATAGGAAGAGGCTAAAATAGCTGAAGGTACCACCTCATAGGCTAGTGAAGAAGGGTCATCAGCAATGGTGGCTGTGGATGCACCCACCAGGGACGAGGTTGATGAGATAGAGGCAGCACCAGATAGCACTAAGTACACTTAACTCCATAGTGGTAGATGGAGAGGAGTTTCTCTTCTTATAGAAAAAAATTTTAAAGTAAAGCAAGATGAGTGCTTGTCTCTCCTTGCCATTGGGCTAGATTGTCCACTTGACAACAGATCCTCTCAACACATGATGGAGCAACTTATACTAGTTGATGGTATGGTATTAGAGAGTGTCCAATTTGTTCACGGGAAAATATAAGAAGCTAAGGAGGGTTAGGTGCCCGAGGAGGAATTAAAAGAAGTATAAGCTAGCTTGCCCTAAGTCAGCTTGGTGTATTTGCCTCCTCAACAATCGGAGGAGCACAAGTCATCAATCAACATCGAGTAGCCAGATGTGATAGCATTTGATAAACTACACTTAGTAAGTTAAAAATCCCCAGTTGCTTACTCCTATTCATGGCATGATTGATTACTAAAATGTGGTTTGTATGCAGCATATCATGGAGTTGGATGCATGGGCACATCATAAGGGTGGCACATGGGATCCCTTTGGAACTAACTCTGCATTGGCCCATTACATGGGCCGTATTCCAACAAAAGACATTGTGGTTGTCCACAATGCTTTTAGCCCTATGGGAGGATTCCAACTTTTGGCTCTTAAGACCTTATCCAAAGTGTCGTGCTTGTCTAGCATCTCCAAGAATGGAAAGACAATTATCCTCATCACAACAAGTCGATAGTTTTTGTAATCTTTCAAGGAGGCTACGCTCCCAAGGTCCTTGTCAATACGACCATCGCCGCCGAAAGTGTAGGAGAGAGAGATGCCACGTGCATTATAGATTCCATCATGGCGGGCACTCTTCCCCTCAACAAGAGAAGGCACAAGGCCTCAAAAGAAGCTATCAAAAGACTTAAAAAAAAGGGGATGTAAATTGTAAAGCTTATCATGTAATCGTGGTAATAAAAATACACTTTTTTAAACTATCTACGTAGGGGCCAATTTTTACTTTTTGTAAATGAATTTTTTTACTGTGCAATTGATTATGAATTTGCAGTTGATTATCAATTTGTAATTTAATGGGGTGAGTTCAATTTTGTAGTTAAGTTTGTACTAATTAACTGAATTTTTGTAATTATATTTAAAATTAATTTTTAAAAAAACATTCCGGAACATTTTTTTAGGCATGCTTGTTTGTTGGCCCGAGGTGGCCCCATGCTGGCCTGGGGTCTTCTGGGCACATGCAGCCCCCCCAAGGCTTAGGGGAGGGCTTGGAAGGCCTATACAGGCTCTAAAAAAATGTTTCAAATAATTTAAAAAATAATAGTTTTCCTTGGAAAATTTTGTTGCACATTTAGAATTCAATTTTGTGATTCAAATGAACAATTTTTTTTTTTGTAAATTTGTAAACTCTCTAGAAGAATTTACAAAAAATTACACTTTTGTGTTTTATAACTCAGAATGAGAAACATGGTGCACTCAAGTTCAATTTTGCACATGGTACATTAATATTAAATATTTCAAACTAAAAAAAATCTACCCACATCCCTATCTCAGGGCCTCTTGTGTACAAGTAAAAAAAGAAAAAAAAATAATAAAAAGACAAGGGTTTACGGTCCATACTTGGAAGTGAGGAGATTATATAAAGATAGGCAAACGTGCAAATACACACAACACACAAGCAAACCAATAAGCAAATCATACCATTAATAGAGCTTGTGAAGGTAAAGGAAACAAAGGCCCTTACACACGCTTGAAGCTTCAATCTCTTTGCATAAGCCGGAAGCTCTATGTGCATAAGCTTTAATCTCTTTGCCTAAGCTTAAGCCTTATGCATAGAGCTTGAGCATAATGCTTAAGCTTATGCATAAGCCTTAAGCATAGCCTTAAGTTAGATGCATGCATGCTTAAAAGAAGCTAATCCTAAACCCCAATACCCAAGGGTGCAATTATCAAAAGAAAAACAAATAAACAAACAAAAACAAGAGAAAGGTGAAGGGCTACCTGGAATCTCAGTAAATTAGAAGCTGTAAAACAAACACACAATTAGAAGTTGCATATTAGTAGAGACACACACATAATGCAAAACTGAAACAAGAAAGCGATATGGGAAGGGAGAGAAGAGAACCTGCTAATTTTTGGAGAGGACAAGCAGAACCAGGTTTTGAAAATGCTAATAGTGAGGTATCACGGTTTTGTTAATAATTCACAGTGTCAAAATAGTCATCAGAATAGATGTCAATATCGACATTGAAATAACCGTCAAAGTAGTCATCGAAATACGTGTCGATAGATAATGTTTTCGACGCATGTTTCGACGGTTATTTTGATGCCTATTTGACGACTGCTTAAGTTCATTTTTAAATTCCAATTCACATGTAAATTTTGATTCTTTTGGCAACCCGACGCCAAAAAAAAAAGTTTTTGACACGTTTTTTGATGCTTATTATTACTGACTTTTATTTCAACATGCTTTTCATAGATGAATATAAAACTACATAATATCTTAAGAAACAAGCTTATGCTTATTTAAATATGCCAAAATTAGACTAATAAGAATAAATTATATGCATTTATAGGCTACATGCTCATGCTCTCTATTCAAACCTGTAACCACTCATCTATAATAGTAAGGCATGAGAGAAACATTCTTTGCAGCCAGCAGCCTAGTGGAAAAACACTTCTCTTTTTCACAAGAGGTAAGTTTGAGAGAAAGTTGAAACATCCTTTCTTTACTTGTCCTATTTTCAAGCATGAATGCATCCACAAATGGGAATATTGATTAGAAAAATTACCAAAGTGCATATATTTGAATCTCTAATTATTATTGAGCATTTTGTGGAAATTAAATCTTACCTATACTTAACATTATATAGTAATGTCTTCTTTAGAAAAACATTCTTGCAAAAAATCCAAAACATATCATAGTATTCAATGCAAAATGTTTGTATCTCATGATAGCTTCTTGAAATACCATAAAATTCTTAAAAATATAATAAGTAAAACACATAACCTAGATTTTAATTGTATATTAATAAGTTTTTTTGGTACCAATATATGTGTGTGTGTGTGTGTGTGTGTATTAATAAAAAAGCATTACATCTTATCAACATTGCAATAGCTAATTTATCATTCAAGCTCTATTAAGCAAGTTGCAGATCACATCCCATCTATCATCCTCAAATACAAAGGAAGATTTCTCCTAAGATATCTAATATATCCAAGCTGAATACAGGCTTCAAGCATAACTTTAGTGGTGCATCCTTTGGGTGCTTGTTTTTCCAATACATCCCCTTTTTTGGAACAAATGTTTACTATGGGTCTGGTGCCAGCTGGATTCTCAACAAAGGAAACCAAAATAAAGCTTATCTGTATAAGTTCTATAAACATATTAAGCAAACAATTAAATTCTAAGACCTATGTATATCATTAATATTTAAAAATAATGATTAATACTCGCCTTTCTTTTTGATAAAAGATTATGTAAGCAATGATAAAAGTTTACCTAGAAGAGATTATTTTAAATAGGAGCCTTTTACAATTTATCATAAAATGAATCATGTTAAACTTCATGATTAGAACAAAAAATATATTATTTACATGAAATATTGTCCAACGGAATCTTCCATTTATGAGACATCTTCATGAGAAATTATTATTTACATGAAATATGGTGAAGTGGAACCTTCCATTTATGAGACATCATCTTCATGAGAGTTTCGTGATCATAGATGGAGCAAAGGGCATATCTTCATCTTTTTGCTTTGATCCACCATTCATTAAATGCATCTTGGTAAGAAAATGTTCACAAGATCATATTTAGATTGCTCATACATCCCAAAGAGAGTAATCGAGATCAACATCCATGCTATTACTTTTCTTTTTCTTCACATAATCCAATCAACTAAGGTCCTCTTGTCTTCTTCTTTGAATCTACCAATGTTGTTGAGAAAAAGTTGGGCTTTGATTTATGAATTTTTTAAACAAAAGGCTTTTGAATCTAATAATGCTTTCCTTGCTTGTGCTTTGTGTTGTTAAGACAAGTTTGGGTTGATTTATTCATTTAAATGAAAGGCATTTGATTGTAGTAATGCTTTCTGATTGCTTGTTCTTTGCCTAATCATGGTCTTCAATTAATCATTTTGCCTCTTCATTATCATTTTCAAAAGCACATTTTGTAAGCATTGCTTCATCAATTATGCCATCAAAGCTAATATCGTCTATCTCTTTTCTTGCATAGTACACTTTGATTATGCTAGCCAAATGTTTTTCAAACAAATGACCACATCCCTTTTCTTCCTAATAATGTGGATAGATTATGGAAAATGATTTGAGAAACTAATTTTCTTGGATCCCCATCTCCTTTGGCTACCTTTGTAGTGTGCTGAACTACTTTAAATATTTTTGGGTTTATCCCTTTCTTGGTATCCTTTCTCAACTTGCATCAATTTTGCTTGTGCTAATATTCTCTATGTTCTCTTAGTTAGTTTCATTTTATTTGGTGTTATCTTATTTAAGTCTTCTAATCCCCTTCCCCTTTCTTCTAGCTTTTACTTTTTTGTACTTTTCCTAGCCCTAGCCCTCTTTTGCCAACAACCTTCTCGGCTTTAGCTTTTGCCTCATCATTTCTACCTTTAATAACTCCTTATACGAAGTATTTTTAAACATTGAGGAGAGAAATGAAGTTGCTTCAATCAATCAAGAGATGGAAACTTTTACTTTTGGACATGGTCGAAATCTTAATGATGACAGAATATTGTCTATTTGGCCCTCGAGATGCCACACCTCCATGGACATGGGGAGTATATGGGCTTCTTATTCTTCTTGGTTTTCCACTAAGATACACTTTGATTAGCTTGATTGTTTCTAGGGTTTAGGTAAGAGTTGACAGTAGGAGCCAATCATTGATGATTAGTTCAAGAAGGGGGGGAAGTCAAGGGTCTTCCTCTTGTTGGATAGGTGTCATCTCCAGATGGTGTCACGCTAGTGGCACACTCTTTAGCCTCTAAGCATTTTTGGTATTTATAGCATTCATTTCCATTTTTTCCTATTTACACATTTTTGGGTGGAGGAAAGGGTGGAGGAACGTTTCTAGAGATCCGTTCATCTTGTGCCTATATATATGAGGCATTGTAGTTCATTTCTAATCAAGTTGGCTAGTGGTTCATTGATGAGTTCTTGAGTACATTGTCTCTTCTCTCATCTCTTCTTTCTCACATGGTATCAGAGCAAGGTGGTGGCGCACATAGAGCCTCATTATCCTTCTTCCTCTCTACCTCTAGTCCTCTTCAACAACCCCGCTTTCAATGGCGTTTTTTCATTTTTTGATTTTCTGCTAAACGAATGCGTTTTTGAGGATTATGCCTCCAAGACCTACTGGAATCATTGTGGTCTACACTTAGCAGAAGAAAGTTTTCGCAAATTCCTCACTATTTTTGAGTTATTCTTCGATCGCACACTGCCTACGACCTACTGGAATCATTGTGGTCTACAACTTAGCAGAAGAAAGTTTTTGCAAATTCCTCACCGTTTTTGAGTTATTCTTCGGTTGCAAACTGTCTGCGAACGACCATAGAAATTTTGCCTACATGCAGAATTTCTACTTGCGTTTTTTGCAAAAGCCCTTACTCATAATCCTTGCACTCATTTAATGATGCAAAAGGCTTCAAACCAGCCCCTTACCATCCTCTACAAGTGTTTTTAAAGCACTTCAATCCGAGTCCTACAACTCTACTTGCGGTGAAAACATTGCCGACTAGTTTTCCCTACATGCGGTAGCGTTTTTTGGAGGCTTCTTGTGGAGAGATTTGTAGCCATTTCTTGGCTGCGTTTTCATCAACTTCAGCTCTCTTCATGGTGTTTTGAGGTACATATTCATCCTCTTTTCTACACCTTTCTACTGGCTGAAAATTCCACTTTACTACACACTTTGTGTTTGCGTTTTTGTGGACAATCAACTCCTCTATACTCCTTCTACCTAAGGCTACATTCTCAGCCCTCTTTTGGTGGTTTCTACGGAGTCTATTGGTTCATATATCGACTGCGTTTTGTGGCTGCGTTTTCACACTATCTTTGTGCATATTTTGGAGATACTTCCTTGGTGGACAGCCCATCTATTGGCTGCGTTTTTTGGAGGTACGACACTTCTTCCCTTGTGCTTTCCCACCCTCCTCTCCCTATGGGATCTCGGAAGTCCTCTACTCCAAAAGACAAAGGCAAACTTGAAGATACTATGGATCCTACATCTCCTACGACGGTTGGACCGGCAACTACTACAACGGAAGTTGGTGCAATTCCTTCTTCGATAGGTGCTTCTACTTTCTCTTTTCCGTCATATACATTACCTTCTACGGATCTTCTTTGTCCTTTATGCCTTTTTATCCACATACTTCTATGCCCTCTATGGTATATCCCCCTACATCATCTATGCCTTTTATGGCAACTTCATCTACTTTGATTCCTCCTTCTACTACTTCCACTACTACTCCTCTCCCCACTCAATCATATCAGCCCTTTAACCCATTCACTCAATCTTTGAGCCTTCCAAGTCTTTCCAATTCACAAAAGCTTACCCCAAACAACTACCACACTTGGTCCTTGTTTATGCAACTTCTTTTCGAAAGCGCCGGGGTGTGGTCTATAATCACTTCTCCTCATATGGTGCCTTCAATATCAAACCTATATGGATGCACAGGCCAAAGCTTCACTTGTGCATGGCATGTCTACATCAGTTGTGTCTCAATTTATTTCTACAAGGAGTACGGCTCAACAATTATGGCACGCTATACAAATGCAATATGGAACACTTTTAACGGTTAAGATGGCTAAGTTGGAAGAAGATTTGGATACGCTTTCTATCTCCGAATCCGAAACATAGTGGAGAAGCTTGGAGAATTCAATCGAATCAAGCGGCAACTTGAAGAGTTTGGTACATTGCTAAGCAATCCGGTCCACAAGCTACTTGGTAAATTGCCTTCTTCTTTTGAATCGTTCAAAGATAACATCTTTCTTCGAGTTCCTTTCCCTTCCTTTGAAGAGACTATGGGTCTTCTTCATGATAAGTGCCTTACTCGCGCAAGTAAAACAAAAAGGACTCGGCTTTTGTAAGCCAAGGCAAGGGCAAAGGCAAAGGCAAGGGGAATGATCAACGCAAAGGCTCTAATTCCAATGCTAAAGATTCTTCAACCAAAGGCGACAAGGACAAATCAAAGGATTCTTCCAAGGAGTGCACTTTCTGTGGTCGTAGTGGCCATACATAGGATCGTTGTTTTGCTAAGAAGGCAGCATCCAAGAAGGTAAAAGCTGAACTTGAATCCAAATCTAAGGGTTCTTCTATATCAACATCTTCTCACGAGACAAAGACAAAGACAAGAAGGAAGACGGTAATGCCAAGGTTGCATATGCTGCTATGTCTTCTACTTCTTCATGTGACACTTCACTTGTGGTAATCAAAGATCTTGATATGCATAATGTGGATGAGTGGATTGCCGACAGTGGTGCTACCTCTCATATGACGAATAGTTCTTTCTTATTGGAAAACCATAAGTCTATCTCTTCATCAGTACACATTGGTGATGCTTCGTCTCTCCCTGTGATTGGTATTGGTGATGTTTCTTTTGGAGATGCTATCTACATGATGTTTTGCATGTGCCTAAGATGTCTGTCAACTTATTTTCTATCTCTAAGGCTACTTCTAAAGGTCTTGGGGTTTACTTTGATGATGAAGTGATTGAAATCATTGATAGACAGTCACTTTCTTGTGTGGCACATGGTTATCAAAATGCTGGGCTTTATCATATAAGCTCTTTTACAACACAGTTGCCACCACATGAGTCTCATCTTCATCAATTATTTGCTTCTCCTAAAGCACTTGTTTCTAATGAAGATAGTGATCTATGGCATTTCCGCTTTGGCCATGTTCCTCTTGCTACTTTGCAACATCTTGTCTCACATGACATGGTTACAGGTCTACCAAAGTTTCAGAAACCTCGCCATCACATTTGTTCTTCTTGTGCTCAAGGAAAGCAACATCGGGCTTCTTTTCCAGAGGAGGCTACTCATAGGGCCACACGCATACTTGAGCTTATTCATGCTGATCTTGCAGGACCTATGGAAGTACAATCGCTTGGTGGATCCAAGTATTATATGCTTCTTGTGGATGACCTCTCGCAAATCATGGGTTTATTTCTTACCTAAGAAGTCTTATGCTCTTTCTCATTTCAAGGTTTGGCTTGCCCAAATGGAGAATCAAGCCAGTCAAAAGGTATCTTTTCTCAGGACTGACAATGGAGGTGAGTTTAGAGCATTTGAGGACTTTCTAGCTTCAAAAGGCATACAACGACAAACCACCATACCCTACACTCCTCAGCAGAATGGTTGAAAGAAAGAATAGAACAGTGAAGGAAATGGCCCGCTCCCTCCTACATCATGCGAAGCTACCTTCCTCCTTTTGGAGTGAGGCTATAGCTACTTCAGTTTATCTTCTCAATCGCTCTCTTACGAAAGCACTGGACGGCATGACTCCAGAGGAGGCTTTCACAGGCCACAAGCCTACTGTTTCTCATTTTCATGTCTTTGGTTGTGTTGCTCATGTGCATGTGCCTTCTTCTAAGAGGAGGACTCTTGATGCTAAGTCCAAACCTATGATATTCACAGGATATGCTTCTTGCTCCAAAGGGTTCCGTTTTTGGGATCCTTCTCGTGAGGATATTGTTCTTTCACGTGATGCCATCTTTGATGAGCATGTTTTTGGTCTTGATGAGTTACCACCTTCTACATCTCTCTCAGATCCATTTCCATTTCCATCACTTGAGCTTGAGCCTCTCTCATTCCCTACAGTCTCATCCTCATCTACACCATCAGTTCCTACTTCATCCCCTCCATCCATTTCGATTGCGACACCTACTACTTCATTGGATTCTACACGGACTTCTGGTCCTCCAAAATGGGTTCACTCTCTACTTCAGGATTCAGGTATATCACTTTCAGATGCTCAACAATCTACTACACGTGTCTTACGTACTGCCCTTCAGTAAATATTGCCTTGATGTCTCATATTGGTGATGTGTTTGAGCCTGAAACGGTTAAGGAAGCTCTTTCCTTACCACATTGGTGTGAAGTAATGCAAGCAGAGATTTCTTCTATTGAATGTAATAACACATGGCAGTTAGTTCCACGACCTTCACATAAAAAGGTCATTGGTGTTAAGTGGATTTTCAAAGTCAAGTTTCATTCTGATGGTACTCTTGATAAGTACAAGGCACAACTTGTTGCTAAAGGTTATGCTCAAAAAGAAGGTGAAGACTTTGATGAAACTTTTGCTCCTACTGCCAGATATTCTACTATTCATGTTGTTTTTGCTCTTGCTTCACACTATGCCTGGCCTATAAATGGATGTTAAATCTGCCTTCTTTAATGGAGATTTAGAGGAGGAAGTTTATGTGGCACAACCTGAAGGTTTTATTGCACAGGGTCATGAACATGATGTGTATTTATTACAGAAAGCTCTTTATGGTCTTAAGCAAGCTCCTCGAGCTTGGTATCAGAAGATTGATAGTTTTCTCCTTTCTCTACATTTTGAGAGGACTCATGCAGATCCTAATCTTTATGTGCTGATTGTGGATGATGATATATGCATTCTTGTGCTTTATGTGGATGATTTGACACTCACTGGCTCTAATTTGGACCAGATAAGAATAGTTTTATTAAGAGATAAGTATCTCCAAAAATAGAAATTCGAATTTAGGTGATAGGAGGTTGTATTTAGAGTACTTTTACATATTTAGAGTCCATGCACACTAAAAATGTGAAAAAGCAACGCGTTTCTAAAGATGGCACATTTGTGGCTATATACAGACGTTTTTGCCTATTCTACCCATGCTTGCTAGTAGACTAGATGCCTTCCGGTTCTTTTGACTAGTTATATGACCATATTCTGAGTTCCTATCAGAGAGTTATGGCCGAAATAATTTGTTGATTCTGTCAGGGTCTCTACACAGGGAAAACTGTAAGAAGGCAGAGGCATCAAGGTAATCCTAGAGCTTGAGATGTATATATCCCTTCATTCTTATCTAATATATTAGAAGAGAAGGTTAGATTGCTATGGTCTTTCAAAGGAAGAGACCAAAAACTCCATAGATTTTCTTTTAAAGAAAGAATAGTATGCCGTAGCCCTGCAAGAGAAGGCTATTTTGCCATAGACCTTCGAAAGAGAGAAAAGTAAGAGTACGAGTAAGAGGAGATAAATCTTGGGGATGATCGGATGATTTCAATCGTAATAAGAGAAGGTATTAAAAGACTCTCTATTAATAAGAGAAGGTATTAAAAGACTCTCTATTCTCATATATCAAGTTCTGAAACTCTTATTATGACGAGCAAAGACAACAATAAACGATAAATTTTTATAAGATATATGTATATATGTATATATATATATATATATATATATATATATATATATATTTCAATTATATATCATTCTTAGGGGTTGAGGTATGGCCCCGGCTTCTCTATTAATTGTTAATAGTGATCTATTTGATTGATTTACTACTTAAAGTTTGTATTCTTTTAAACAACATCACATGCCTTAATAAAGAATGTCTTATCACAATCTCAAGTTGAAATGCTAAAATCTTTGTGATGAAAAGGATTGTTTTCTTAAGAAGGTAACATGGATTCTAGTCCTATGGTTTAGTTGAGTAAATGGATTGTTATCTTGGTTAAATTAAGGTACAGGTACAACTCTCCCTGCCTTGATGACGCTGCCCCGTTCTTGTGCTTGTATAGCCAGACGGCGGAGATGTTAGTAAGGCCCAGAATTGGCCCATGGTATCCCTCATACCATTGGGAGAATGAGGTTTGCCGATTGAGGCGAGTGATTGTGATGCTGCCTAGTTCTAAGGGCCCAGGCTAGTGCGGTGAATTAGCCCAGGCTAGTGCGGTGAATTAGCCCACCCTAGTGCGTAGACATTCCTGTGAGGGGCGGGAGGATCGAGTGACGGAGCCTGAGAGGGCAATAGGCCGGCTTGAGTCCTCGGCCAACGGCCCGACGAGGTGTATGGTCCCGTAGGGTTTTGCCCAGCATGTAGAGGCTGGAAGGCCGAATTCTAGATCATCGGCAATATAAAGGAAAAGAATAAGAGAGCCGGTTTGGCTTGTATGGAATTGATTCATGTATAACTTTTTTTTTAAAAAAAAATCTTATCTTTGGCATTATTGTAATGTGGAAAAAGGCTGTTTTAACAAACCTTGTGAAAAGGCCCTTCATTAAGGAACATGTTTATTTATGTCAAACAGTGTGGTAGGATTAATTAGAAAACAAATTGACACGTGAGTAGGGTGGAAAGTGGGCATATGGAATGCCACAACGGCACCATCCACGGACGGGTGGACCCGATTAATCGGGTAGCTTTCCAACATATTAAGTGAAAGCCCTACGTTAGATAAATAGGTTCTCGGGCAATTCTATTCTAGAAGACTAGGGCAGCGGGCTGTGCCTTGCATGGATGAGGAAAAAAGCGTTGTCTCTAGGAATCAAGACTAGTAGTTGCCCAAATTATGATCAATTACCCTATGGGTGATTTGATTTTTAGAAGACCATGCTTCCCCTGTGAGATAGAACTAGGTCTTACCTATCCTTGAATCTTTGTATGGTCAAGGTGTCGATGAGTAGGAAATTTTCTCCAAGATAAGACTTAGTGGACTATCTTAAGTGTTTCCCCTATTTTGGAAGGGGGGAACCTTACAGGAGCTAATAATAGATGATTCATACAAAATTGGGCTTGGCTTTTCTAGTTTAACTAAAATAATAAGCACTAAGAGCGTGTTCACACAGTTTAATTAACTAAAAATCCACTACTACACGCGCTAATAGCAACACGGTGCACAAATGCAGATAAATAATATATGCGATAATTTGGCTCAAGGCCAACCAAAAATAATAATGTTCAAATGCAGGAAATACTCGCACCAACAAAATCCATATGATACCTCAATCGATGATCCTCATATAGTGTGACGCCTCAACATCCCTTATGACACCTCTGTTTTGGTAACCTTGCACATGTGTGACACCTTTATTGATGTCCTTGCACATATCACCTAAATCCATAATAACAATCAAATATCCCTGCTGATCGGGTTGGCAACTGTCCTTAGTTGCATGTTTGCTCATATGAGTGAATAATGTCAGGACACGTGTAGAAAAATCGCTCAGGCATCCTTGGATGATTTTAAAATTCAAAAGGTATTTAATGTATGTATTGCATGTAAGTGTAGTGGTATATTCATGATCTAGAATTTTGTATGGTTCTAATTATTCCTCATCATCAAATAATTATGGAGGTTCTTTGTAAATAGGATGAGTAGGAATTGGTCCTTTAAATGGCCATAACAAATTGATATTAAAAAAATTACGAATTCTCTAATGGGAAGGTAGTTCTAGTATATAGGCCAAGTCATTGATTTTATCTAACACTTGGAAAGGATTGTAAAATCTAGGTGTCAATTTGATAATAGGATTCTTTTCTAAACTTTTGAGCCTTCTTTTCTCTATTCTTAAAAGGACACAATCTCCCAATGAAAAGATCATTAGTTTCCTCTTTTTATTTTCTTTTTTGACATATTTTTCTTGAGACTTTCTAATGGCTTCTTTTACTTGTTCATGTGAATAGTCTTAAAGTCATTCGTGAATACATCAGCAGCCTGAATAATATGTGAAAAATGGGTCATAGGTGTAGGTAAGGTACCGTACACTCTCAAATGGTGTCTTTTTAGTAGCTGAATGGGTAGTATTGCTACAAGAAAATTGAAGAATATGCAAATAGTTATCCCACTTCCTAGGCTGTGATAAACTCTAAGAAGATCCATGATTGTGCTATGGATCACTTCGGTCTGGTTAGATTGAGGGTGAAAAGGAGTAGAGAAATCTAAAAATATCCATGATTATGCTATGGGTCACTTCAGCCTGGCCATTAGATTGAGGATGAAAAGCACTAGAGAAATGTAATTTTGTACCCAAATTATCAAACAAGGTCATCCAAAAATCACTATAAAATTTATAATCAGTGTTTGAAACAATATATTTTGTTAAACCACGATAAACAAATGCATGTTTTAAAAATAGATGTGCAGCTTGATGAGTAGTGAGTATCTTTTTACATGCAATGGAATGTGATTGTTTACTAAATCTATCAACAATGGTCCATATCATGTCATTGTGATTAGCTATAAGAGGAAAACTAGTAATGAAATCCATCTAGAAATTTCCTCCCATGGTTCATTAGGAAAGGGTAGTGGCATAAGTAATCCTTGAGATTTTTCCTTAGATTTTCATTTTTTGACAAACAATATACTCGACTACAAATCTAGCTAGATCTCTTTTCATCATTGGCCATAAAAATCTGGGATTATAGTATGTAGAGTAGAGGATACTCCTCTATATCCAACATAAAGGGGTCGATATCCATCATGATGATGAGAAAATTTTGAGTGTGGAGTCTAACCACTATGTTTCATTTTGGTCCAAATGTCTATGAAGTCTGGGTCTTGGTCGTAAGAGTCTCTCATAGAATCAAAAGATAAGTTTTTCATTGCGATAATATTCTGAATACTAGGCCTATCATTAAGTGCATCAGCAAAACTAGATTCTCTTTCTCATGCTGGTATTGAATAGTAGGATAAAAACTTTAAATAGAAGTGTGCGGCCCATTTAATGTGCTGATCAAATATGAGATCTTGAGAAAACAGATGTCTAATACTTTGATCATCAGTCTTAATGAAAAATTTGGAACCCATTAGGTAATGTTTCTATTTGGTGTTATCTTATTTAAGTCTTCTAATCCCCTTCCCCTTTCTTATAGCTTTTGCTTTTTTGTACTTTTCGTAGCCCTCTTTTGCCCCAGCAACCTTCTCGGCTTTGGCTTTTGCCTCACCATTTCGACCTTTAATAAATTTTTAGTTTCTTTATACAAAGTATTTTTAGACATTGAGGAGAGATAAACGAATGCAAGTTGCTTGAATCAATCAAGAGACGGAAACTTTTACTTTTGGAAGTGGTCGAAATCTTAATGACATAATATTATCTATTTGGCCCTCGAGATGCCACACCTCCATGGACATGGGGAGTATATGGGCTTCTTATTCTTCTTGGTCTTCCACTAAGATACACTTTGATTGGCTTGATTGTTTCTAGGGTTTAGGTAAGAGTTGAAAGTAGGGGCCAATCATTGATGATTAGTTGAAGAAGGGGGGGAAGTCAAGGGTCTTCCTCTTAGGACCCCTTGTACACTTTGACGAATAAATCAAATTGCCAACGTATTATAGTTGAATAAAAGCTTAGATTCACAAAATTATCAAGACTTGAGCAATACATATAAGAAGTTGCAAGAAGACTACAAAAACATCACTTCGACCCCAATTGGGTCAAATCTTCCCCCTCATGTGTGTAGCTTCCTTCACGTTTAAGTATTTTAATATTGTATTGAAAAAATTAGCCCTCAAGCTAATAATAGATTATTCATACAAAATTGAGCTTTGCTTTTCCACTTTAACTAAAATAATAAGCACTAAGAGCGTGTTCACACATAAAGTGTAATTAACTAAAAATCCACTACTACACGCGCTAATATGATAGCAACACGGTGCACAAATGCGGATACATAATATGTGCAATAATTTGGCTCAAGGCCAACCAAAAATAATAATGTTCACATGCAGGAAATACTCGCACCAACAAAATCCATATGATACCTCAAACAATGACCCTCATATAGTGTGACACCTCAATATCCTCACACTACTCATATTCCTTCTGACACCTCTGTTGGTAACCTTGCACATGTGTGACACCTTTATTTATGTCTTCGCACGTATTACGTAAATACATAATAAAAATCAAATATCCCTCTTGATCGGGTTGGCAACTGTCCTTAGTTGCATGTTTGCTCTTATGAGTGATTATGTCAAGACAATTGTAAAAAAACCATCCTTGGATGATTTTAAAATTCAAAAGGTATCTAGTGTATGTATTGCATGTAAGTGTAGTGGTATATTCATGATCTAGAATTTTGTATGGTTCTAATTATTCCTCAATCATCAACTAATTTTGGAGGTTCTTTGTAAATATGATGAGTAGGAATTGGTCCTTTAAATGGCCATAACAAATTGATATTAAAAAATTATGAATTCTCTAATGGGAAGGTAGTTCTAGTATATAGGCCAAGTCATTGATTTTATATAACATTCGGAAAGGATTGTAAAATCTAGGTGTCAATTTGATAATAGGATTCTTTTCTATGCTTTTGAGCCTTCTTTTCACTATTTTTAATAGGACACAATCTCCCAATGAAAAGATCATTGGTTTCCTCTTTTTATTTTCTTGCTTGACATATTTTTCTTGAGACTTTCTAATGGCTTCTTTACCTTGAGTCTTAAAGTCATTCGTGAATACATCAGTAGCCTGAATAATATGTGAAAACCGGATCATAGGTGTAGGTAAGGTACCATACACTCTCAAATGGTGTCTTCTTAGTAGCTGAATGGGTAGCATTGCTACAAGAAAATTGAAGAATATGTAAATATTTATCCCACTACCTAGGCTGTGATCAGCTCTAAGAAGATCCATGATTGTGCTATTGGTCACTTTGGTCTGGTCATTAGATTGAGGGTGAAAAGCAGTAGAGAAATCCAAAAAGATCCATAATTATGCTATGGGTCACTTCAGTCTGGCCATTAGACTGAGGGTAAAAAGCAATAGTGAAATCTAATTTTGTACCCAAATTATCAAACAAGGTCATCCAAAAATCACTGTAAAATTTATAATCTATGTTGAAACAATATCTTTTGGTAAACCACGATAAACATTTGCATGTTTTAAAAATAAATGTGTAGCTTGGTTAGTAGTGAGTATCTTTTTACATGCAATGGAATGTGATTGTTTACTAAATCTTTCAACAATGGTCCATATCATGTCATTGTGATAAGCTATAAGAGGAAAACTAGTAATGAAATCCATCTAGAAATTTCCTCCCATGGTTCATTAGGAAAGGGTAGAGGCATAAGTAATCCTTCAGATTTTTCCTTATAGCTTTTAATTTTTTGACAAACAATATACTTGACCATCAAACCCTTTGAGAAGTGGGGCATTAACATTATTCGTATGTTTGAGCCCACGAGGAGAAACAAGTACATTTTAGTTTCCACATATTATGTCATTGAACGACTAGAATTCGTAAGCAATCAAATCATGGAAGAACTAGGTAAAGTATATAAAATTTTCTATTACAACCACACTCATTATCCATGGCCGATTACCATGTGGAAGTGACCAATAGAATGTATGCTTCATTTTTACTTGAACTTGAACAATAGAATCTTATAAGAGGGATGTCATGAGAAACTTTAGGCTTACATGAGCTCACATAAGAGAATAATAGAATCTTATAATAGAATCTTATAAGAGGGATGTCATGAGAAACTTTAGGCTTACATGAGCTCACATAAGATCATCAATGGTTAAGCCCTAAATTTGTAATTTATATGACATAGGGGTCATTTTTTCATTTGAAGTTGAGTTGTCATCCCTTATGGTATCTAAGCAAGTACTCTTCTTAGGAGCCAAATCTTTCACCCTCACTTTCTCCTCTTCACGAGCCAAATCTTTTCCTATATACACTGGCATCGAATCCTTGCCAGGCCTGGCTAAGTTAACCTCTTTGACTTTAGTCAGCCCATCGGTCCATCGTAAGGTTTTTGCTAGGGATTCTTTTAGCTTTCTCAAACTGTACGAAATGGTCCTTCTATATGATATACATTTTGTTTGGGGACCTATCAAATATTTTCAACCTGAGCACTATCTTTCGAAATGCGCTTTCCTTATTCTCACTATGCATTGGCCAAATCTTTGTTACTTGCTCTTCTTGTGCATGAAAGCTTTTCATTTTTAATAGAGATCAAGGACTCTTCACTTTATGTGGCCACTAGTTTGATTAAAATTTGGATAATGTTAAGCTTTTTATATCAGTGATGATGACATTAAAAGATCTACATGGGAGTTAATTGCTTCATCCTTTGGATAATGTTAAGCTCTTTATATCATTGATGACATAAAGAACTCTACATGAAAGTCAATTGCTTCATCTTTGCCAGTAACATTTCTATACTCCACTCTACCATTGTTCATATAGTTTATAGGTACTTGCAAGTTGCTACAATATTTACTTTTTGTGTCAAAGGTTCATTGTTTGTGGGCTGGAATGGCAAGTAGTAATGTATTTAGGATGCTTTCGTTTAAAAGATAGGCTTAATGGGACCAACTACCCATTGTAGTCCTATATGATATATCATCTATTGGTTTCCACCAAAAGTCTTTGGAATGTTGTTATTAGCAGGTAGTAATGTATTTGGGATGCTTTTCACTGAGGATAAGACTGATGGGACCAACTAGCTATTATAGTCGTATATGATGCATCATGTATTGGTTACCAAAATGCTTTAGAATGTTGTTATTGGCATTGAGGCATGCCCTAACTCACCAGTGCAGGATAGTACATACACCTTGGATAGTGATACTACCCACTTAAAAAACGCGAGATGTCCTCATCTCGCAACTAGAGGACAACTCTTTCCCTTAAGATCTAACTAATTATGGGGTTCCTTATAGTCTGGTCAACCTGACAGAATCCTGGGATAAAGATCCCTTATATAGAACTCATCATTAGATAACAATTCTTTCAGATCATCATAACATTCATATCTTTAACACAATAATGGTCTATTAAACCGAAAATTTTCATCTGAACAGTCCTCCATGGGAATTTCAATTATACAGATTTTTAATTTGACATCCCTTAAGTTGATCCACTGGGTCAAGTGTTAACAGTAGTAATCTGTCAGCACAATCCACTAATCTCATAGTGATTTGCTGAAGTCATGATCGTCATTCCACTTTTACGAACATCATCACAGGGACTCATCCCATTCATCCTGATTGTGGTTTTGCTCAGCTTATCGCTTTTCAACCAAAATTCAAGAATCATCATTTTTCAATAAGAATCTAAATCAACTCATCAGCTCTCGATTAGAATTTTAAAATCATATCAATCACATTCGAATTCATTATCTAGATAGCATTTTTGCTTATAATTTCAAGATCTTAGATTTACTCGTATATACTGCTAGTAAAGAGCTGTAGTTTACTCTCGGTATATACGGGTAGTCACGGTCCTTGGAACTATAAGGTAAATACCATCATGTTTAAGCCTGAAGCACGTCAGGGGTTCCATGCAATTGCATCTGAAGTAGACCCAATTACTAATTTATGAATTTCAGTATGAATATCAATTTGTATTAATTTCATCACACATTTCCAACTTTTTACTCCTACTTCATAAATTTTTGACATTTTTGGCTTCTCAATTGATCAATATTAGCCAATTTGCTCTGATACCACAGCTGAAAGATCCCTGTCCCCACCGCGTAACGAATTTAGGGGTTCTAGCAGAGCGGAAGTAGCACTTCTTGCGCGGGGCACGGTCCCTCACTCGGGGCCTCGCCCCCATGGATATCCGGACAAGAGACTAATCCCTCGGTTCTTCCAAAATCGAACCCGAAAAAAATTCCCTCGCCCCGGAAAGCACGGGCGATTCCTCCAGGATATTTTTACTCTAACGTAGTCAGAAGCCTTAACTAACTGAACTGATCTGACCGAACCCGTAAGTCCCATAGTCAGATCAAGGAACAGATTGCACTTGGATCAGAGAGACCAACTCTTTTTTCCTCATTGAGAGGTACAGCCGTTGATTCTTTTCCATAGAACAATTTTTATTCGGGATTTACTTCATCTATCGTACCATAACAAAATTGAGTCTCATTTTAGGGATCCATCAGTCTAGCCTATCCCCATCTAGTCCCGTGGGTTAACCAGCCGCCCAACCACTGTCGTGATGGGATCCAATTAGGATTTTGGTTAGGTTTTGTCCTGAGTACCAAGAAAAAGAGTTCCCAGGCCCCTTAGCTGGATATTCATGCAAACTTAAAACTAGTCACACCACTTACACACCCAATATGAAATTACCTTTTTCACAGAGTCAGTTGCCTTTAAAACAATCATTTAATGAAATCATAGTGTCGCTGATCATAATCCTCAAAATCTCCGATTGAATTCTTATTTCCAATCATTCCTTCATCGGTATACCTATGGCATCATTGGCAACCAGAACGCTCACCACCTCTCCACTCAGGGGCCTTTTCGATGATTCCTAGCTCATAGTACTCGGTAATATATTCACATATCAAAATGGAATCTCTGTTGAAGATCAGCAAGATCAACCAACAGATCCATATAAAAGAACCATGGACTCATCCGTTGAGGACCAGCAAGGTCAATCAACCAGATCCATGCCCGAATTCAGAAAACAACTCTTACTCCTTGTTCCAATATCTTCCACGACGCACGTGTGGGTATCTTCAGCGACCCAGAGCCCGAGCACCGTATGGTCAGCACCCTCTCGCAGAGCAAGAGGTGACCTAGCGCTTCACTCATAGGCCGCTTCCTTGGTCCTTCATCCACCGTACCTGAAGCTCACTATTTTAATCGAACTGAGGCTGGTCAAGACCTCGGCTGACCTTGCTATGCGAGACGTCCTCCATTGACTCTCCGTCAGCTGTTGCAACTTTATCAGATTAGGTCTCCACGACCTCATTCACAAGACGGTCAAAATGCTTCCCCAACATTCTTGACATAAAACAGTCATTTTAAAAACAGGTCATAAATACAGTTTCTATAACGAACTCTCATCTTTCTATATTGTTCCACATCAATTCTCATTTGTTTCATATGTATTCCATTTCTCATCACATCATTTTCCATTTCATCACATCTTTTCTCATTTATCCGCATCAGATCTCATCCACTCGCATCTACCCATATCCACATCTCATCACATCATATTCGTTCACATCACACATCACATCTATCTCCATTTACATCATATTACATCTATCTCCATTTACATCATATTCGTTCACACATCACATCTATCTCCATTTACATCATATCACATCTATCTCCATTTACATCATATTCGTTCACATCACACATCACATCTATCTCCATTTACATCATATCACATTCATTCATATAACCATCACATTCATTCGTTCAAATCTACCACATACATTCTCATAACCATCCCATCACATATATTCTCTCCACATTATATCACATCACTTCTATCTACATCATATCTCATTCATACACATCTCATCTCATTCATCCACATCCATCCAATTGTTCACAGGTACGACTCCTCACATCTATCCATACATTCATATCTATCACTTCACATCCTCATATATTCATGACACATTACATCTCTTTACATCACATCACATTCTTTCACATACATATCTATATCCATTCTTTCACATACATCCACATCCATTCTTTCACATACATCCACATCCATTCTTCACATATACATTCACATCCATTCTTCACTTATACATTCACATCCATGAATCATGAATCAATTCCATACAAGCTAAACCGGCTCTCTTATTCTTTTTCTTTATACTGCCGATGATCTAGAATTCGGCCTTCCAGCCTCTACATGTTGGGCAAAACCCTACGGGACCATACACCTCATCGTCGGCGGCGGCTGGCTGGCGAGGATTCAAGCCGGCCTGTTTCCCTCTCAGGCTCCATCGCTCGATCCTCTCGCCCCTCAGAGGGATGTCTGCACACTAGGGTGGGCTTATTCACCACACTAGCGTGGGCCCTTAGCATCATAATCTCTCGCCTCAATCGGCGAACCTTATTCTCCCAATGGTATGAGGGATACCTTGGGCCATTCTCGAGCTTTGCCTAATGACGCCGCCTGACTACACAAGCATAGGACGGATTTAGCATCGAAGCCAGGAAAAGCTTGTACTCTTTAAAGATAACAATTTCATTACAATTCATTGAATACAGCATCACTCAATTCGTAGCTTCATATAATTTTATGTCATTATTTTAAAAGGAAAAGATACACATTTATTAACACTAACATTAAAAAAAAACTCTTCTTTAAAAGATAACCAAGCTAACCTAGCCACCATTTCTTTGAGAAGCTTGTAAAGGGAGGGTTGGGGCCGCATTGGGAGCATCTTCTCTAATCTCATTGCTGCATGCTCCTCCCGAGGCAATATTCTGACGTTTCCAGGAAGAGGCCATCTTGGATGTCGTCTTGTAGGGCTCGTTGTCGCGGTCGAAACTCTCAAGTCAGATCTCAATTCTGAGATCATTTGCTCACCGTATGAGCAAAAGACCACAGCGCATGAACCCTCTCTAAGGCCAACACCTCTTGCTAAAGTCCACGAAAATGGGGGGGGGGGGATTGTGAGATGTCCTTAACACAAAAACGTTTTGCTGAAGGGGAGAAGGGCTGCTGTAAGTCTCTTCACAACACGGGAGCGCCGGGGGGGGGGGGGAGGGGAGAAGAGTTAAGGACACTGTCTTCTAACAAGAGAGGGATAGAGGAAAATTTCCTTATCTGAAAAGTGGCAAATGAGGGGGTGTGGAGAGGGGTGGCTGCAAGGGGTGGCTGTACTACAGCAAGTACACTGCATAGGGACAGACGGCGGTACGGACGGCAGCACGGTAGAGCATAAGCTACGCAGAAATGCGTGCTGCCCATGGAGCACCCCAAGGGTTTATATAACTATGGGGTATGGGTATGGGCGCTGCGCAAAGCAAGGACGAAAGGACGGTGTACCAGCACAGGCTATTCACATCACATCCACCCATCCATTCATTCACACCAATCTGATTCTCATCACATCTCATCACATCTATTCACCTCACATCTCAAAAGCTAGATGGAGGAATCTTACAGTTTGATTTAAGAGGCTCTTTTAGCACTGGTGCCTTGAGATGCATCTAACAATGTATTACGCTTGCAACAACAAGGGAATATAAGTTCCCTATATTATATTGGAATTGGAGATTTATTGCACTAAAATATGTAAAGAGTGTCTGAGCAAGGGGGCAACACGATCAATTGACCATGGACCATTGCACTAAAATCTCCCTAGAATACCTATTATATATATATATATATATATATATATATATAAAATATTAATTTTTAAATGCACAGAGAGTAGATCAAATTTATAAATGAAAAATGTGCAGATCATAATAGGGCTATAAGTGTATGTACGTTTGAGATTTGAGACCGAGGCCAAGTAGCTCTCACCAGCCAATTTAAACATGTAGTTGTTCCGAGATGCAGCTTTGGTATTTTCTTCGAACTTGGACTGAATGTTCTCCATTGTAGTTTGTGTCTCACATTGCCGCTTGGTTTGCTTTAAGAACACCAAATTGTTGCATGCTTCCCGGATAGCACTAATGATAGTTGCTCTAATCCATGAAGATTGAGGTCCTAGCAAAGCATGCTTCTAGTCTATCTTGATGCAGAGTTTACCACGGTCTATTTGTAAATAAAGAGTTTGACGAAGGGGGAAGCACGGCCATTTGGCCATGGCGATTGCAACACCCTCATTGTCGACATCATCATCATCCGGCCCTTCTTCATCACCGGCATCGTCGTCCTCTTCTTCTCCAAGCCATTCGCTGCGCCATTTGTTCTTGTCATCCGATTCCGAGATGTCTGCCCGCGGAGTCGCGCAGGTGAAGTTCGGCTCCTCCGTTTCCCACTCTCTCCTGGACGCCCTCCAGCTCGTGCCCACTGATAAGCCTCAGGCAGCGCCCGGCCAGATCGTGGTGCGGATGACCGTACGCCCAATCAACCCCAGCGATCTCAACAGCATTCGCAACAGCCGCTTCTCCCGCCTCGCATCCCAGGGCCGCAAAATCATCATAGGTGACGAAGGCTGCGGTGTTGTGGAAGAGGTTAGAGATCTACCATTGTATTTCACTCCCCTCTCCATGTCCCGCTCTTTGTATTTTGGGTTTCATTTGATGGCGCGTAATTGGGTTTCATCTACCTGGTTTGAGCTAATTGAGGTTCATCTGAAGCTAGATGACTTCAAGTCCAAGTTGAGCTGGTTGGATTTTAGCTGATTTGTATGAGCTAGATGGATTTCTTCTAAGTTTCCTGAACAAGAGTGTAAGGAGCTGTGTAAAACTGGATGGCTTTTTATGACTCATGTGAAGGTTCCAAATTTCCACCTTGTAGCAATCTAGGTCATGATAGATTGTGTCTAGATGGCTTGATTTCATAACAAGAAATCGCAAAAAATAACATAGATAACCATAATTCTGCCAAGAGCCAATTGCCTCCTTCTTTGCTGGTACAAGGCCACTCCTGGTGGAGCTTGATCCTCTTGACCAGCCTTGAGCTATTACACTCACACTCTCACTCTCACTCTCAGTCAGGTCTCCTCAAAGACGCTTTCAACCTCCACAGAGGATTTCTCTGTCTCTCTCTCCTCATAGACTCTCTCAACATCCACAATATCTCTCTCTCTCTCTCTCTCTCTCTCTCCCCCCCCCCCCCTGGCGACCCTACTTTGGTGTGACCCTAGACCGGGCCACGACACTACAGTGAGCCCAGCATCCCAGACTCCTTGGACCTTGCCAGCGACACAGACATCAACCCCATCTTGAGGAGATCTTGGAGAGGCACAGAGCTACCTTTCCACACTTGGCGAATGTGCAAAGCCTTCTACAGGCTAACCCCATGCTCAATATCCTTGATGGTCCCCTTTGTTGGAGTATGCACATGCGGAAGCATAGACAAGGAAAGAGAGAGAGAGAGCTTGTTGACAAGATCATCTTTTATTATAGCATGAAGCTTGACAATGGCAATAGCTAGCAAGAGAAGTTTTGCACTGCGGTTGGATTGGATTGAAGAAAGTGATTATGAGGAGTTGTGTTATATAGTGAGGAAGGAAACTGGCTGATTGCCCGTAGGAATAGGCCGACAGCCTCACGACCTACCAAACAAGGAAAAAATAGGATAAAACCCATAAAATAGAGAGAGCCCTATAACATTGAGATGCACAATTTCTAACACCCCCTTTGCAGCTCATAGTGTGCATAAGTTTGAAGAAGAAAAGCTGATGAAGATGCAACCATGGACCCTCCAGTATTGTAGATACTGGAATCAGCTTGGAGAGAGTACCCGCCAACCTATTTCCTCAAAACAAAATGCCACCACGAACAGCAAGGAACTTTGCTTGGCTCCGAATTCCCACACAAGTGTGCAGTAAACTCCAAGAATAAGATGATAAGCTACTGGACACACCATTATTCCCAACAGTGGACTGTGAACACATCATGTCCCAAAAACCTCGAACAATGAACTCGGAACAGATCTTGTCCATAATCTCTCCTACACCAAAGATGACCTTGTCCTACCAGATTTTTAATGCTTGCAACTCCAACTCACGTCCCCATGCACCAAAAAATGAAGCTGCTATCAGTCCCCTCTCTCGCCCACAAATCTCCTTTGGCTGGAAGCACATGGGGGAAACATCATGTATACTAGAGAAGTACACCACCTTGGTCCTCCTGAGCTGGAAGCACCCTGGGAGCCCGAGATGAGTTTACTAGAAGTATCTGCATCACTGTCTTGTGATGTGTCTTTGCCCCTCTTCTGAGATGAAGACTTGTCTTTGGTCTTGTCTTTCTTCTTGGACAAACAATTCTTAGACAGATGTCCTCTCTTTCCACATGAGAAGCAACGACTCCGACCTTTCTTCTGTATTGAAGTAAGTGCCTGATCAGAACTTTTAAGAGACACTTTAATCTTACCCTGAGAAACGAGGACGGACTGTTCTTCCAAGAGAAGGGAGCTAAGGTTATTAAAATCCAGTTGAGTGGTTGCGACTTGGCACCTCAAAGCTCAAGAAACCACATCATACTCCGGGGGAAGCTTGGTGAGGATAAGTGTAGCCAACTGAGCAGAGGACAAAGTAGTACCCAGTGCCAGTAAAATTGGTCATGGATAACCTTGGCCTTCATGAGGAACGACTGCATAGAACTGGCAGCAAGAAAATAACAGATCGCAGAGTTGTCCTTGCAAAGTAACTACCCGCATCGATGAATCTTGAGAGATTCTCCAATTTGGACCATACTTGATGTGCACTAGTAAGAGTTTGCATGGCTAGTGAGACCTCTTTTGTAATGGTCCGCATAAGCATTGAATGCGCCTTCAAATCACGATACTACCAGTCTTGTAATTCCGCAAGAAATTCATCCTCTTGAACTTGGGTCCACCTCCTCGAGTTCTGAGGATGCTCGGGCTTCTTCTCACTGCCCTGCTCAATCTCCCATAAACCCTTATGGATGAACCGGATCTGCATATTCAGCTTCCAATGGGCATAGTTGGTTCCGTCCAACTTGTCATCCTTGTTCGTACAGGGGGGAGCCATATCCACAGCAACAAAGTACACAAATCTCAGCACTCCAAGACTCCTCTCGAGCACTTTGAAATGAAGTGAGGCACAAGGACCAATCACCCCCCTCTCAAATCTGAGAGAGAAAGAGGTAGGACAATCCATGTCACCATTTGGCCACCCGAATGGTTCACTCTTGCTTTCACACTGTGTACATATTGGATTGGTGTCCATGGCTTATGGAATGTGTCTATGCATGTGCTTGACACGTGTCATGTTGTATAGTTGGAAATGATATTCCGCTGGGACTTGATGTTATCATGCCCGGAATATCTGGAGGACTTGGCTTTCCGCTGGGACTTGGCCTTTGTGTACATGTCCGGAAACGCTTGGAGGATTGGCTTTCCGCCTGGACTTGTGCCTTTGTGTACATGCCCGGAAACGCCTGGAGGATTGGCTTTCCATTGGGTCTGGTATCACATATACTTGCCTGGAAACGCCTGGTCTTATATGGTTTCATGAACGGAAATCGCTCATGCCAATGTTGCATTGCATAGCATCTTTATGTGCTTGCCTGCAAATGAAATTGCATGCTGTTTTCATGCCTGCATGACCTATGTGTAGTTCTGGGCTAGGGGACGCCCGCCCGTGAACCGTGCGTGTGAAACTGTCTGCTGACATGGTTGTGTGGCATGTGAACAGGTGGTAAGTATTACCTAATCTAGTCTCAAATAGCCCTTAGGACTTAGCCAATATTTATAAGTGAGTGCGTTCCCACTTCATTAAAGTTTGGGCACCTGAAAGTCACTTATAAATTATAACCGCTTCCAAGTTTACACTCACTGAAGTCCCGAGGCGGACAAGACTCAATGTCCAGGACCTGATCCTCCCCTTTTACTCATAAATGGGCATCTCCCCATGTCCCTTCATCTGATTGGACCCCAATTCACTTACTTATTAAGAGAAAATTCGTGTTTTCTCTTCATGAAGGATTTTGGAGGCTGAAAACTATGTTTTTCCACCATTTCTCTCCATTTCCAAGCTCTCCATAGCCATACCCAACTTGCTAGGGTGTTTTCCAAGCTTCCAAGAGTGTTTCCAAGTGCTAATCACTCTCCTACTCACTCCCAATGACTGAAATTAAGAAAAACAGCTCTCATTTTTGCTGTAATTTTTGGTCTTTTTGCTGAAAACCCTAATTTCAGTCTTCCTTTCTCAAGTTGAATCATAGGGGAAGCTTTCCCAGGGTTCCCTTCATCCTCTTGAAGACTTTTGTCGCGAAGGATTGCGGCAAATCGAAGATATTAACATTCCTAAAGCTTCCAACGTGAAGGCTTCCGCTTGTAACAACTCCTATGAAGACTGGTAAGCTAATTGGACGATGTGTTGTCATTACTTATTCAGTAGAAGGGCAGGACTCCTTGTTTAGCCGCCCTGTGTAGTATTTCTCTTGTCCTATGTGCTCTTGAAGATGTTGCTACCTTGCTTGGTAGAACATAGAGCCAATGGTAGAGAATATGGGCACTGAAGTCGGGTCGGGCATCAAGGCAGCTCCTTGGTGATCTGCATCGACATACCATTGTTTTCTAAATGCTGAATTTCATATGCATTGAGGATTTGGCAATGGATGCCCGTGAAGCTATGTATTGAATTTCTCAAATAGTAATGCAATTTACTCAAGGGAGGGGTTGGCCGTTCCGGCTCATTGTGTATCTCTTGTCAATTCAGCAATTTACTTCTTGTATTTGAGCAAGTGTCCTTCAAATCTTAGTGTATTTAAGTGTATTGATTAGCATTGTGTTCAACCAAGTTAAATTGGTATTTCACTTAGAAATCCATGATCCGGCATGTAAGCATGTTCATGAAAGGCACTGTTGCCCATTGGTGGCTCACGGAGAAGCTCTCACCGAATCCTGCTAGATCATGGGAAGAGTTCAAGGAGAGGTTCTATGCTCAATTCTTGCCTCCCAATGCATTGAATGAGATAACAATTAAATGGGATTGGGTAAAGCAAAATGAGGGGGAATCGGTAAATGCATATGTACAAAAGTTTTGGAAAGTGCTTTTGGAGGTATCTCCATTTATGCATGTCACCGACGCGGAAAGAAAGAGAAGGTTTCAATCGGGATTGCAACCCGTGTACAAAGCGGGATTACAAATGTATCCTGGTCATACCTTACACCAATTAATCGCAGCCACCACCGCCACCGAGCAATTGGAACTCAAATTGAGTCGATCCAATAAGGCTAAACCCTCATTTCAAGGCAAAGAGAGGGCTGTCCAAAACTTGCAAAATGATGGACAGCAATCTAAAAGGGACCAAAACCAAGCCAAAACAGGTCCAAAAGCTGAAAATAAGTTTGCTAAAAAGCGTCCTTATAAGCCGGCAAACTTTGGTCTTAGTGCTGAGAAGAAGGAGCAATATATGCGTGAAGGCAAATGCTTTACTTGTGGCAGCACTGAGCACATGGCAAGAGCATGCCCAAATAAGAAGAACAAAGCTGAAAATGCTGATGTACCGAAGCCCAAGGTACATATGGTTCCCGATGTGCAAGGGGATACAATGCATGAGGGCAAAGATAGGGTTGTATGCAAAGCTTGGGGACAACTCAAGAATCAGCCCGCTTTGTTTATGTTTGATGATTGTGCAACGGAGAACTTCATCTCCACCGAAATGGCAAATGCATTGGGCATCAAGGTAGGGGACATGGGTCCTCAAATTGAAGTAGGGGCTGCCTTTGTTGGGAAGGAAGTGGAGGTTACTCCTATCATTGGCAAGCTCCGAATGCACATTCAAGGCTATGTGGATCATGAGGATTTTCTTGTGGCGCCTTTGAATGGTTGTGATGTATTGCTTAGAAAGCCTTGGTATACACGTATTGATCCATGCAAGGCTTACAAGACCAACAGAATCACCTTTATGCATAAACGTCGAGAGCATGTAATTGATGCTAGTGAAGAGGGTGATACCATTCCCCTTGTATCTCATGTACAAATTAAGAAAGTAATGAAAAAGAGTGTTTTTGCATACTTGATTTTTTTACGAGATCATGTTGAGTAAAATAATGTACATGTAAACACTCTTAGTAATGATAGGCTGAAATTTTTGCAAGAGCACAATGATTGTTTTGCTGATGAGTTATCACCCATACGATCGGAAGATCATGGCATTGATCTTGTGCCGGGTAGCTCACCACCTAATAGGCTAGCCTATCGTGTAAGTGCATCCCAAAAAGAGATCATGAAGCAAGTGAGTGAGCTTCTTGAGAAGGGTTTGGTTCAGCCAAGCTCTTCCCCATATTGTTCTCCCGTCCTCTTGGTTCAAAAGAAGGATGGATCCTTTCGTATGTGTGTGGATTATAGAGCTTTGAATAAGCTTACCATCAAGAATCGGTTTCCGATTCCACGCATAGACGATATCCTTGACAAGTTGGATTGATCGGCATGCTTTAGTGCGTGTAGTGCATGAGGATGTACACAAAATTGCTTTTAGGACAGCATTTGGGTTTTATGAGTATCTTGTTATGCCTTTTGGTCTTACAAATGCCCCGGCTACATTCAATAGAATGATGGATCGCATATTCCGTGGGTGCAGGAAATTTACAAGTGTCTTCTTTGATGACATCCTAGTCTTCTCGAAGACCGAAGAAGAGCATAAAGCTCATTTGGCTATTGTTTTTGAAGAGCTCCATAAGCATAAACTCTTCATAAATGCAAAGAAGAGTGAGTTCTTCTTGTCAGAGATACATTATCTTGGGCATATCGTGTCCAAAGATGGACTGCGGATGGATTCTGCAAAGATTGATGCAATTCGGAATTGGCCCGAATTGAGTTCGGTGCATGAGATCCGTAGTTTTCTTGGATTATGCTCTTACTACCGCAGGTTCATTCGGCGCTTTGCATGGATTGCTTCTCCTTTGCATTATTTGACAAAGAAGAAGGCCGTGTTCAAATGGACTAATGTAGAGAGAGATGCATTCCTCAAATTGAAAGATGCAACTACTCATGGTCCAGTGTTGATCGTTCCGGATTTGCAAAAGCCTTTTTGTGTGGAATGTGATGCATCTGGAAATTGCATAGGAGCTGTCCTTAATCAAGAGGGACACGCCGTGGCTTATGAGAGCCGTAGGTTGCATGTGAATGGGAGAGTTAATTAGGGTTTCATGTGGGAGACATACACAGAGAAGAAGGGAGAGAGAGAGAGAGAGAGAGTTGTGGGGATAAGTCAACTCACCAAGATGAGAGTGTGTGACTCCCCTATCACACATGTATATTGCACTAGTACACATAGTGCACTTAGTACATTAAAAGTACTAAGTGTACTATGTACTATAACTTATGGGCTTGTACACACTATAAGGGTGGGCATAATGCCTTTACCCCAACAACCTCCCACTTAAAGGCAAAGTGCCCTTAAGTAAAGGAAAAGAAAAAATCAGCATGTACATGATAATATACAAGGCCATATCAAGGCTGAAACTGGCCTCATCCAATGCCCATCAAGTGTCTGCAATGAGCAAACCGCTCCGGAGGCAAACTCTTTGTCAACAGATCAGCCGGGTTGTCATCCGTATGAATCTTAACAAGCTGAATTTGCTTGTTCTCTATCACCTCTCTGATGAAGTGATACTTCACATCCACATGCTTCGTCTTTGCATGAAAGACAGGGTTCTTTGCCAACTGGATGGCACTCTGACTGTCACAATGCAACAATGGAATATCCCCTGTATAACCCAAATAAACCACTAACCGAGATAGCCATAATGCCTCCTTGCAAGCCTCTGTGGCTGCAATATACTCGGCCTCTGTAGTAGATAAGGCAGTGCACTTCTGCATCCTGGATATCCATGACACAGCACCTCCTGTGAATGTAAACACATAACCGGTAGTAGACTTCCAGTTATCTGGATGACCGGCATAATCCGAATCCGTGTAACCATGCACTAATGCATCCTGTTTGCCAAAACAAATGCACATATCCTGTGTGCCCTTCAGGTATCTCATGACACCTTTCATTGCTTCCCAATGCTTCTTGCCAGGGTTGGCCATGTATCTAGAAACCACTCCCACTGCAAATGCAATGTTCGGCCTAGTAGCAACCATGGCATACATGAGACTGCCACAAGCTGAAGCATACGGAATCTTGGCCATATCAGCCCTGTCACTATCCGACTGTGGGCTGTCCATAGCACTGAGTTTCACATATGGAGGCAAAGGAGTACTAGTCTTCTTCCCCCCGTCCATATTGAACCTCTGCAAAACTTTGCCAATGCATTCCTTCTGAGACAAATACAACACATGCTGATTTCTGTCCCGAAGTATCCGCATACCCAAAATGTGATTTGCATCACCCAAATCCTTCATATCAAAGGTTTGATGCAGCCTCTTCTTCAAGGCATCCATCTCTTTACGAGATTTCCCGGCAATCAACATATCATCAACATACAAGATGAGGGAGCCCATAAAGACTCTTTTTCAGCTTGCATACAAGCTTCTCCTTTCCACTCACTGCATAACCCTTTGGCTGTTGCATATATATCTCCTCATGGAGATCACCGTGAAGAAAAGCAGTCTTCACATCCATTTGAATCAAGTCGAGATCATCATGTGCAACCAAAGCTAACACAGCTCTAAGTGTGGTCATTTTGACCACTGGAGAGAAGATCTCATCAAAGTCCACACCATATTCCTGCTTGAAGCCCTTAGCCACTAACTTGGCTTTGTATCTTGGCTTTGCATCAGGTGCAACTTTGAGCCTGTAAACCCACTTGCATGGCAAAACCTTCTTGCCTGCAGGCAAATGCACCAACTTCCATGTTCCATTTTTGTGTAGAGAATCCATCTCTGACTTCATGGCACGCTCCCAAAGAGCCGTGTCTGCCCTCTGTAAAGCCTCCTTATAACATGAGGGCTCCCCACAGTCAGTAAGCATCAAGTAGTCAACCCCTGGAACAAACCTGTCAGGGGCTCTGGAGGGTCTTGTGGACCTCCGTACCCAATGACCATCATTTGCAGGTTGCTGTCCAGCCTGCATATCACCTATTGGTGGCTCCTGTTCCATGCCATAAGGCTGAAATACCATGCCCGGTATCTCCTCTAACTGTGGTATATCCATAGGGATATCTTCTGCCATCTCTGGCTGTCCATTTGGACCATTTTTAGCACCATTTAAGGGTTGGTTTTGCTGCTGTAATGGCTGATTTACAGCCCTTGGTTGTTGTCCATGATGTCCATCATCATCAAAGATGACTCTGCTAGGCTCCTGTTGCCTTGCAGGCTTTTTATACATGCATGTTTCATAAAAAATGACATCATTGCTGCGTATAATCTTTCTATTCACGGGATCCCAAAGTCTATACCCCATTTCACCTTTGTCACCATATCAGTACACATAGTGCACTTAGTACATTAAAAGTACTAAGTGTACTATGTACTATAACTTATGGACTTGTACACACTATAAGGGTGGGCATAATGCCTTTACCCCAACAGCATGATGCGGAGCTATCTCTTGGCATATATGAGAAAGATGTTGGGTTTTATGCTGTGTATGCACCCAGGGGAGTGCTAGTGATCATCAGTAGGTTACTGGGGCAACTTTTTACTTCAGTTAGTGGAGGTTTTTTCCCCCAGTTTAGCTTAGTCTCACTTATAAAGGTTTATAAGTGATTTGGTCCATCTGGCACTATTTATGACCGGACCATGTGAACACACTATTAGGTCATATCTTTTATGTGGCTAGTGTACTTCATTTTATCATCTTCATATGAGCAAACGTGTTCCTCTCTCACACTCTCACGCCTCCTGTTGATGTGCCTTCCAAAACCCTAACCCTAACATCATTTCCCACACACCAGAGTTTGAGGTATTTTCTTACTCAAACTAAGTTGTCAGAGAAGCATATGAGGATGGCCAATTTCCTCTCTATGTTTCGTTTTCAGATCTTGCGCACACCGGGAAAGAAGAATGTAATGGCCGATGCATTGTCACGAAAGCCGTATGTAGCAGCTATCTCGATTGCCTCTCATGGGGACTTGTCTACCATGCGTGATTTGTATCATACGGATGCTGATTTTGCCACTATTTGGGCTGATTTGATGGCTGGTCATACACATGTCTCATATGTAATCAAAGAGGGTTATCTCATGAAAGATAATTGCCTATGTGTGGTGTCTGACATGAGGCAAAAGGTTTTGGGTGAGTGCCATGTTCCTCCATATGTTGGTCATAGGGGCATAATGCCTACTACGCACATGATTGAGCGGTATTTCTTTTGGCGAGGTATGCGCAAGGACATAGAGGCACATGTACGTGCATGTATCACCTGTCAAAATGTCAAATTTGATAGGCAAAAGGCACCAGGTTTGCTTCAGCCATTGCCTATTCCCTCGCAGCCATGGGAAAGTATTACAATGGATTTCATTATGGATTTGCCACGGACCCAACAGGGTAATGATGCAATTTGGACAATTGTAGACAAGTTTAGCAAGCAAGCTCATTTCTTGCCGGTCAAAAAGACCATTAAAGCTGAGCATATGGTTAAAATATATCTTGCACAAGTGTTTAAACATCATGGAATGCCGAAGTCCATTATGGGGGATAGAGATCCTAGGACTACAAGTCTCTTTTGGCGTGCTTTGTTTGAAAATATGGGCACCAAATTGGACTTCTCATTAGCTTATCACCCTTAAACGGATGAGCAAAGTGAGGCTGCAAATTCAGCCGTGTTGGATCTCTTGAAATCATGGTTGTCACGGTACGAAAATACGATACCGTACGGGAATTTTTGGTACGATATGAAATTTTCGGATACCGTACGATAAAATACGGTTTTTATTTTTTACACTTACAACCTATGGAGCTTCAAGCTTGAATGATAGGGAAGGTTGGGAGGGGAGGAGTCTACAGTGCTTGAGGAACCAGAACATGGATATATGTCTCTCCCGGTTGGATCTCCCGATTGTCTCCAAAAAAGAACCTGGATGGGTAATGCAATACCAAAGGTCTCCCAGTGTAGCGTTTATCACTAAGGGACCGTCCTTGCACAAATACGAGGAGTGCACCTCAGGAAATGAGTCGAGTTCTTGGGTATAAATTGGAAGAAGGATGCATGTATTATAATAATCGGCTATGTATCCCCAATGATGAGGGAATAAAGGGAAGAATTCTGAGAGAAGCCCATGATAGCCTGATAGCTGGACATCCAGGGTTTATAAAAACCTATATGGCTGTGACTACTAGCTTGCCTGTCTGCGAGTGCCTGCTTGCCTGCCTGCTTGCCTGTGCGTACCAGCCTCTACCTACGGGCACCTGTGTATTACCCGCCTGACTCGTGGAGCATTCATGCTGCTGGCCTCTTCACACAAGTGGGCCGCGCAGCAATTAGGGCGCCACCAGTAACAGCCGTCACCTTCTCTCTCTCTCTTGTAGGTCGCATTTTTTGAGTCTCCCCCAAAGGGGAGAGGGTACCCTTGAGGGGGGACTCGTTCCACCAACAGCCCTCTCCTTTATCATTAGCAACACATGGAAAGTAAGAAGTCTTTTGCCTCAGTCACCGCTTCATGATTACCGCCCATTCCTCCGCCCGTGAGCAAGCCGACACCATGGGAAGCCTACCTCATGCAAGAACTGAAGAAACTCCAGGGAGAATTAGCAGCACTGAAACACGAGACTATCAAGAAAGATGAACAAATCAACGAACTGAAAGTGCAAGTGCAAGCCATGAAGACGAAGCAAGAGGAAGCACGAGAAGGACCCATACCTACAACACTACAAACAGAAACGACAAACCATGTTTCAAAGGTAAATTCAGTTAACTCACAAGATTTTGTTAAAGAAGTCATATCAGCAGTCAAAGAAAAGGAACGAATGGAAAGTAACAAAAAGGTAATCAGAGTCGGTGGTCTTCCTCAAGGCTGGGATAGGGCAGACATCATAGTGACAGGGGGACGGCGGGACGCCCACGTGGGACGTGGGAACGCCGTCCCGACTAACGGCAGTTGCGTAACGGCGGCGGGACGGCTTGGGGGACGGGACGGACGGGACGTGACCAGGGGATGGGCGTCCCCGCCCGGGGGGACGGGGGGACGTCTGCAGCCGGGGACGGGGGGACATCTGCAACGGCGCAACGGCTACAAATTCGAGCCGTTTTTTTTTCGGGTAACGGCTACTAGCCATTGGCGGCTGGCCGTTTGAGAGTTTGAGAGAGAGAGAGAGAGAGAGAGAGAGAGAGAGAGAGAGAGAGCTGCCATATGCTATATAATGGGCTTCCTGCTACTCCTCTTCTACTCGAGCCTTCCAACTTCCAAGACTTGAGTACCTCTCCACCATCTCCCTCTCCTACTCAAGCTTTCCTCTCCACTATCTCCCTCTCCTACTCCACCACCTTCCTCTCCACCCTCTCCTACTCCACCACCTTCCTCTCCACCCTCTCCTACTAGACTACTTCAATCTTCCCTCTACCTCTTCTCCTACTCTACCCTCTAAGCTCTCTCCACCCTCTTCTACTAGACTACTTCAATCTTCCCTCTACCTCTTCTCCTACTCTACCCTCTAACTTCTAAGCTCTCTCCACCCTCTTCTACTAGACTACTACTAAGTTACTAACTATTCATGGCATCCTCTTCTCGTGCGGGCAGTAGGAGTAGAACGGATGGGTGGTCATGGTGGGATGAGGTCAACTTCGAGCCTCCTACTCATGGGGGGTGCACGTCCATGGACATGCAAGCTTTGCCCATATAAGCGTGTGGGTGGGGCCAATAGGGTGAGGGCCCATTTGTTGCATGAGCCCGATCATGAGGTAAAATTTTGTGAGCGGGTCACACCGGAGATAAGAAAGGAGCTTCTTGCAAAGCTTGCCGCCCATCAAGCTTTGAGTGCAAGCCAAAGGGTGCGTGGAGTGGATCCCAACACTTATATCACTCCAACCCAAACATCAGGTTCTACATCGGGTGGTGGTGCATCTTCATCTACCCCTCTATCACGTCCTCCTCGTGGCACTACTCGAGGCTTCACACAAGCCACCTTCTCAATGCCGCAACCTAGTCCACCCTCTCTCTCTCGTCGGCAAAGTACTCTTGAGGGGAGTTGGGATCCCAAAAGGAGGAGGAGGTTGATGCCGCGGTGGCCCGCTTCTTTTTTCATGACCACATTGCTTTTCGTGTGGCACGGTACGTATTTCACTCACATGATTTCATCATCATGTCTCACGGGTCACCATTTTGCCATTCTAATTACTTACCCTCTTTTTTTTTGAAATGATAAATAGGTCCGACTACTTTAAAACGATGGTGAAGAAGATTGGCGAGTACGGTCCTCACTACACACCTCCATCCTCCGAAACCTTGCGGACCACTATGCTTGACAAGGAGAAACGCCTTGTTGAGCAAGCGGCGGCAAATACAAAGAGACAATGGGCTCGCAATGGAGTCTCTTTGATTGCAGACGGATGGAGTGACATGCGAAAAGGTCTATCCATGGCCTTGTGGCATACTCATGGGGGGAGATGTACTTTGTCTCCTCACATGATGCTTCAGGGACGGGAAAGAGTGCAGATGTACTTGCTGCTGAGTGGAGTAGTGCTGTCAAGATTATCGGCCCCGAATGTGTGATCGGTTTCGTCACAGATGGTGAGGCGACAAATAGGGCAGCGGGAGCTATTCTTGAGAGTATGTATCCTCAAATCACCGTCTCTTTTTGCATGGCACATTGTCTCAATAATCTTTTGAAAGATATTGGAAAATTGTCATGGATTGAATCGGTGATTGATGATGCATGTGCAATTGTGACCTTCATCAACAATCACACATACCTTCGATCCGAGTTTGGGAAGAGGTCCACAAAGGTCCTTCTCAAGTACTCGGACACTCGCTTTGCATACAACTTTCTTATGTTGCATCGCTTGAAGGATTGTCGGGGTGTCGTGCGGCAACTATTCATCAGTGATGAGTTTTGCTCCTCATCTTTTGCACGTACACAGGTAGGGATTTCATGCAAGAAAAAGGTCGACGATGCTGATTTTTGGGAGGACCTCAGGCGCACTGACGCCATGGTGCATCCCATTGTCCACTTGCTCAGGATTGTTGATGCTATGCAGCCATGCATCGGCAAAGTATATGAAGCCATGGACCAGATGATAGAGAGTCTTGAGAAGCTTGAGCCAGACGTAGATAGATATGAGGAGATCCACTCGCTTTGTGTGGCGAGATGGAGCTCATATTCCTCTCCTTTACATGCAGCTGCTTTTATGGTGGACCCAAAATTTCAGGGAAAAGGGCAAGAGGGTGATAAAGAGGTGAGCAATGGTTGGAGACTCATCTTGGATCGCCTCACGCCGGATGCAGAAATCAGGCGCAAAATTAGAGACCAGCTCTCTAATTACAGGGCATTTCAAGGCTCATATGGATGTGCAGATGCGCAGCAGGACAGATTCAAGGTTGGTGCAGCATTATGGTGGGAGGACTTTGGATCAGATGGACCAGAGCTACAACAGTTGGCGATCCGGATCTTGAGCCAGTCCGTTAGCTCTTCTTGCCTAGAGCAATTATGGTCCTCCTACAGTCACATTTCATCAAAGAAAAGAAATCGGCTTGGGGTGGAAAGAGCTAATGATCTTGTCTTCATTAGCGCAAACTTGCGCATGCTTGGCAAGAGTGCAAGATGCAATGCCGATACTTTTACACAGTGGGAGATGGAACAAGAGGAGGCAGCTACAACTATTGCACAGGAGGGTGGGACAGATGGTTCTCATCATGAGCCTTCATCGGATGACACAACCCCCATCCACACTTCACGCACTCATGATCATGAGGCTAGCACCTCTCTTATTGGGAGCGCAGAGTATGAGAGCGAGTGACTTATATTTTGTATCGCCTAGGCTCCAACATCTTTTGAGTATATCTATTTAATGTTATCAACTTTAAAGTCTTTCTTTTCCGACTTTGCAAGTCTTGACTCTTGACTCTTGCACCTCGTAGCGTAATTTAATTTTAAATGTAATGTGTATCATGATTCATAACTTTTGGAGTTAGAAAGCTTGTTGTTATTGATTGATTAATCTTGATTCTTTACTCCTCTAAAATTAACAATTTTGAGTGCCGTCCCCACCCCCCGTCCCCGTTCCCTACCTTTAGCCGTCCCCGTCCCCGTCCCCTGGTAACTATGGCAGACATAGCTCAAGAGCTTCGAGAAGACTACATATTAGATACAGATGTACTTACAGCACAACTGAGCAAAGTAGTCCCCTTCGTGGACTTAGGAGACCCTATCTCTATTATAGTAAAGGGTACACTGGCAAAAGTCTCCTATATGGACAACAATGAGAAAATAGCAGTGATGAAGCAAACAAGGTCTCTCCAAGGGACAAAGGTATGGATAGCTGATGAACTCACCCCGCTACAACTCAAGAACAGATCTCGGCAGAGCTGAATAAAGTTAAAGAAGCAAGAAAGAATGGCAAATGGGCAATATATAGAGGAGGACAAGCAATCATTAAAGAATTCCGCACCCCACCCCCCTCAAGAGCAAATCCATCCATGGATGAAATATAGCTATTTTTATTTTGAACCTCAATTTCGAACTAGATGCAATAGAACCCATTGTAATTTAAACTCTTAAGAGTCTTAAGAGTTCATTTTGAGTTATTATTTTTCAGTTTTATGCCTCTTTGGCATCGATACCGAGAGTGGAATGTAAATGGATGTACCTGATCTGTCCCATAGGTCGGATTCGGCCTCCCGTGGACGTTAATATAACTTTCTTTCTTTCTTTCTCTCTCTCTCTCTCTCTCTCTCTTTTACATACAGCCAACTGGCTTTTCTTTTTTCTCCCTCTCAAACTGTTCATACAGTAAAAAAAAACACATCCAACCCTTCTTCTTGCAAAGCAAACAACCCATACAAGACCAAACCTTCATCATGGGTTCCTACGATGGAAAAGCAACATACTGAATCTGAAAAAATAGCAGTATATACAGAAAAACAACAATCTTCTCGAAATCATACCTTTTCTTAGACCTCATCTTCTCTACCTACCGACTTGCTCGTTCTTCGAGGCTTGCTCTGATACCACTATCAAATCCCCATAGGATCCCCTTGTAGAACGATCCTGGTACAAGACTCGAAACCTGCAAACAAACCAAACAAACCAAACAAACATAAAGGGGGTGCAGGCCTGACTCACCTCCCAACCTTGACAGCCGTGGGCAAGCCCACTAGTCTTGGCTGTCCCCACCGAGCCACAAGCTGAGCTAATTAGATGGACGTACCGACCAATCTCTATCTCGTGACGTCCCACACCGCCACGAAGCTACCCTCGCGGGCCTCGGGACTGCTGCCGGCCTCGGCTGCATAAAGCAGGTGCACGTCTGCACTAGATCCAGGCTCCTGATCTGATACCACTATCAAATCCCCATAGGATCCCCTTGTAGAACGATCCTGGTACAAGACTCGAAACCTGCAAACAAACCAAACAAACCAAACAAACATAAAGGGGGTGCAGGCCTGACTCACCTCCCAACCTTGACAGCCGTGGGCAAGCCCACTAGTCTTGGCTGTCCCCACCGAGCCACAAGCTGAGCTAATTAGATGGACGTACCGACCAATCTCTATCTCGTGACGTCCCACACCGCCACGAAGCTACCCTCGCGGGCCTCGGGACTGCTGCCGGCCTCGGCTGCATAAAGCAGGTGCACGTCTGCACTAGATCCAGGCTCCTGATCATAGAGCTCTCACAAAAACATGTGAGACTCTATGAACTAATGACTAACCTTGGCCACCCTTTTATAGGCCCTTGGCCGGTCATCGAGCGTCCACACCTGGGCGCCCGCCCGTCCATACTAGGGTGCCCGCTCGTTAGTCTATCCCTAACTCAACTCGCCAATTAGCCTGCCTAGCTCCAAGCTTCCCCAAACCTCGAAGCTAGTCTTGTGTGCGTGCAACACATGGTAGATACACACTGTGCACATGACACTCTTCAGTAGGAAGTTCTCCAGGCAGGGAAAGAGATATCGTCAGAGGATATGGCCATAACGTTGCTCTCACATTTGCCCTCTCAGTACTCAGTCTTTTACTCTTCGTTGATTACCAGTGGCAGGCTCAGCACCATCACATGGGAGGAGCTTGTGTCCATGGTCTTGGACCAAGAAGAGCGATTCACGAACCCTCCACAGGGCAGAGGTTCTGAGGCCTTAACTGGCCAATGGTCGAAAGGCCTTAATAACAACAACAAGGGCAAAGGCAAGGCTTCATCGGAGAAGTCTTTTGAGAAGAAGCTTGATTCAAACTGAGGGAAACTGAAGGCCGAGAGGACTTGCAATGATTGTGGCGAGAAAGGCCACTATTGGAGAAGTGTCTCAAGCGGACTGGGAAGAGTGCTGATTCTTCAGCTTCAGCTGCAAGGACTCCAGCCTTTGTGCACTTAGAGATGATGGACATGGATGCTTCATCTTCTTCGAGCGAGGAGGCAGTTGGCTTCACCGCATAGGATACTCGGGAATGGATTCTTGACAGTGGTGTCTTTAGGCACATGACTCCTCCTTGTGACTTCTTTCTGGATTTGAAACGGTAGTAAGGTCGCATTTTTATTGGTGACAATTCCACCATACCGATACATAGTGAGGGTTGGATAGAGATCATTCCCGATGGCAGAGGGGGGAAGCATTCCTCTCGTGTTCTTTATGTCCCAGCACTTGGTTTTCATCTGTTGTCAGTGCATGAGGTGTGCAAGATTGGCTTCCGGGTGGAGTTTGAGGAGCATTCTGTTGCTCTACGAGACCGCGACACTGGCCAGGTTGTTTGGGAAGGCGGTGTGGAGAATGGTATATACAAACTCTTCGGTCCCGGTGGTGGTGTCGAATTGAGCATTATCATTTTCAGATTTGTAGTTGCTTTTGTTCATTAGTTATCAAAGTTAAGTGATTTAAATTTGTGCATTTGTTCTTCCAATTGTGGGTTGTCTCCAGTGAGGAGAAGTTACATTGGTATCAGAGCCTGGATTGTCTTTCTCTTTCTCAAGAGTGGACGTGGTGTTTTGAAATTGGAAGCAAACACAGACACTTGATTCAATGGACAGCCAAGGCAATCCTTTGGAAGTGCCAAATTCAAGGGGTCAATCAAGTGCCTCTCGAGATTTTGATGCATTGCAGGGAAGGCACAAGCCCCTTGAGAGGGTTTATGACAGTGCTTTGATGGGACAGCCATCTCGTGGAAAAGAGCCTATGCATGAGGATGAGCCCGATGCATTGAGGGCTGAACTGGAACACATGAAGAAGCTTTTGCAAGCAAAGGAGCAAGAGCTGAATTTTTTGCACGAAGATCCTCATGTACAAAGTGTCACTGAATCAAAGAAAGCTGATGCTATGGTGGATATGACCTTTGAGTCTATGGCTCGTGAAGTGGGCAAGAAGCCAAGGGAGTTGGCACTCTCCTATCTCATCCGAAAGGGTGATCTCAAAGAAGGAGAGGATGGAGAGTTAATGTTCAAGAATCCACCTCGTTTGAAGCCTAATGATCCAACATCTCAGCGGTTGAGATCTTTTTTGCACAAGGAAGAGACGTCAGTCACTTCTCGCCATGCATCTACTCCACATGGGATAGGAGGAAACATGTATGTACATGTTGGAGCAAGTGGCATGCATGATGGCCCAGTGGATTTAAATGTATTTCATGGTGAGAGTGGTCAGCATGCAAGCCAAAAAACTTTGCCCATTGAATTGTCTCGTGGTGAGACATTGCATCATTCAGAGAGGACTGCCCCGTTGGATAAGGGGAAGAGAAAGAGGGAAGAACATGAATCACATGCCAAAAAGCTCAAAGAGTTTAAGGTAGGTGATAAATCTGTCAAGTTTGATGCCTTTCATGGGGACTACGATGCAACTAAAGTGCTAGCATTTGTGGCACAATTTGACATTGCTTTTAGTAACGAGGACTTCACCGAGAAGTCTAAGTTCACCATGCAAGCATGTTTTTGAAGGGGACAGCCGCACACTGGTGGATCACCGAAAAGACCACCAAAGATCCCATTTGTACTTGGAAAGAGTTCAAGGAGAGATTTTATGCCCAGTTTTTGCCTCCAAATGTAGAGCAAACTCTCACATAGAATTGGGATAGACTTGAGCAGAAAGACAATGAGAGTGTGCAACAGTATGTAAACAAATTTTGGAAGGTCTTACTTGAGGTTACTCCTTTTATGTATCTCTCCGAAGATGAGAAGAAAAGTAAGTTTCGCTGCGGGTTGCAACCAGCCTACCGTTCCGGCATCGAATTGCACCCGAAACACACCCTTTAGCAGCTCATAGAATCTGCTATTGCTACGGAGCAATTGGTGCTTAAAATTAAGCAAGATAATGGGAGTTCTAAGGGCAAAGAGAGGGTTGTCCCAAACCTGCAACAAAAAGGTGCACAACCACCTAAAAAGAACTTTCGGGAAGCCCAAAAGGGAGGTAAAGCAAAAAATGCCTTATCTAAGGACAATGGGCCTAAGAAGAACAAGTTTGGCTTGACTCCTGAGCAAAGGGAGCAATATGCAAAAGAGGGGAAATGCTTTTCTTGTGGTAGTAAAGAGCACATGTTTAGGCAATGTCCTTCTCGCAAGTAAAAGCAACGGGATAAACAACTAAGGCTAATGTGCATGCCGTTCCCAATGTACAAGGTGGCACTGAGCATGATGGAAAAGAGAGGGTGGTATGCAAAGCTTGGGAGCAAATTAAGGATTAGCTTGCCTTGTTTATTTTTGATGATTGTGCGATGGATAACTTTATCTCTACACAGATGGCAGCGGCCTTGGGCATAGAGATTGGGGACATGGGACCCCAGATTGAGGCAGAGGCCGCTTTTGTTGGCAAAGAGGTGGAGGTTACTCCTCTTATTGGAAAGTTGCGCATACATATACAAGGTTATTTGGATCATGAGCATTTCTTGATTGCTCCTCTGAATGGATGTGATGTATTGCTTGGTAAGCCTTGGCATCATAGGCTTGAGCCTCGCAAAGAATATAAAACTAACAGGATCACTTTTATGCATAAAGGTCGCACGCATGTCATTGATGCTGGCAAAGAGGGGGATTCCATCTGAGTTGTATGATGTATCACACATCCAGATTAATAAGGCAATGAAAAAGAGTCTTTCTGCGTACTTGGTTTTTGTTTGTGATAAAATTGAACAAAGTAATGTGAATGTGGATGTATTGACTCAAGATAGGCTGAATTTTCTTAATGCATATAGAGATTGTTTTATCGATGCATTGCCGGGAGAGCTACCTCTTGAGAGGCCCGAGGATCATCGCATAGATCTGGTGCAAGGTAGTTTCCCACCTAACAAACCCGCATACCGTGTGAGTGCCGCACAAAATCATGAAGCAGGTTAATGAGCTTTTGGAGAAGGGTTTGGTTCAGCCAAGCTCCTCACCTTTTTGCTCTCCTGTGCTTCTTGTACAAAAGAAAGATGGCTCATTCCGTATGTGCGTGGATTACCGAGCTCTCAACAAGCTCACCATCAAGAATTGATTTCCGATTCCGCGCATAGATGACATCTTAGATAAACTTGATGGATCATCTTGTTTTAGTCGCATCGATTTGAAGAGTGGTTATCACCAGATTCATGTGGTACCCCAGGATGACCATAAGACTGCAGCTTTTGGATTATATAAGTTTTTGGTCGTGCCTTTTGGCCTTAGCAATGCCCTGGCAACATTTAACCGTATGATGGACATGATATTTTGAGCCCATCGTAAAGTCACAGGTGTATTCTTTGATGACATCTTGGTTTTCTTCAAGAGAGCAGGAGCATAGGATTTACTTGGCCACAGTGTTTGAAGAGTTGCGAAAGCATAAACTCTTCATAAATGCCAGGAAAAGTGAGTTCTTTCTCTTAGAGATACACTATTTGGGACATATTGTATCCAAATAGGGTGTGAGAATGGATCCTGCTAAGGTTGAAACCATTCGGAATTGGAAAGAGTTGCAGATTGTGCATGAGGTCCATAGCTTCCTTGGATTATGCTCATATTACAGGAGGTTTATAAGGCATTTTGCCAAGATTGCCTCGCCATTACATGAGCTTACAAAGAAGAAAGCCACTTTCAAATGGACTCAGGATGAGCAGGATGCCTTCTACCAACACAAGCATGCTATCATATGTGGGCCTGTATTAATCATTCCAGACTTACAAAAGCCATTCACGGTGGAATGTGATGCTTGTGGGAGTTGCATAGGGGTTGTCCTAAATCAAGAGGGTCATGTAGTGGCCTATGAAAGCCATAGGTTGCATGATGCAGAGACCCATATGGTCATCTATGAAAACGAGCTCTTGGCTGTAATTCATGCCTTGAAAATATGGAAGCATTATCTTCTTGGGGCTGAATTTATAGTCAAAACTGATCACCAAAGTTTGAGGTACATTTTATCTCAAACAAAGCTATCGGAGAAGCAAATGAGAATGGCAAATTTTCTTTCTATGTTCCATTTTCAGATCGTACATACTCCGGGAAAGAAGAATGTAGTGGCAGATGCCTTGTCCAGGAGGCCATATGTGGCTGCCGTTTCAGTGGCCTCACATGGGGACTTGACTACCATGCGTGATTTATATCATTTGGATGCTGATTTTTGCCATATTTGGGCTGATTTGATGGCTGGTCACACACATGCCACTTATGTGATCAAAGACGGTTATCTCATGAAGGATAACTGCTTGTGTGATGAAGGATGTGCATCCAAAGGTTATGGAGGAATGTCACACTCCACCTTATTCTGGTCATAGAGGTATTTTACCTACGACACTTATGATAGAAAGATATTTCTTTTGGTGAAACATGTGTAAAGACATCGAGGTTTAGATACGCGCATGTATTACTTGCCAGAAGGTGAAATTTGATAGGCAAAAGCTTCTAGGTTTGCTTCAGCCTTTGCCTATTCCCTCGTCGCAGCCATGGGAAAGCATTACTATGGACTTCATTATGGACTTGCCTAGATCCCCGCATGGGAATGATGCTATTTGGACCATAGTTGACAGATTTAGCAAGCAAGCTCACTTCTTGCCTGTCAAGAAAACTATTAAAGCCGATCATATGGTGAAGATTTTCCTGTTGGGTGTTGGACTCACACTCACACACACAAACCTGCACATTAGGGTTAGGTGCAGGGTAGAGAAGCTCACACACAGAAATGAGAGAGAGAGAGAGAGAGAGAGAGAGAGAGAGAGAGAGAGAGAGAGCCAAAAGTGTGGTATCCACAAAATGCAAGTCAACCCTTGCATGTGTGCCACATCCATATAATATAGAAGTACAAAATATTATATGTGTCCTTTCACACTTGATGTCCAAGGGGAAAAACCACATGGGAAAAAGTGCCCTTGGTTAAGCCCTGTTTACACATAGCACTACCATAAGTGAGCATATGCCTACAAATCTCCCCTGTAGTGCAAGTGTGAACCTGTACAAGGTAGCAGATCACTCTCTGTATGAGAGTAAGCCCAAAGCTTTGCGGAAAGCTTCAAACTTTTCTCGAGGTAAAGCCTTTGTGAATAGATCTGCAACATTATCCTGTGTAGGGCAATAAGATAAACTGATCTCCCCTGCATGTAGCCTCTCTCTGACATAGTGATAATGAATCTCTATGTGCTTGGTACGTGCATGAAATACTGGATTTCGTGCCACGGCCATAGCACTCTGGCTATCAGTGAGAATGGTGGTGGGTGTCTGCTGACACTCACGAAGATCAGCCAATAGTCTCCTCAACCATACACAATCTACTGTAGCTGTAAAGACTGCCCTGTACTCAGCCTCACAAGTAGATGTAGCAACAGTGGGTTGCTTTTTACTCAACCAAGATATGCATGAACTGCCAAGAAAAAAACAATTCCCAAAGGTGGATTGCCTGGTATCATAATCACCAGCCCAATCTGAAACACTGTATGCATAAAGCTGCAAGCTGCCCCCCCCGGGATAGAACAAACCAAGATCCAGGGTACCCTTAAGATAACGAAAAATGCGTTTGACTGCTTGCAATGCTTTGTGCCTAGACTGTGCATGAATTTGCTCAACAAAGACACTCCAAAAGATATGTCTGGCCTCGTGTTACACAAGTAAATGAGGCATCCCACTGCCTGGCTGTAAATGCCGGCCTCAAAAGGCTCTCCAATATCATGCATAGTAAGCCGTACACCTGGTTCTACTGGAGTAGAAATGGGCTTACATTCATCCATGTGAAACCTTTTTGGCAAACTTTTTATGTACTTAGTTTGCTGCATAACAATGCCATCATCTGTATGCATAAACTGTATGCCGAGATAGTAGTGTAAAGGCCCCAAATCTGACATATCAAATTCAGCTTTCAAATCAGCTTTGAAATCTGAAATTTGTGCTTTGCTTGTACCTGTAATGAGCATGTCATCTACATACAAGATGACTATGAGAATATCGGCATTGGTTTTCTTCACATATAATGTGCTTTCAGCTGGATTATTCTCATAACCTTGGCTGGTTAGATGAGCATGTATCTTATCATACCAAGCTCTTGGAGCTTGCTTTAACCCATACAATTCTTTGTGCAACCTGCATACTTTATGTTCCTCACCAGGAACTACAAAACCAATGGGCTGATTTACATATACTTCCTCCTGTAAATCCCCATTTAAGAATGCAGTTTTGATATCCAATTGATGCGCTTTCCATCCTTTATGGGCCGCCAATGCAATCACAGATCTTATTGTGGTCATTCTCGAAGTAGGAGCAAAAGTCTTTTCATAATGTATTCCCTTTTTCTGGTAGTAGCCTTTAGCCACAAGTCTTGCTTTGTACCTGTCAATAGTACCATCAGACTTTCTTTTGATTTTGTACACCCACTTTGTTCCAATTACATGCTTGCCTTTAGGCAATTCCACAAGATCCCATGTATTATTCTTCATGATAGAAGAAATTTCAGCTTGCATAGCTTACAACCAATGCTCAATCTCATGTGCTTCTTCATAAGAAGAAGGCTCTTCTGAATCAAAGAGACCACCCATTGCGAATGCAGACTCCCCACGATGTACATTCAAAGCATGGCTGGAACTAGCTCTTGTTCTACCTGTGAGTGGAGCTGCAAGTTTGCTTTCTTGCAAAGTTTTCAGCAACCATCTTGGCACTGACTTGGCTGTGTCTATGGCTGTTTGCTCTTCCCTGACAAGATCTTCCACTTCTTCCATAGAAGGGGGTTGAATGGTTGGCTGGTCCACATGTTCTACATGTGGATTTTCTTGTGTAGGGTGTGGCTGTTCTGAATCCCTCCTAATTGCAATGGGTAAAAGTCCATCAAACATGTCCTGTAAGCCTGTATCATTGCTTTTATACAAGCTGACCTTGGGCTGTTCTGAGTTTTCAGCAAATACCACATCTCTACTCACAAAAATCCTTCGTGTAGTTGGATTATAAAGACGGTATCCTTTGCTGTCATTGCTGTAGCCCACAAAAATGCATTTAATTGCTTTGTCATCAAGCTTTGTTGAGTTGTTCTGGCACATGTGCATATACCAAACAGCTCCATCTTTGGGGAATGGTTTTTGTTGCATCTTTCCCAAAATACACCCCTCACATACGTGTCTTGGTGGAGACTCAAGAGGCGGCATATTATCAACCATATGATGCTTCTGCAAAAGCATCAAACTCTGAAAATTTACATGCCCAAAACGAGCATGCCATAGCTCTGCATCATGCATAGCAGGAGTGTGGGCAGCCACTGTATTTACATCATAAGTGCGCTTGTCATAGCTGTCCAGCTTATACAAGCCTTTGTATTGTGTTCCAGAAGTGACTATTTGTCATGGCCCTGTGAAAATGGAGCAGGACAAGTGTGGGCATGGTGGTTGCAGAGTCAGAATATTTTATGATTCACATGGGGGGTACCCGGACAGTGTTTAAGATGTGTGGACATCCCTAGGTGTGAAGGGGGGAACTAGAAACATTAAGTTTTAATGTTTATTGGAGTTTGCCCCTAGGCCTTAGTGGCCCTAGGAACTTATTAAAGTTTGGGGCCCTAGGGATTAATTTGGGGAGGAGTGTTTCTCTCTCCTCTCTCTCTCTCTTCCCTTTTTGGGGAGTCGTGTAGCAAAAGTGGAGAGTTCCTTCATGCGCATGGTTCTCTAGCGTGGAAAAGAGGAGGAGAAGGGTTGTTGGAGAAGTGGTGTTGCTGCTGCTGATTTTCTGAGTGCAAACCAGCCGTACAGCACTGTACGGCCAGAACTGTGCAAGCACTCTTTCTCTTTTTCCTCTGTTGCTGGCTGCGCACAGGAACTGCTGCTGGAATTCTCTGCGCACAGGCCAGTACAGGCTGTACCAGCAAGTACACAGCCCGTACAGCCCTGTACAACAGCCATACAGTGTACGGACAGGGCTGACGCACGCTTTTCTGAGTGCTGTAGTTGCAGGCGGTGCTTGTCAGGTGGCTGGACAGACCTGAATACACAGGTTCAGGTTGGTACAGGAGTGGACAGCAGGCTGTTTATGCAAGTACAACTCCTGGCACGTATCCCGAGGCGGTACAGACGGGTACTGTGCTGATTTTCAGATCTGTATTTTTCAAGGACAGCATAAGAGTGGACATCAGGAAGAGGATACAGGCAAGTTCAAGCACAGATTGGTGCTGTTGTTTCCTCCAGTGTTGTTTCACGAGCTGAACTTGGTAAGCTCTGTTTCTGTTCATCTATCTCTCTTTCTACTGCTTGATGTCTGTTGCAGATATGTGTTATCTGGCCCCTTGTGAGAGGAGGGGTATGGCAGATTGACAAGGGATTAAGACAGAGATTGGACAGCACATGTATGTTTGAGCTGAGAAGATGTATCATGCACTTGAGTTATGCCAGATGTATGCCCATGGCTGGCCTGCTTTGTGATCTTGGCTGATCAGAGGGAGGCACAGTGTGTTGCTTGAGGACACAGATCTGTGTGCATAGATCCTCTGTGCTGAGAAGGATTTGTGGGCCGTCAGATTGGACTTACAGGTGTAAACTCTTGGCTGGTCTTTGTGTTGTACTCAGCCATACATATTATTTTTAATTGAATAAAGAAATACCGCAAGGGGCGCCAAGCTTTGGGGCCAACAGGTGTCGCTGTGTTTTCAGATTTGGGCACTCTAGCTCCAATCTGTGTTTTGTTTCTCATCTAGACTACAAGTGGACGGGTGATAGCTCCTACCGCACTCTGGTTTTCTATCAGAGGCCGGTTTCACTATTTCATAACCCTTTGATGGGTCTTTCACCAAACACTTCCCATATTCAAATTCAACCTTTAAACCTTGGTCGTTTATGGCTGAGACGGAGAGCAGATTTTTCTTTATCCCTGGAACATACAATACATTTTTCATACATATATTGGCACCATTGGCTGCAATAAGTATGACATTACCAATTCCCTTTACTGGATATGTGGTATGATCTGCACATGATACAGTGCGGCCATTTGAAGCATAAACCAAGTGCTGAAATCATCTTTGCATGAAGTGATGTGGCTCGAAGCACCACTATCAAAATACCATGATGCATTCTGTCTGTCAGATGCAATGCAAGACATATCAGTGTCTGAAGCACTTGGTGTGTCACTAGTGCATGTGACCAAAAAAGTGTACTCTTTCTGGATTACATTAGCTGATTGCTGTGCTTTGTCATCCGAAGAGTCTGCTACTGCATTGCCTGCTTCTTTCTTTTTCTCTTTTGCAATCCGCTTCCTATATTCCTTGATGTAGTGTCCAGGCTTAAGACAGTAGTGACATTTGCCCTTCTTTTTGGGCTTGTTTGCATCCCCTTTGTCAGACTTTTCACCACTAGAAGAGGGCTGTCCATGACCAGCCTTGCTAGACTGTTGTCCCACATGCCTAAAGCTCTTTGCTTTACCCTTATCCTTGGCTGTAAATGCCTTTTCTCCACCACAGTTGCTCGATAAGTTTGCTCTTGTTTGCTCTTCCTGTAAGAGTAAACCCACGAGCTCTTCAAAAGTGACGGGATCAGCACCTCCTCTCATTGAGAGGTTGAGAGAGGGGTGAAAGCCCAAGTAGGGAGCGGTAAAGAATGAAGAGTGTTGGTGACCATCTGTCTGTCTAGGATAACCTCATCAATGTTGAGCAATTGTTCCTGCAAATCTTTCACTTTGGTGAGATGATCTGCCATAGAGTCACCCTCATCCATAGAAAGAAGATCCAATTGCCTCTTCAAGTAGGCAACTCTTGCCTCGTTGCGTACCTGATACATTGCTTCCAATGTGTCCCATGCAAGCTTCGATGTTTGGCATGAACAAATGTGTGGAATAATAGTCCTTTTCACTGAAGGTGGCACAGGCGGTCTCCTACGCAGACAGAGAGCGAAATAAACGGCCGTGGATAGCCTTGGAAATTTATGATCCGTTTTTGGCAGATGCATACACTCCTGGATCTGATGTTTTTGCTTTAGGATATTTATTACAAATTTTATATGACTTTTGGCAGAAAGTACAAGAGTTGTGGATGGACAATAGTTCCTACGACAAAGTTACCATGGATACTATTATTTATAGAGTCAAAAATTGGATGTGTCTACCTAATCGCGACAAGCGAAAATCTGTTTTGCAAGCAAGTCGCTGGCTGTAGCGAACGGAACTTCGAAGGTGGGCGTAGCAGAACGGAACTTCGGAACGGCGAGCGAGCGAGTCGGCGATGGGCGTGGTCAGCCGGAACGGAACGTCGAGGGGGTCGAGCCGGAGCAGACGGATGCCGTGTGGACGGAACACAACGGCCGACGGAAGCAGGACGGACGGTACCTACAGGCCGGAACGGACCACGTCGACGGTGGGAGGCGCACCTGGCCGGAGGCGGTGCTGGGATGCCGGCTACAGAGGAGGTGCCGCCCGGGAGGCTGGGCGGAGGTGGTGGGCTCCCCACTAGTGCCCCCCAGTTCAGGCGGCCGGACGGCGGAGCAATGACGGAATGGACGGACGGACGTTGACGGAAAAAACACAGCATCGACGGAAATTCGCAGGCGACGGAAAAACACAGCGTCGACGGAATTTCGCAGTTTTTTCTGCAGATTCTGCACAGGCACTACTCCAGGGCTAGCTCCCAGCTCTGATACCAAATGTTGGGTGTTGGACTCACACACTCACACACACAAACTTGCACATTAGGGTTAGGTGCAGGGTAGAGAAGCTCACACACAGAAATGAGAGAGAGAGAGAGAGAGAGCCAAAAGTGTGGTATGCACAAAATGCAAGTCAACCCTTGCATGTGTGCCACATCCATATAATATAGAAGTACAAAATATTATATGTATCCTTTCACACTTGATGTCCAAGGGGAAAAACCACATGGGAAAAAGTGCCCTTGGTTAAGCCCTGTTCACACATAGCACTACCATAAGTGAGCATATGCCTACATTTCCTTGCTCACATATTTAAGCATCATGGTATGTCTAAGTCCATTGTTAGGGATAGAGATCCTAGGACTACGAGCCTCTATTGGAGGTCTCTATTTGACAACATGGGCACTAAGCTTGAGTTCTCATCTGCTTATCACTCCCAAACAGATGGTCAAAGTGAGGCTGCGAATTCTGTTGTGTTGGATTTGTTGAAGTGTTATGTGGAAGATCAAAAGAGTGTCTGGGAGCAGTATCTTCCACTTGTAGAGTTTGCCTACAATAACACGGTACATGCCTCCACGAGAAAGGTCCTGTTTGAGATTATTTATGGTAGAGTAATCTTGCCACCCATCCTTCATACAAAGGATGAGATTTTTTCAGCTGATGAGTATGTGCGTGATTTGGATGTCGCCTTTGCTTAGGTGCGGACAGCCATTGCACGGTCTCAAGACAAGCATAAGAGGGTTGCTGACAAGCATAGAAGAGACATGCAAGTCAAGGACGGTGATTGGGTATTGTTGAAATTTGAGAAAGCTAGGCTTCGGAAGAGGCCATGATGAGAGGGATCATACCCTAGGCTTTTTACTTGGTATTATTGACCCTTTAAGGTGATTGAAAAAATCAATGTTCACTTGGTGACCTCGAATGGAGGACAAGTAGCTTACAGGCTTGCTTTACCTAGTCATTGGAAGATTCACAATGTCTTTCATGTGAGTCTCTTACGGAAGTATGTGGGGCCAGATCCTGAGGAGCCCGTCACATAAGATCCGCATGAGGTTGATGAGCTTGAAGAGATCCTCCAGCCAGAGCAGATTGTATTTAACAAGGAGAGAAGACTACCAGTTGCAAAGCTTTCTAGGAGAGACCTTGTGAAGTTTAAAAATTATTTACCCATGCAAAATGGGTAGACGAGGATTACTTTGTTGATTACCTGCAACTTTTGCAAGCGTATCTTGAGGCTTTTCAGCTGAGGTCAACTGTTTAGAAGCCGGGGGGGATGTCACCATTTGGTCATCCATTTGGTCCATCTCCATTTCTGGTGCCACTTCTATGGGATTGTCACTCCATAGAGCGTGCAGATTTGTGCCATGTTCACACGAGGCTAGGCCGAAGTCTCATGTGAAAGGGCCAGTCATTTTGTGTCACATGGACGGGAACCAGTTTTGTGCCACCCATGTGTGACGAGGATCGTGCCATATGGACGGGAGTTTGTATCGTGCCACCTGTGTATGGCGAGGACGATATCTTGTCCATGGGAGTGTTACTCCATGGAAGGACCCGTGTTTGTACTGTGTCTTGCCTATGGGGCGGTCACTCCATAGGAAGACTAGGTTTTTCACATTCTGTCGCGCTAGTTTTGTGCCCGACTAGAATGTTTTGTACAAGTTTCATGAAAGGGAGATTTCGTCCATTACATGTGCACGTGCATCAATCTTTGTTTGCTGGATTTGTTTTCATGTGATTTATTTTCGTGTGACTGCTTGTTATGTCGTGCCAGTGCAATGGTGAAATGGACGGGGACGCCCTCCAGTGTACCGTGGGTGTGCTTGTCTTCTGACATATTTTATTGCATGTGAACAAGTGGTAAGTTTGCCATATTCATTTATTTTAAATGTTGTCATTCTAACCTTTGTATTTATAAGGCTATGTGTTCACACTCATTAAAGTTATGGGGACCCAGCCTCTACCACCCTCGTGTGCTGCTTGTTAACCAGGTCGGACGAGAGAGAGATTTCTGTGATGGATGGCAGGTACTAGAGAAACCACTGGTAACTATGATCGCACGCATGATTCGGAGCAAACCATCAGTACCTCATGAGATTGTCAGAGCAGAGATAGGAGCCGCACCAATGGTTATCGAAGCCCTGTTCCAATCAGTTACATTTTTGTAGAGGATATGGAAGCTCCCTAGACAGAGATACCCACACCTAGCACTTATCTCTTCCAGGCAGTTAGCAGCAGATGGCGATACACGATGTTGGTATGCCCAGATGTGTACCTGGCTGAGATTACATGGCATGACGATTGATGCACTCCCTCCATTTGATTATAGCCTGGACTGCCCCTTCTTCGACCTTAGTCGCTTTGAGCAGAATAGGGTGATCAGGATGGACATCGTGAGGCTAGATGCAGAAAGGACATGGTCCAGCCCCCCCTACCAGCAGGCACGAAGATGGCCCACTATCAGGACCATTTTCTACATCTCTCCCCAGATGGCTTTGTGACACGGTCTACATACATGGACACCCATCACTCACATGGCATTCGCAGTGCCATTGGACAGATCTGGACTTCATCACATCAGCTGAGGGTAGAGATTGGCAGATACGAGGGGATGAAGCCAGAAGACCGCTTTTGTCAGCTATGGCACCAGGAAGTGGAGTCAAAGGAGCACTACATATGCCGATGTACTATGTACTATGAGATACGAGGGAGATACTGGTGTCTCTTCCAAGAGGGTTTTCGACCATTATGATATGTAATGGAGTTTGAGGATGAGAGGTGTTTGGGGCTTTTCTTATTGGAGCTCAGACGCCAGCGAGAGGCTCCCCTACAAGCCAGGATAGCACACCGCGACCCACCCCGCTAGCGAGCCATGACAGATTTTTTTAGGGCCAGGACCACCCCGGCAGATACAACCAGGACCTCCACTACCCCCTCGGCGAGCCAGACGTCCCATAGATGTCCTTCAGGAGGAGTCACCCTTGAGAGGGCCATAGCACTTTGTCGAGCGAGACGCCCATGCTTACCAGGACCTCGTCCACGGCCGCTTCATCACCGGTGGATTAGAGCCATCATCACCCGCCACAGTTGACGACTGCCCGACGACTTTAGTTTCTCTATCTTACAGCACCCCATGAGAGAGATACTGAGATGAGTAGATTACACCAGTCTTATGCCAGTTGTAGATATTATACACTTTTGTTGTACCTCAGTAGGAGTATTTTCCTTTCATAGCTGTTTAGGACTGTTTTTAGGACTTTTTTAGTCCTTTTTGTCTTGCTTTTGATGAGACACCATCAGTTGTGCACTATGTTTTGGTCTCATAGGCCACTTTGGCCTTTCGCAGGCGTTAATATATCTTCCTCTCTCTCTCTCTCTCTCTCTCTCTCTCTCTCTCTCTCTTTTCATAGTGAGAGGAACATGTTGGGGTGAAGGCATTATGCCCACCCTTATAGTGTGTACTAGCCCATAAGTTATAGTACATAGTACACTTAGTACATTAAAAGTACTAAGTGCACTATGTGTACTAGTGCAATATACATGTGTGATAGGGGAGTCACACACTCAATGCTTGAGTTGACTTATCCCCACAACTCTCTCTCCCTTCTTCTCTCTGTGTATGTCTCCCACATGAAACCCTAACTCTTCTTCTCCCATTCAACTGGTATCAGAGCCATGCCGATTGCAACTGCAGCATTTGCTTGAAGAAGCAGGGGTGCGTCACGCGTGTCCACAGGCATTTTGACGCCAACTGCAAGGGCCACCGGTTTCACCTCTGTAGCTGAGTTTCTTCAGAAACGCCCTGCCATCAAAGAGGAAAGCGTGGCTCTCTCCGCAACTTCTGCTACGCAGGCTGCAGCTGAGGCAGGCGACAACAGCTGCACAAGTCGTTGGTGATCATTGACACGAACGTGCGCTTGTAGCAAACGCGTTGGGCGCTAGACGGCTGGCTACTAGGTGAAGTCGGCGGCAACAAGGACGTGGGTCGCAGTGAGTGTGGTAGCGGTCGTGGCTGCCTCGATAGCGCAACTCGTCGGTTTTTAAGTAACAGGTGAAGGACTATGGTTGCGAGCCCACTCCTCAAGAGATAGAGATGGCCACCTATCAGGGTTATAGTTTTCTAAAGACTTTATCGTCTCTTTGATCACTCCATCTTCAATTTTTTTCATCAATTCTATCAACTTCCTTCTTGTCTACATCGCTTCAACAACATCTCATTCCCTTTATCATCTCTTCAATCACTCCATCTTCATTTTTTCATCAATTCTATAAACATAAAACCCACTACTAACTAACTAACTTACAACATTTAGCATGACTTTTAACACAAAAACAAATACATTTTCATCCCCTCATTCATGAACTCTTCACTCATGATAATCATAACTAAGCCATATATCCATACTAGCATGCTAAAAATAATAGCACTAAAACTAATCCTACTCAAAAAGTAATACCAGCCCACTCTTCAACTGCAGTACCACTGAAGAATGTCTAAAGTTATGACCTAAGTCTCTAACGCAATGTCTCTTCATAGAACTAATCCCAAAACCAAATATTCTAACCCCATAACCAAGAATGTTAGGCAATTAGACTTTCCTAGAAAATATTTGTTTCTCCCACTCTTATTTGAATTTGTGAAACTCCCCTCTGCCATCACATTTATTAAATGGTTCAAGGTATTACCCCACGGAGAGCAAAGCAATGGCTCAAAGACCTCCGTAGAGAATCTAAAACTTGCCAAGTATCTCCTAAAATTACGGCAATGATAAAAACCTCATGTTATTAGCATATTTATTTATGGACACAAGGTCCCACCCCAAATTAGACCAAGGCATCAACTCCAGGCCTCAACATCACTACCAAGGATAGACACAAAAACCTACCAAGAATAAGAAAAGGCAATGAGTACCTTCTCGATCTTTATTTTGTTTTTTTTATACTCTCAAGCTCATAGCTTCACTACTCTTCTTTTTTTTAAAAAAAAATTTAGGGTATTCCACTCACTTCACAACTCAAATATAAAGCTAGAATATAAAGCTCAAAAATAGTTCCAATCAAAATACAGCTAAAGTATCTTGGCACAGTCCCTTGACATACCTCGAATAGAACTGAAGTATAAAAAGAACTAACACTAGCTCCTAAGAAGGTCAAGCTTTAGAATCTATCTAAATAACAAGATAGTATGGAATATGAACTAGCGGGCGGCGCTCAGCCCATCGCCTTACGCCGACTCGATAGCGTAACTTAACTTACGCGGGCTACAGGGTAGCGCGAAGGGAAGGCAAGCGAGCGAAGAAGAGGCTGGCAGGCAGGCGACTGGCCAGTAGCGTGTGTCACAGTGCCGCCTTGTGTGTGTAACCGACGTCATTGGAGCCTTGTTGAAGCACAGGTAGCCAACAGCCAGGCAGCTGAGCGGGTTGCCCAACAACACCAAGCGCAGCCAGCGCCTGCAAAGCAGCAGCAAAAGCATCAGCATCAGACGTGCCCCCTCCCTCTCCTGCAACAACAAAATTCAGTCTGCAAATCTCAGAGAAATTCCAAAATTAAGAGGTATTTGCTTCAATTCTTTGGGAATTTCTTATCAATTCAATCAATTGAGCAGGTAGTACAGGTGCCAAATTGCTCAAATTTTGAGCGAAATTGGCAAAATTGGGTGACATTGGTCACAATCAGGATCAATTTGCAGGAAATTGGATGTCAAAATTTGGGGCTTTTGATGTATTTGTGCAATTGGGCATTCATACATGCTGTATGATGTGAGAAATCGCACATTCGGGCAAAATTGCAGCAAATTGCAGTGCAGATCAAAGGGCTTTTGTGCCGATTGGATTGATTTGCATGCAGGCAATCGCATTTGATGCTTTGGGCAACGTGTTGATGCCTGTCAAGCACTCAATGTGCCTCTAAATCAAGGGGCTTTCATGTATTGGATGTATATGTGGCCAGGGGGAAGCATTGTGAAGACTGGATGCCTTCATGTGCGTCAATGTACCATGTATGATCAGAAATTGATCTTAAATCAAGGGGCTTTTCAAGATTTTATGCTTGTTGAGCTTGGCAAAGCAGCAGGCAAGACTTTTATGCCTTGAATCCTCAGAAATCAGCTTGCAGTCAAGGGGCTTTTGCCCAATTTCTGTTCGGGACTGTTGTATGCAGTGGTCGGGACTGTAAAAGTTTGATTTTCACTCATTTGGACAGCCAGGAGAGCATTTATTGCTGCTGTACTTGTTGGTACAGATTTGGTACAGCTTTGTACAAGTTCTGGCATGGCTGCACATTGATTTGAGTGAGCAAAAATCTCAATTTCAGCTGCTGTACTTAACAGTACAGGTTTGGTACATCATTGGTGAGCACTTAGTACTGTTGTACAATACTTTGGAAGGGGAACAGAGTACATTTAAGGTGCTGTTCTAAATCTGCAGCAACTAGATTTTGGTGATTTCATCACATACAGTGGGAGAAAAGTTGCATTCGTGCTTCCGCATTGACAGGTTGCATATTGCTATGGCAACCACAGGTGAGAGCTCTTCATTGCTTCACATCAAGAAGCTTGAAGGCTCACATAACTATGATATTTGGCAAACCCAGTGCTATAATGTGTTGCTCCAGAAGAAGCAGCACAAGCCTATCAAAGAAAGGGGTGTAAAGCCCGCTTCTCTTACTGCTGAAGAGTGGGAAGATATGGATGAGCTGGCAAGATCTACTATCATGTTGTCTGTGTCAGACTCTTTACTTTTCAGCATTCGTGAAGAGAAGACAGCTTGGGGAATGTGGCAGAGATTGCAGGACTTGTATGCCCAGCAAAGTGCCTCAAGCAAAGTGTATTGGTTGAAGAAACTCATAGGTCTTCAAATGAAGGAAGGGCGTCTATGGCAGCCCATCTAAATGAGTTTAATGGTATTGTCAGCCAGGTTATTAATCAAAAGTTGGCAATGGACGATGAGTTCAAAGCCACTTTTCTCTTATGCACTTTGCCAGAGAGTTGGGACACATTCGGGACAGCCACTAGCAATTCAAATGCTATGCTGTCATATGCAGATGTGGAAGGTGCTCTTCTTCAAGAAGAGATGAACAGGAAGAACAATTCTGTTGGAAAGTCCAATGCAATGAATGCACGTGGGAGATCCCAGCAAAGGAGTAAAAGCCAAGAACGGGGAAGGAGCAAGTCCCGCTCCAAAAAGGACTTGGAATGCCATTATTGTGGCAAGAAGGGACACATCAAAAAGCAATGCTACAAATGGAAAAATGATCAAAAGGAAAAGGGAAAAGGCAAAGACAAAGACAAAGATGAAGCCAAAGATGTAAAGCCAAAGGGCAAAAGTGGAGTCAAGATTGAAGAAATCAATGTGTCACATGCAGGTGACAGTGAGGATGAGGTCCTATTCACGTCTTCACTTGATGCCCATTCACTTCTTACAGGAGATGGTCATGGTATGCACTCATGGATCATTGATTCAGGTGCCTCCTTTCATGTCACAGGTTGCAGAGACTTGTTTGTCAGGTATACTGCTGGCAATGAAGGAGTAGTTTATTTGGGTGACAACCATGCATGCAAGATTCTTGGCAGAGGTGATGTGAGGCTTGTGTTTTCAGATGGCTCACAGCTTATGCTCCATGATGTCAAGCATGTGCCTGAGATCAAGAAGAACCTGCTTTCTACTGGACAGCTTGATGATGCTGATTACGTTACCGCATTTGGTCGTGGAAAGTGGAAGATTAGTAAGGGCTCACTGGTTGTTGCCAGAGGCTCTAAGGTGGACACTCTTTACTTCATGCATGCAGGTGTTTGTCACCATGCTAATGTAAATGCAACCGAGCTACTGGAAATCTCTATGTGGCATAGCCGGTTGGGACACATGAGTGTCAAAGGAATGGAGCAATTGTCTCGTTTTGGTTACTTGCCTTCTCTAAAGTTTTCAAGTTTTCAGTTTTGTGAGCATTGTATATATGGTAGGCAACTCCAGTGCCCCCACAAGAAAGCTCTTGGACAGAAATATGCTCAGTTAGAGCTTGTGCATACAGATGTATGTGAGATGCCTCAGCTTTCTTTGGGAGGGGCAAAATATTTTGTGTCCTTTATTGATAATGCCACACGCAAGGTGTGGGTTTATCCTCTTCGTTTGAAGAGTGATACATTCTCAGTGTTTCAGAAGTTTGTTGCTCATGTTGAGAATCAAACTGGCAAAACACTGAAGGCTTTGCGTTCCGACAATGGTGGAGAGTATATGTCCAAACAGTTTCAGGACTTTTGTGATGCTAAAGGCATCAAGAGGGAGCTATCTACTCCTTATGATCCTCCACAAAACGGGACAGCAGAGAGGATGAACAGGACCATTCAGGAGAAGGTCCGTTCTATGTTGTCACATGCTGCATTATCTCATGGTTTTTGGACTGAAGCTGTTATGACAGCCGTTCATCTTATAAATAGGTCACCCAACACGAGGCTTGGTGGGAAAGTGCCAGAGGAAGTATGGACAAGGAAGCCTCCGTCCTACAAGCACTTGAGAGTGTTTGGTTGCGTTGCGTACGTGCACATACGCAGGGAAATGCGCACCAAACTTGATCCTAAGTCTCACAAATGCATATTCCTAGGATATGGTGACAGAGGTGAAATGGGGTATAGACTTTGGGATCCAGTGAATAGAAAGATTATACGCAGCAATGATGTCATTTTTGATGAAACATGCATGTATAAGGAGCCTGCAAGGCAACAGGAGCCTGGCAGAGTCATCTTTGATGATGATGGACATCATGGACAACAACAAAGGGTTGTAAATCAGCCATTACAGCAGCAAAACCAGCACCTTAAATGGCGCTGAAAATGGTCCAAATGGACAGCCAGCGATGGCAGAAGATATCCCTATGGATATGCCACAGTTAGAGGAGATACCGGGCATGATTTTTCAGCCTTATGGCATGGAACAGGAGCCACCAATAGGTGATATGCAGGCTGGACAGCAACCTGCAAATGATGGTCATTGGGTATGGAGGTCCACAAGACCCTCCAGAGCCCCCGACAGGTTTATTCCAGGGGTTGACTACTTGATGCTCACTGACTGTGGGGAGCCCTCATGTTATAAGGAGGCTTTACAGAGGGCAGACAAGGCTCTTTGGGAGCGTGCCATGAAGTCAGAGATGGATTCTCTGCACAAAAATGGAACATGGAAGTTGGTGCATTTACGTGCTGCTGGCAAGAAGGTTTTGCCATGCAAGTGGGTTTACAGGCTCAAAGTTGCACCTGATGCAAAGCCAAGATACAAAGCTAGGTTAGTGGCTAAGGGCTTCAAGCAGGAATATGGTGTGGACTTTGATGAGATCTTCTCTCCAGTGGTCAAAATGACCACACTTAGAGCTGTATTAGCTTTGGTTGCTCGTGATGATCTGGATTTGATTCAGATGGATGTGAAGACTGCTTTTCTTCACGGTGATCTCCATGAGGAGATATATATGCAACAGCCAGAGGGTTATGCAGTAAATGGAAAGGAGAAGCTTGTATGCAAGCTGAAAAAGAGTCTTTATGGGCTTAAACAGGCACCAAGGGAATGGTATCATAAATTTGATATCAAAGGTTTGATGTAGCCTCTTCTTCAAGGCATCCATCTCTTGTATTTTGACCACTGGAGAGAGACATCATTACAGGCTCAGGCAGCTCCAGAGGGGGGACGACAGACACAGATTACTACATTTTTTCAGAGATCCACCCCACTCCCAGCCCCTACAAAGCAGGGAATTACTCTCCAGAGACGAGAGACACTCAGAGCCCGCAGGAGACAGAGGACACTTGGCTTTCGGACACCACGCCTATACCAGAGAGAGATGACAGAGATCAGAGCTTAGTTTCATAGAGAGGGTGCGGAGCGACTGGCTCGCTTCAGAGCAGACCCAGGCATGTTCTTCAGGGAGCTGTGGACACCCCCTTCATTGATGTATACCATTCTATACCCCCAGTATGGTACAGGATGGAGCTAGCTAGGTTGCATATCATGATTGTATACTCCATGCATATAGCTTTGCATTCTCCTAGTAGTAGAGCTCCATCACCTCCCCCACTCATTGTACTTATTGCACACCCAGATTCAGCTTTTTTAGTTCAGTGCTTTTTCATTTTGTTGGGATGACAGAGGATACCCCACACAGGTACACTGATTTGTCTCATAGGCTGAGTTCGGTCTTTTGGAAGACGTTAATAAAATCTTTCTTTCTTTCTTTCTCTCTCTCTCTCCGAAGGTATTTGTAGCAAGAAAAACTGGACTGTTTTTCTCTCTTTTTTTTTTCCGACGTGCTGCAGCAAAATCGACTGCTCTCCCTGTCCCTCTTGAGGCTAGCACGTGTAGAATCGTGGGCTGCAGCCTGTATCTGATTCCGTACTTCAGCCTGTACAACCCCTTATCATTTGAACTAGCCCTATTTGCTGTGGTACTTGCTCCGTACTGTTCTGGACAGCCTGTATCTACCTGTTGCAACCAAAACATTGCTCTGCTTGCATAGTATACCTGCCCGTACCAGTCTTGTACCTCCCGTACATGTACATAGATAGATCACTTAATTCTCGAATCAGCAAGTTGGTGGAACTCTTGGGCGTCACATGGAAATGGCAAATAATTCATTCATGCTGTAAAAATCCAGGTTTTCTCCTCTTTTATCTAATAAGATTTTTGAATAAATCAAATATTTTTTATTTAGTTTTGCAGAATTTCTTTTACAAATGTTTCTTCTCTCTCTCTCTCTCTCTCTCTCTCTCTCTCTTTCTCTCTCACTTTGGGAGTCCATGAGAACCAATTGTCCCTGTGTTTGACCGTGCTCTTAAGTTTTGAGAGTCAGTGAAGGTTAGTGGGCTTGGGAATTTGGGAGCAATGCTTCATTTGGAGAACCAGGTATTCTTCTCTCTGTGGTGAATCACCCTGCCAGGTGTTAGTATGGGCGTGCCTGTTGGTGCATGGTCCCGGAAGACTAGTGTAGTGCGGGTGCCTAGCCCAGTGAAGGTGGGAGATTGCTTGTGACACGGCCTTCATCTACGAATGGATTCGTCATTGATAACATACTCCTAGAAATAAATATTGTATTGAAGGGGGGGGGGGGGGGGGGCATCGGTCCTTTCCGGCCCCAGTGGTGGTGTTAAATTGAGCATTGTCATTTTCAGATTTGTAGTTGCTTTTGTTGCTCATTAGTTATCAAAGTTAAGTGATCTAAATTTGTGCATTTGTTCTTGCAATTGTGGAATGTATGCAGTGAGGAGCAGTTACAACTGCCACCGTAGACAGTCGCCAGCTGCTGTCCATCTGTGCCTGTAACCTGACGGTTGCTGGCGTCCTCTGCTATCATGGCTGTTGTTTGTTGCTTTTGTTAGCTATGCCACCCGTGCCACCCGGTTGTAGCCGTCTAGCCAACGCTAGCTTCCATCACCTAGCGCCCATAGAGTCGCCACTTTCCCCGTTTTGTTGTGTGCTCTTTTTAGATCGATTGTCTACGCCACTGTTGCCATCAACCGCCAGCGTTGCTAGCGCCACCTACTCAGTGCGTGCGCTGCTTGCTTCATCTCCGTAGCACTGCCAAGATTTTCCCTCTTGTTGCCTAGCAAAGCAGCCAGTACCACTTCCCTGTATTGGCTGTTAGCAGTCATCTCCTGTCTGTACACTATGTTAGGGCCTCTGTTGTGGGTGTGCGCGCCCGTATTTGGTGTCTTCCCATTTTTCCTCTCTCTGTATTTTTTCCCATTTATCTGGAGCTATGTATGGGCTGTCGGCTGTCCCCAGGTGCTGGCCGATTGTGTCTGTTGGCTGCTCGATTGCTCTGCTGATACCCGACCACCCTTTTAGTGCTGGCCGACTGGACTTGCTCTGGTCGTGAGCAGTTAGGCTGCTGTCGGCCAGTTTTAGGTTGGCCGACCAGTAGCCAGGGGCCATATAAAATGGCCCCTTGCCCTCACACTCATTCATTGTGTATTCTGGGATTTTATTGGTGTATATAGCAAAGTTACACAAGCTTCTCTCTCTCTCTTTCATCTGTGTATTGCTCTCTACAGCAGTTGTCTTCATTTCTGCTGTGCATTTTGACATGGTATTAGAGCCCCAGGTGGCTTGAGGCTTGGAGACAGTGGGACGCCGAGGGTTTGTTGATTGAGGTACTGATTGGAGACTGTTTGGGATGTATGGGACTTGGAGATCGGGTAGAAGGCGGCCATCACCGTTGGACAGCCACCTTGCATTCTATTTGCAGCCTCTTCTTCTTCATTTTTTTCCCACCCACCCTCCCTTCACAAGACCTTGTGAACCCTTGAGATGCCATATTTGTTTGAGATGACTGAGAAGCACGTGAAGATCCCAACAGTCCCCACGTTCCCGGTGGACCGACAGTTGAACGGGAACAACTACGGCATATGGAAGGTAATGATAGAATCTGTTTTGGAGTCCTATGACTTTGCTGATTTCATTGTTGTTGGGGTTCCATGGCCGGAGTTGGAAGATGGGGAGTTACTCTCTATTTAGTAGGAACGGGAGGCAGAGGCACAGGCATAATTATGGGATCGTGTTAATGCCGAGTCCGCTCTTTCATCTTCCTCAATTGCACACCACAGGTGATCAATCACATAAAGCATACGATGCTGGCTAGAGAGATTTGGCAGCATTTGGCTTCTCTCTACAACATGGTATCACCCATGAAGAGAATCTCCTTGGAAGTTCAAATGCGGGTAATGAATCCTGTAAAGTCGTCGACGATGCGCGAGCACATCAACAAGCTGCAGGCGCTTCTACAGGAAGTTCTTCAGGTCGGGAAAGTGATATCGATAGAGGATATGGCCATAACGTCGTCGTCACATTTGCGCTCTCAGTACTCAGTCTTCTACTCCTCTTTGATCACCAGTGGCAGGCTCAGCACCATCACATGGGAGGAGCTTGTGCCCATGGTCTTGGACCAGGAAGAGCGATTCACGAACCCTCCATAGGACGGAGGTTCTGAGGCCTTGACTGGCCAATGGTCCAAAGGTTGCAACAACAACAAGGGCAAAGGGAAGTCTTCATCGGAGAAGTCTTCTGAGAAGAAGCCTGATTCGGAGAAACTGAAGGCCGAGAGGATCTGTAATGATTGTGGCGAGTGTTGGGTTTTATGCTGTGTATGCACCCAGAGGAGTGCTAGTGATCATCAGTAGATTACTGGGGCACTTTTTACTTCAGTTAGTGGAGGTTTTTTCCCCCAGTTTAGTTCAGTTTCACTTATATGCAGTTTATAAGTGTTTTGGTCCACCCGGCACATTTATGGCCGGACATGTGAACACTTATCTTTTAGGGTCACTATCATGTGGCTATTGTACTTCACTTTTTGATCATTGAGGCATACTGAAGTCGTGGTCACTCTTCTCTTGGTTTCCACGCTTGCTTGAACCTGTGTAAACCCTAACCCTAACCCTCCATTGTCTTCAATTGGTATCAGAGCATTGAAGCTCTGCCTTGCACTGCCCGTACACTGCGCCGTACAAGTACTGTTGCTGCCCGTACATCTGTGCGCCGTACAGCAGCTTCAGTACCTTCTGCCCGTACTTCTGAGCGCCATACAGCTGTGCGCCTGCTGCCCGTACACCCATTGTGCGCCGCCTTCAGCTACAGCTGTGCGCCTGCTGCCCGTACATCCAGACTACGCCGCCTACAACTTCCGTACCTGGTCGCCTTCAGTCGGGTACTGCAGGTCGCCTACAACTACTGTACTGCGCCGCCTTCAGCTCGTACAGTCAAGCGCAGCCACCATCACCTGCTGCCCGTACACTTACTTCCGTACCAGGCGACTGTACCTGGCGACTGTACACACTTGGCGACTGCACCTGGCGACTGTACCTGACGTGCTTGACGTGAACCTGCTCGCCCAACACAATATTGTACCTGCCCGTACAGTAAGCGCTACCTGCACAGTACTTCGACCTACATCAGTCCTGTGAAGTACAGTAATCTGTACTTGCACTTTGGTGATCAGTACCTGCAGAAATACCACAACCTACACAGTCATTCAGTGGTAAGCATTAAAATTCAGTTTTTGGGCATTTTTATTTTCTCTGTGAAAAATATACAGGCACAACAGGCAGATTTTCTAGCAAAGAACAATACAGGTTTTTTGCATAGTTTGGGTGTAGCAAATTTGGGCATTTTTGGGGCATTTTGGCATTGTGTACGCCATTTGCTGCTCTACTCAGTCATTGGTGCATTGAGCTGCACATTCAGAGGATTGAGAGTGCAGGCAGATTTGGGTGAACTGTATTCAGTGGAGTACAGTTATTATCAGGGTTTCTGCTATTGGGTTTTTTTGGTAAACAGGTACAACATTGTGCGTAAAGCATAATGGCAAATCAACAGCAAAGTGATGTATTCACATATTTGTCTAAGGAAGACAAATTGGATGGCACGAACTACTCCTTGTGGAGTTTTATGCTGAAAAATGTGCTTGTGGCAAAAGGTCTTTGGGATTTTGTTAGTGGTGATGAACCACGTCCAGGTCCATTGGCTCCAGAGACTCCTCCCCAAGGGGGTGCTCGTGGACGAGGACAACAGGTACAGGCTCCAGGACAGCCATTGCCTGTTCAGAGAACAAATGCTCAAAAGACATGGGATGCCAGGGATGCACAAGCTTTGTCACTCATTGCATTGTCAGTTCAGAGGTCCATTATACCTCATATTCGTTCAGCTGGCTCTTCACAGAATGCATGGGTGACTTTGGAGCAGATGTATGCTGCTCGTAATGAGGCTAGGATCTCATTTTTGAAAAGAGAGCTGGAAAATCAGAAAATGAATGAAGGAGATGATATGTCTAGCCACTTAAACAAGCTGCAGGATTTGAGAGAGCAACTCATCAATGTGGATGAGATTATTCCTGAGACACAGCTTGTGTCCACCATCTTGCACTCTTTGCCAAGATCTTACTTGGCTTTTCATACCTCTTTGAACCTCAGCATGAGGAATGTTGTTGAACCCCTCAAGTATCAGGAACTTGTTGCTCTCTTATTACAAGAGGAGCAAATGAGGAAGAATATGAATATGAACACAAATGCTGAACAAGCATTTACTACAGGTCAAAAGGGGAAAGGAAAATCTCAGCCAAAGAGTGCAAATCAAAATTCAGGTGATGGTGGTTCTTCACAGGATACCAAGAAAAGTGATGGACAGCCCAAGAAGAAGGGCAAATGTCATTACTGTAAGAAGCCAGGTCACTACATCACGGAATGTAGGAAGAGGATTGCCAAAGAGAAGGCAAAGGAAGCTGGGATGTCTGTTAATGATGCTTCTAAAGCTCCTCCAGAGACTGCTTCTTTTGTTGAGGACAGGGATTACTGTTTTTATACATGCAGCTATGATGCCTCATGGTCTTCACAGGCACTCAGTTTGACAGAGCATGCATGTACTTGGTATTTTGATAGTGGTGCCTCAAAGCATATCACATCTCGCAGAGATTTGTTTAGTCATGTTGGCCCTGCCCCTGTTGGCAAAACTGTTCAGTGTGCCAACAATGCTTCATATCCAGTTCGTGGCATTGGGGAGATTCAGCTCACAGCCATTGATGGCTCCATTCTCCGCCTTACAGATTCCTTATATGTACCAGGGATAAAGAAGAATTTGTTGTCCATTTCTTCTTTAGCACATTGTGGAATGCAAGTCCACTTTGATGATGATAAATGCATGGTCAGAGACAAAGCTAATGCCTTGACCTTGATGCTTACTGGTACACTATGTCATGGACTTTATCAGTTGGATGCATTTCAGCCAGTGGATCAGTCTGCTTATCATGCATTCACTCTTACTCCAGCTATGGTTGATGCGGAGTTATGGCATGCTCGCATGGGGCATGTAAATTTTGGTAGTCTTATGCTTATGCAGCGACATAATATGTTTACAGATCTACCTCTCATGGAGAAGCCTCCAGATCACATTTGTGAAGGATGTATTTTGGGAAAAATGCACAGGTTTTCCTTCCCACGTGATCAGGCTCTAAGAGCAACTACAAAGTTGCAACTTATACACAGTGATCTTTGTGGTCCCATGCAGACGAAGTCATTAGGTGGTTGCTTCTATTTTGCAACATTTATTGATGACTTCTCTCGTATATGCTGGGTCTATCCTTCGACACAGAAATCACAGGTATATGATGCATTTTTGGCCTTTGTAGCACTTGCTGAGACAGAGTCAGGATGCAAGGTAAAGACTCTCCGTTCTGACCGAGGGGGGGAATATATGTCACATATGCTGAATTCTTTTCTTGGGAGTAGAGGTATAAAACATCAGTATACTACTCCTTACACTCCACAGCAGAATGGGGTTGCAGAAAGGAAAAATCGGTCACTCATGGAGATGGCCAGATGTATGCTAAAGGCAAAAAGACTACCACATATCTTTTGGGTGGAAGCAGTAATGTGTGCTTGTCACATTTTGAATCGATGTCCCACAAAGGCATTGGTTTCTATTACTCCTTTTGAGGCTTGGCATGGCCGCAAGCCTTCTGTATCGCATTTTCGTATCTTTGGGTGTCTTGCATATGCACACATACCCAAAGAGTTGAGGAGGAAGCTGGATGATAAAGCCACAAAATGCATTTTTGTTGGGTATAGCCGTGAGAGCAAGGGCTACAGGTTATATAACCCACTATCCAGGAAGATATTCATCAGTCGGGATGTGATTTTTGATGAAAAATCAGAAATATCCATGGATCCAACTCATGAGGGTACTGGACAGCCAGCAAATGATGTAGGTGGTGCAGAAATTCAGCAGCCAAATGAGCCAGAAGCTGAACCAAATATGGGACAGCAGGCACCACAGGTCAGACATATACCTAGATGGTATTTGAGGACATTACAGGACAGCCATTTAGAGGGTCCTCTTGCTGGTCGTACTCGTAGGGAAACAAGGACCAATGAGCATGCACACATCATGGATTTGAATCTGGTTATGGCAGCCAGTTTACAGGATGATGATGAGCCTGATTCATTTGTGGATGCACGAGATAATGTGCATTGGAACAAAGCCATGCAAGATGAGATTGATTCTATTAAAAAGAATCAAACATGGGATTTGGTTGATCTGCCCAAAGGCAAGAAAGCCATTGGTACTAAATGGGTCTATAAGTTGAAAAGACATGCAGATGGATCCATTGATAGGTACAAAGCCCGTCTAGTTGCAAAGGGCTATGCACAGAAGAAGGGCATTGATTATGAGGAGACATTTGCTCCTACATCCCGTATGTCGACACTTAGGTGTGTCATTGCATTGGCTGCACATCGTGGTTGGGTTGTTCACCAGTTGGACATAAAGACTGCATTCCTACATGGGGACCTCGAGGAGGAAGTTTATGTATTTCAGCCCATGGGATTTGCAGAACATGGTCATGAGGGGAAAGTATGCAGGCTGAAAAAGGCCTTGTATGGTTTGAAACAAGCTCCACGAGCTTGGTATGCAAAAATAGATGCTTTTCTACTCACTCAGGGATTTGTGAACAGTCCATCAGAGGCCACTCTGTATGTAAAGAAAGAAGAGACAGATCTGCTGGTCATCAGTCTTTATGTGGATGATCTCTTGCTCATGGGATCAAATGATGACAAAATTGCAGCTTTTAAGGAGATACTGCAACAGACATTTGACATGTCTGACTTGGGCCTTGTACATTACTATTTGGGCATACAGTTTGTGCAGGATAACAGAGGCATTGGGTTGTTGCAATCACGCTATGTTGCTAAACTTCTGGAGAAGTTTAAATTTCAGGATTGCAAGCCTATTAGTACTCCTATGGAGCCTGGGATGAAACTGTCACTACAAGATGACAGTGTTTCCTTTGATGTCACTACATATGCTCAGGCTGTTGGGTGCCTCATTTACTTGTGTAATACAAGGCCAGATATTCAGTATGCAGTCTCTCAGTTGAGCAGATTCATGCACAGCCCACGGTTGTCACATTGGCAAGCTGTGAAGCATGTATTCCGTTATTTGCAGGGTACCTTGTCTCTTGGGGGTGCTTTATCTTGAGGGGGGTGACATGCAGTTACACGCTTACAGTGAATCAGATAGGGCTGGTGATTTTGATACCAGACATTCCACTAGTGGAAATGGTTTCTTCCTTGGCACTTCATGCATTTCTTGGCTAAGCAAGAAACAGACCACAGTGGCCACTTCGTCTTGTGAGGCAGAGTACAGAGCAGCCTACACTACTACTGTTGAGTGTGTTTGGCTGCGTCGTCTTATGACTGATATGGATATTTCAGTGGAGGAGCCTACACCTATCTATACTGATAGTCAGAGTGCCATTGCTGTGGCCAGGAATCCTGTGTTTCATGCTCGCACGAAACACATTGAGATTCACTATCATTTTGTTCGGGAGAGACTCCAGGCAGGAGATATCAGTCTGATCTACTGTCCTACAGATCAGAATGTGGCAGACATCTTCACCAAGGCATTACCACGTCCGAAATTTGAAGCATTCCGCAATGCTTTGAATTTGTTTCCTTTTGGTGGATGATGTACAGTGATCACATATCACTCCAGGGGGGTTTGTTGGGTTTTATGCTGTGTATGCACCCAGAGGAGTGCTAGTGATCATCAGTAGATTACTGGGGCACTTTTTACTTCAGTTAGTGGAGGTTTTTTCCCCCCAGTTTAGTTCAGTTTCACTTATATGCAGTTTATAAGTGTTTTGGTCCACCCGGCACATTTATGGCCGGACATGTGAACACTTATCTTTTAGGGTCACTATCATGTGGCTATTGTACTTCACTTTTTGATCATTGAGGCATACTGAAGTCGTGTTCACTCTTCTCTTGGTTTCCACGCTTGCTTGAACCTGTGTAAACCCTAACCCTAACCCTCCATTGTCTTCAGCGAGAAAGGCCACTATTGCAGGAGCGGACTGGGAAGAGTGCTGATTCTTCAGCTTCAGCTACAAAGACTCCAACCTTTGTGCACTTGGAGATGTTGGACACCGATGCTTCATCTTCTTCGAGTGAGGAGGCAATTGGCTTCACTGCCAAGGATACTCGGGAATGGATTCTTGATAGTGGTGCTTCTAGGCACATGACTCCTTCTCGTGACTTTTTTGAGGATGTGAAACGGCAGTCAGGTCGCATTTTCATTGGCGATAATTCCACCATACCGATTTACAGTGAGGGCCGGATGGAGATCATTCCTGATGGCAGAGGGGGGAAGCATTCCTCTCGTGTTCTTTATGTCCCCGCGCTTGGTTTTCATCTGTTGTTAGTGCATGAGGTGTGCAAGATTGGCTTCCGACTGGAGTTTGAGTAGCATTCTGTTGCTCTATGGGACTGTGAGACTGGCTAGGTTGTTTGGGAAGGCGGCGTGGAGAATGATATATACAAACTCTCTACACTCTCCTCTTTGAAAGGTCCTCAGATTGGTGATTTGTGGTACTTTTGGTTTGGCCACTTGAATGTGGATGCACTGCAGCGAGCTTTCCGGGACCAGATGGTGGTTCGCTTGCTTGATGTTGGCAGCAGGCAGGGACGCTGTAGTTCTTGCATTCGTGGTAAGCAGCACAAGGAATGTTTTCCGAAGCAGGCTTCGAGGTGAGCTTCGAAAGCTTTGGAGTTGGTACACACTGACTTGTGTGGACCTATGCAGACAACATCCTTGGGAGGTTCTTTGTACTTTATGCTGCTTGTTGATGATTGTAGCAATTCACATGGGTTTATTTTCTTTCACAGAAGGACCAAGCTTTTGCTTGGTTCAAGGAGTGGCATGTGATGGTGGAGAAAGAGTCTGGCTTGTAGATAAAGACTCTTAGGGATGACAAAGGAGGAGAATTTTCTCCCAATGCATTCGTGCGGTTTTGTGCGGAACATGGCATCAAGCGGGAGCAGGTTCACCGTCAGAGAATGGAGTAGTTGAGCGTAAGAATAGGACTGTGGTGGAGATGGCGAGGACGATGCTGGAGCATTGTGATCTTCCTCGTCCACTTTGGGGAGAGGCTGTGGCTACGGCTGTCCATATCCTCAATCGTTCTCCGACGACTTTAGGACCGAATATGACTCCCTTTGAGGCGTATTTTTGCAGGAAACCAGATGTCTCCCATTTCCATGTGTTTGGGAGTGATCCATATGTTCACATTTCAAAGAAGCAGAGCGGGAAGCTCGACTCAAAGTCCCAAGAGCTTGTCTTTGTGGGCTATAACTCTCTTTCCAAGGGATACAACTTGTATGATCCAGAGAGGAACGAGGTCGTCGTTAGCAAGGATGTGGTTTTTGTTGAACATGTTCCGGTTTCCACTGTTGATGAGCTGCCACTTCTTGGAGACCCGGATGATTCTGATGATGATTCCTAGTCGATTGTTCCAGCTGGATAGCCTCAGTCAGTTGACGAGGTTGAGCCTGGCTGGAGATGAGCCCCCGCAGCAGCAGGAGGCTCCGCGTTCTGTTCGAGTACCCAGGTGGTTGGTAGACACCCTTCGGGAGTTAGGTGTTACGGAGCTTCCCTCTGAATGGACCACAGAGGATGGACCTCGAAGATCGCATAGAGTTCGTGATAAGTCATTCAGCGGAGCTTTTACACGTAAACTATGCTTTGATGTCTCATATCATGCAGGACAAAGAGTCCACTTCCGTCAAGGAAGCCCTTGCACAGGATACTTGGAGGAAAGCCATGCAGGTGGAACTGGATGCCATTGAGAAGAATAACACTTGGGAGTTGGTTCTGAGGCCGTCGAAACGGTCTGTCATTGGTGTCAAGTGGGTCTTTAAGACCAAGTACACGTCAGATGGGTTGGTGGACAAACACAAACCCAACTTGTGGCTAAGGGTTATGCTCAGCGGCCTGGCATTGACTACGAGGATACCTTTGCGCCGACAGCGAGGATGACCATGATTCGGACAGTTCTTGCCCTTACCTCTTCTTAGTGGTGGCCCGTATATCAGATGGATGTAAAATCTACGTTCCTTAATGGTGACTTGCAGGAGGAGGTGTATGTTGAGCAGCCTCTAGGCTTTGAGGTTCTAGGATCAAAGGGGATGATTCACAGGTTGTGGAAGGCCTTGTATGGTCTTAAGCAGGCTCCCAGGGCTTGGAATCAGAAGAGTGATTCCTTCTTTCTTTTTTTTTCCGAGAAAAGATCCTTTCATTAGTTATATAAAAACGCCCGAAGAGCTACAAAAGATCTCGCCTGCTCCTAAGAGAGAGAAGAGCAGAGAATACATCATGGCAGCCCGGGAGACTCTCCCTAGGTGCTGCAAAATACAAGCATCCGTATATAAAACTGAGCGGCTAAATCATACAATAGGGGGGGGGAAGAGCCAAACAGGTGGCCTGTAGTGCCAACGGGGGGATCCCGTGTGTAAGGTGTAGAACGGGCCACAGCGCCAAGTGGTGTGAAAGGCCTGGCGCCGTAAGATCGCCTCATCCGAGTCTCCCCGGATGCGGTCGTACTGTCCTCGCAGGGTGTGGATCAACTCCTGCCAAATCCCCCGAACAGTCTCTGCTGGTGGCTCTAATCTCCCCTCAAAGGCCGTAAAGCACCGGGTCCTCCAGGTGAACCAAATGGTGAGGCTGCTGAGGAGCTCCCATCGTAAATCCCTCTCCTGTGTCCAGCTGGCGGACGAGAAATCCGGTGCCGGAACCAGGCGAGGCTGGCCCCTAATAAATCTGATGGCCTGATTGCCCTGCTCCATCTCATAGCCCATAGCAGGCCCTGACAAAGTCGACCAAGCAGCGGCACCCCACGTAAACATACCCTCTGGAGAGAGGGGGGCCAGAATACGCAGTATCCGCAGCCAAATCTGCTGTGCCTGAGGGCAGTCCCAAAGGCAATGTCTCTGTGTCTCCATGGGGTGGCCGCATCGGACGCAGGCCGCCGGAAGACCGCTGTACACAAGCCAAGTGGCAACTGCTGAGCCCCTGTGGGCGACCAGCCACTGAAAAGCCGAGATCCTGCGGGCCTGCCGACTAGCCCAGAGCCGAGCCCAGAAATCCTCCAGGAACTCCTGTGAGAGTCCCTGCAATCGCCAATGCCCCGCTGCCGCTGGAGAAACCGTCCTCCTCGCCGTCAAAATATGCCGTCCCAGCCGAGCAGTATACTGAAAAAAGGTGATCTCTGTGGCCTCAAGAGATGCATAAGGATCATGCCACTCGTACTCCCCGGGGTCCCACTGTAGCCGGGCCAAGGGGCGCGCTGCATATGCCCATATGCGCCAATCCGGGAGCACATCAGCAGGGTCGGGGTCAATATACCACTTCCGAGAAGCGGCAGCCACTACCCGAATCCTCTGGAAGGTGCACTCTGCAACCAAAGGCGACTCCACCTCCACTCTCTGGAGTCTGCCCTCATCCTGAATCTCATAATAGAGGCATCTGCCATCCTCAGTGCTAGCTCTGACAGCAATCAGGATCTCCAACTGCGTAAAGGCTCCCATCCACCGTGGGGCCACTGGCTCGAGAGGTGTGAACCACTCCTCTGTAAGTGCCTCCTGAATATCATCCCTCATAATCATCCCCCCTCTGAAGTGACTCAGCCTCTCCACCTGGATCTCCTCTGGTAGACTGCAGAAAGCCTGCCAGTCTCCAAAACTACGAGCTGGGCCTGCCGCTAAAGGTCCCCAGGCTAGACGAGGCCGAGAACCCAGCATATGACCCTGCTCCGTACGATCCGCTGGGCTCCAGATGAGCGGCTGCCTGGCCCGCTCCTCAACACAAGAAGGAGGCCGCTGAGATAGCCCTGGTCTCAGCAGCTCCCAAGCTCTCAGGATACTCAAAGCAAATCTGTCCTCCCATCCTCTACTGAGGCCTGTCCTCCTCATCTCTATGAAGATCCAGCGAATCTCTGGTGCCCAAGTACCCCCTGCAGGGGGCGCCCGAGCCTGCAGTCGCTGCAAGAGGAGCTCTTTCCAAGGCTCAGCGCCTGGAAGCAACCCCCGAACAATAAGCTTCCCCAATAAGGCTCTACTCTGATCGACTGGATCTATAATGCCCAAACCGCCCTGAGCCAGCGGAAGTGAAATAACTGCCCATGCAACCTTTGCCCGAGCTGGCTGACCGTCCCACCCAGACCACAGAAAGTTCCTGATCAGCCTCTGTACCTGGCTGATGCAAGAGCTCGAGAAAATCCAGCAAGACGTAATGTACCACATGGTCGCTAACAGCACCTGATTTGCCACCACCACCCTCCCAGCCAAGGATAGTCGAGCTGTACTCCAATACAATAGCTTCTTCCGAATGCTCAGAAGAAGCGGGGCAATCTGCTGCTCAGGTGACAAATCGAGGCCAATCTGGCATCCCAAATACCGCACTGCTGTGCCAGGAGGAATCCATCTAAAACCGGGGTCCGGGCTCCATGCCGGAGTGGGAGCACTACTGATCCAAAAGGCCACTGTCTTGCGCCAATTGATCAATGCTCCCGAGGCTGCACTAAAAACCTGGAGCGACTGCTCAGCCCGAATAAGATTGGCCTCTTGGCCATGCAAAAATAAGCCCGTGTCATCTGCAAACTCAGCATCAAGCAAATCCTCCCCCCGGACTGGGAGCTGAAGTCCTCTCAAACCAACCTCCTCTGCCGTCAAATACATACTCATAGCCTCCGCAAAGAAGAGAAAAAGGAAAGGGGCGAGAGGACACCCCTGGCGGACTGATCTGGTCAGCTCAAAACTCGGCCCCCGTCCTCCTGCAATCAGCACCTGGCTGCGAGCTGTGGAATACAAAGCTGCCACCCCTCTGATCCATCCTGGCTCAAAGCCTAGGCGAAGCATAGTGCCCTCTAAGAATCCCCAATCAACTCTATCGTATGCCTTCTCAAAATCGAGAAGCATCACGACCAAGTCCTCGCCAAGAAATCTAGCTCGGGCCGTCGCCTCCCAGAAAGTAAAGATGTTGTCAAGGATACTGCGCTCCTTGACAAATCCTGTCTGAGTAGCATGAATCAACTCCCCCAGGAAGGGCTGGATCCTCAAACTCAAGGCCTTTGCTAAGACCTTGTAGACAGTATTGAGGATCGTAATAGGCCTCCACTGCCGAATGTCATCTGATACTCCCTCCCCCTTGGGGATAAGATAGATCAAGCCCTCTGAAAAGCTCTGCGGCATCACCCCAGTGTCCAAAACATGCTGAAAGCCCCTGCGGAGGCCTGGCCCCAAAAGGTCCCAATAGCGCATAAAAAAGGCCGGCGTCAGTCCGTCCTCCCCTGGGCAACTATGTCGCGGCAGGACCCTCAAGGCCTCGGCAAGCTCAATCTCTGACAGAGGCGCACCTAGAACTGTACGCATATGGTCTGTGACCCTCCTCTGCACATGGGCCCACACAGTCTGTCTGCAAACATCTCGATCCTCAGTGGCTGGCTCCGCTGAAAGCAGGTCACTATAGAAAGCAGTGGCAATGGCTCTGATCTCCCCGAGCTCAGTAGCTACTGATCCATCCGGTATACCAAGCTGGCGGACTCCTGCTCGCGCATGACGGGGTCCAGTGATCTCAAAAAACTCCCCAGTCACTCTATCACCAAGCTGCGTCCACTGAGAGGCCTGGCGCCGATAGTAAAACTCATGTCTCTGCTCCTCTACCTCTCTAACCTCCTGACGTGCCTGGCTCAACTGGGACGCCACCCACTCACATGCAGGCTGCTGCTCCTGAAGGCGCTGTAGCGAAGCAAGGCTGCGTGTCAGCCATTGCTCCCGCTCGCGAATCTGTCCCAGTCGCGTCAAAGCTGCAGCGTGCAAAAAAGAGCTAAGATCAATGAGTCCCTGGGCACACTGGCCCGCTGCATCCTGGTCAGAGCACTGACTATCATGCCAGATCCTCTCAATATCCTTAGCGAGACTGGGATCTGCAAGTACCCTCTCTGGGATCCTCAACTGCAAGCTGGGCTCCCGTGTCCCCTCCTCCAATGTCAATATAACTGGCGCATGATCTGAAAATGAGGTGCCAGCAAGAATGCCGACGGAGCCTCCTCGCTCCCCTAACCAATCGCCCACATAAAAGCGATCAATCCGAGATAGATTAGTCCCTCCCTGCCGGCGATCCGACCGAGAGAAACTAAGACTGTCCTGAGACCGGGAGAAAGCCCCATGCTGCCATGCATCAGTGATCCTCAGTGACATGCAAAACCGGTCCCAAGCTGCAAGCTCCGTGCCGTGCACTGTAACATGACTGCCTCCCACCCTATCTGCCGGGTCCTCAAGCATGTTGAAGTCTCCCCCAACACACCAATGTGCGGCCTCTGGCAATGCATCTGTGACCTGAGTCCAGAACTCTGCTCTGGCACTGGCATGATTGGGCGCATAGATGTTGAGCACACCCAATAGCTCATCATGCATCCTCAGAATGACATACTGTGCTCTACCAGGCACAATGATCCCTCGATCCACAATGGCCTGCCGCCATACATCTGCAATAACCATGCATACTCCTCCCTGCCCACCCAAAGGACCAAACCCTGCAGACCAAAAAGTGTCCCATCTACCAGGCATCACCGAACCATATCTCCGGATCCTGCTCTCACCCAAGTGGTGCTCCTGCATCATCAAAATGTCAATGCTGCCACCAACCAGGCATCTCTGAAGCTCCTGCCTCAAGCAGCCTCGATAACGTATAAAGTGTGCTCCGCCAAGGCCCTGTACATTCCATGAGATGATCCTCATGGATGCCCTGCTGAGGTGGATGCTGTCTCAGCCGTGCGGCGGGCCTTCGCAAGCGGCTTGGATGGAGAGTAGTCCCCATCCGAACGGCTGCGAATCTGCCCACCCGGTGTAATGCAAGAATCCCGGATCAGGCGCCAGTGGCTGTGGCCCATGGCGACTGCCTCCTGCTCTGACAGAGAAACCTCGTGTATACTCACATATCCAGGGTCGCGTGCCAAGTCTGCCACTATGCGCACGACCAAATGCCGAATCCCTGAGGTATCCACACTCCCGGGATCCAAGAAAAAATGAGCCAACTCCCAAAGTCGGCCTATCACATCTGTCACCTCCAAATCGCTCATGTGGTGAGAAAACTCAACTGCCTGAGTCTTAAAAGTGCTGAGAGCGAGCTCTAGAGTCCACTCCCGATCACAAGGTCCACAAAGAGGGAACGAGAAGGCCACCGCTGAGTCTAGTGCCTCCTCCCCGCGGGCCGGAGGTATCACTACATGGACTCGAATGGGTGCTGGCTCATGGGGGCCCTCTGCTCCAAAAAGCCGTGTAAAGGTATAATCAAAGGCCTCCGAGCGCTGTCTAATGCCAAGGCGACTCAGCCGACTGCGGATAGATGAAATCCGCGAGGCCCTAATCGGCATAGGTCTCCTCTGTGATGCTCGAGCGAGGTCAGTGCTCAGCGCTCTCCGGACTGCAGGTGAGCGCCAGGGAACTGCCAGGGTCTCCCGGGAAGGTGAGGCGGGCGGAGGGGGAGGAGGGGGAGGCGAAGGAGGTGGAGAGGGAACCGCTGCCGAAACGGGAGCGGGGGCGGGAGGAGGCGAAGGTGGAAGCGAGGCGGTGGGAGGGGACGGGGGTGGGGGGGGTGAAGGAGGGGGAGCTGGCATCTCCTGGTCCTCGGTCGCTGCAGGGGTCTCCTCCTGAAGGGGAGCAAAGCTGTTCCTCACGGGAACCCAGTGAGGCTGAGACTGTGGCTGCTGCTGCAGCGGTCTCTGGGCGTGGTGCTGTGGCTGTCTCCCTCGGCGGCGCCCTTGTCCAGGCTGCCACTCCGAGGTCTTTGTGGCCTGGGCAGGCGTCCCTGAGGCAGCCTGCCGAGCCGAATCTGTGGGCGGGCCATCAGAAGCCTGCTGCTGTGGTCCGGGTCGAGGTCTCCTGCGAGGGCAGGCCTTGGCCAGATGACCGACCTGCCTGCAAATGAAGCACTGGTTCGGGAGCCCCGAGAACTCCACTCTCTGATCTATCCACCCCCCCCCTATCCTAGGTAGCTGAATGACCTTAGGAAGGGAGGAGATGTCAGACACCAACACTCTGACCGAAGGTAGCCCAGCTGCTCTGGCCACCACTGAAGCTGCTGAGGGGCCCGTCTCTAGTACCGAGCCCACCAATGCTCCGAGCCTGGAGAGGAGTGGAAGATACTCCCGGCGGAGACCAGGGAAACAAACTGTAATATGGAAGAGGCGCTCTCCCTGTTCCGCCGCTGCTGGGTCAAATCCATGCTGCCAAGGTCTGAAGAAAGCCCGAGCACCCCTGATGTCCAGAGGACTCATGGCAAGGACCTTGGCAACGCTCTGGGCGGCCTCGAACTCGATCTGATAATGGCCCCGGCCCAGGAGCTGTACATCCAGGATCTTGCCCACATCTGCAAGAAGGCGGGCCTGAAGAAGATCCCTGATCTCCCCTCTACTGGGGCGAGTGCCGACTATACGGCAGATGGTGGAATGAGCCTGGAGGCGTTCCACCTCTGCGGTGAGGCTCGCTTCCTCTTCCGGCGAAAGAGAAAGTCTGATGGGGATGTCCTCGGGGGCGGGCGAGGGGGCTGCGGATGAGTCCCTCTGAGGCGAGGCGGGAGGAGTCTCCATCAGAGTCTGAAGCTCAGGCGAAGGCGAGGCGAAAGCGGAAAAACCTGCAAGAAACAGGCTGCACACCAAGAGGTGGAAGTCCGGATGAAAATGGAGAAAAACAGAACCCCCTGGGGGTGAAAAAAACACGAAAGGGGAGGGAGGGGGCGAAAGCGAAGGAGAAACCCTAAGGGGGTGGCGGCAAAAACGTGAGAGGGAGGGGAGGCGGGGCGCTGCTGAAGGGAGGCGGGTGCGAAAAGGCGGCGAGGTGGGGGGCGAACAGGCGACAAAGGGGAAGGGGGGGCGAACAGGCGAAGAGGGGGGGGGGGGGGGGGGCGAAAAGGCCAAGAGGCGGCTAGGAGGGGGGGGGACGAAATGGCGAGGAGGGGGGAGGCGCAGCAGCGAGGCAGGAGGGGGGCGCAGCGGCGAGAAGAAGGCAGGCGGGGGGTGGAGGGGCGAACAGGCGGAGAGGAGGGGGCGAACAGGCGTCAGAGGGATGGGGGCGAACAGACGGGTGCGCAGAGCAGGGTGGAGGCGGGAGCTTCAGCGAGCTACGCGATGCTCAATAAGATCCGTGATTCCTTCTTTCTATGGATAGGACTTCAGGGATCAGTTGCAGATCCTATTTTGTATCTCTTTCGAGAACGCGGTTTGGTCACGCCGATTATCCTTTATGTGGATGATCTCATTCTCACTGGTGGTCATGTAGAGCACATAGCAATGATGAAAAGGCTGCGTTGTCAAAGGAGTTTGAGATGACTAACTTAGGCTTAATTCATTTCTTCTTGGGATTTGAGATTTGGCAGACCCAGAGGGGGTTCTTTGTCTCTCAGCAGCGGTATGTCCATGAGTTGCTTGAGGCCTTTGGGATGGAGAACTGTAAGCCTATCATGTCACCAATGGACCTGAACACGAAACTTAAAGTGAATGATCCTTGTGAGTCAGTTGATGCCTCTCTGTACGAGAAGCTGGTTGGTTCATTGATCTGGTTGCTGAACACCAGATTGGACTTGAGCTTTCTTGTGGGGCTGTTGAGCTCATTTATGCAGACACCGTTGAAGTCGCACTGGGAAGCAGGATTGCGGATCTTGTGATATCTGCAGGGTACGAAGGATCTTGGACTCTTCTACACCACCGGGGGTAAAACGAAGGAACGAGTTCGACTCCAAGGTTAGAGTGACTCAGATTGGGGAGGAGATCCAGACACGAGGAGATCTGCATCAGGCTACAGTTTTACCCTCAGCTTAGGGGTTGTTTAATGGAGCAGCAAGAGGCAGGCAACTATTGCCTTGTCGTCAACAGAGGCAGAGTATCGGGCTGCTCTTGTGGTGCTGCTTGCAAGGTTGTGTGGCTGCGAAGGTTGCTTCGCAAGATTGGGTTTCCATAGAAGGAGCCCACGGTCATCCAGTGCGATAACTAGAGCTGTAAGGCTATTGCTTGGAACCGGTCCTCCATGCCCGGACCAAGCACATAGAGATACAATATCACTTTGTTCGTGAGAAGATCTTGGCTGGTGACAGCTTCTTTATTGTTCGATGGAGGACAATGGGGCGGACCTCTTTACGAAGTCTCTACCTCAGGCTATGCTCTGGCGGCACTCCATCTCACTGGGGTTGGTTCCACATCCAGGAGCTAAGAGGGGGTGTTAGCAGTCATCTCCTGTCTGTACACTATGTCAGGGCCTCTGTTGTGGGTGTGTCCGTCCGTATTTGGTGTCTTCCCATTTTTCCTCACTCTCCATATTTTTTCCCATTTATGTGGAGTTGTGTATGGGATGTCGGCTGCACCCAGGTGCTGGTGGCCGACTGTGTCTGTTGGCTGCTTGACTGCTCTGCTGATACTCGACCACCCTTTCAGTGCTGGCCGACTGGACTTGGTCTAGCCGACTGACCATTTTGCTGGTCGTGAGCAGTCAGGCTGCTATCGGCCTGTTTTGGGCTGACCTACCAGCAGCCAGGGGTCATATAAAATGGCCCCTTGCCCCGACACTCATTCATTGTGTATTCCGGGATTTTATTGGTGTTCTCTCTCTCTCTCTCTCTCTCTCTCTAAGAAAACAAGAAGATGGTCGACTCTTCTGTTACCGCACTCATAAACCACCTCTCCAAACTCGAGAAGGGATTTGACAAAATCCAAGAGCTCGAAGAGAGATCTTCCAAGCAAGAGGCTGAGATTTCAGCCTTAAAGGAGGAACTAGTGGAGGCCAAATTGCATGCTAAAAGTCAAGCGGCTGAAATCTCAGCCCTCAAAAAGGAGTTGGAAGCCACTTCAAAAAGCAAGCTTGAGGATGGAAAATTTCAGCCCTCCTTTATTGAAGAGCTGAATACCATCAAGGAACAAATGAGGATCATTCGAGAGGAGGAGGAGCAACATAAAGAGAAGACATCTTCATGGGTGGAGGTGATCACAAAGACACAAAAGAAGATGGACGAGGAGAAATGGATCAAGGTCGCCAAGAAAGGGAAAGGTAAAGAATCGCCACCCATCCCCACTCCCACCATCATCGACATGAACCTTGAAGAGGAGCAAAGGAGGAAGACCCGGGCCTTACATGTACGAGTGTCCTGTCTAAAAGACCGTGATGATGCGGAAGGGGAAACCAAGGAGCTCTTCTCTATGATGGGCATTGAAGCCGCGCATACAAAGGCATGGAGAGTGGGAAAGAAGAGAGAAGGTAGTGGCGAATCTTGTAAGGAGAGAGCACTTATCATTCGTTTCCCCTCCATGGAAGCGAAGAAGGACTTCTTGAAGAGACGTCCTACACTCAAGAAGACGGGAATATTTCGTGGAGATGACCTCACTCTCTCGCAACTTGCCCACATGAAAGAAGTTATGCCCGAGATAAGGGCAGCCCGAGAGAAAGGGAAAGTGGCCTTCTATGGAGATTATGGAGAGGCGCTCTTCATGACGGCGTGAGACCTATGGGACTACACTCAAAGTTGCTACTTGGAATTGTAATGGATCTCTACGCCTTGATGTAGGGGCTTTTGAGGATAGTTTCACTGGGAGGGACATCATCTTCTACTGTGAGATGCATCAGGCTCCTGGACAGTCCATGCCACATGTTAGTGGATACCGATGGGAGACAGCTTGTAGACAGGAGACTCGTTTCACAGCATAGAGGACGGGGCTCAGGAGGAGTGGCAGTATTGTTTAGAGAGGAGCTACAGCCACTGATACATATAGTCCGCAGAGATGAGCAGGCTAGGTACATGTGGGTTAGACTGAGGGCAGAGACGGGCAGATATCTCTACATTGCTATATGCTATTTTGCTCCTAGTACATCAGTGTATGCATCACCTAGCGGGCAGTTTCCCTTTTCTATTTTGGATGATGACATTTGGGAGTTCTCCAGGGATGGTGACATCATTCTCCTGGGGGACTTCAATGCCAGGACCGCCCATAACCAGACAGTATTTTATGATACCTCAGAGGAGATGTTGAGGGAGCTTGATGTCAGGGATATGGGCCTATCTAGACTCTCACAGGATGAGGAACATACAGGGTATGGGCGGTATTTGATAGACATGGGGACTGCACATGGATTGGCCATCCTCAATGGCCTACAGAGATTCCCGACATCGGGCGGTTTCACTAGCTTTCCACATCGGCATGGTGCTAGTACAGTGGACTATGTTATCGCTTAGCCCAGTCTCATTCCCTCTTTTCAGGATTTTATGGTATGCACTAGGTTGGTTGGAATAGCAGTGGATCATGCTATCTTGTCCTTCACTCTCACATTTCAGTTCAGCACCGCTCCATTGGGACAGGTCTCCACACACACTCGTTATACCTTTACGAGGGAGACTGACACCGTGTACACGGATGAGATATACAGACGCTTATGTGCCGAGGAGCCGGGACGGCCATTAGATGAGCTCACTTAGATATTGATAGAGACGCTTCATGCTAGAGCATCAGAGGCATATCCCCATAGTCAGCCTACACGGAGACGATCTGAGAACATGCCCCAGATCAGTTGGTATGATGAGGAGTGTAGAGAGATGAGGATCAGATTACAGAGAGGTGCTCATGGGTGTTACCACTCACAGACAGTCATGGATTACCTTCCGGCACCTAGTGCGACAGAAGAAGAGGGCTTATCTTGCTCAGTTAGAGAGGGATTTGTATCAGTTATTTATGAGTCAGGACTCAGGCGAGGCATGGAGACTATTCCATGAGCATTCACCATCACCAGCCATTACCTCCACAGAGATTTTGGGTGAGTATGCAGCATCCTTGTACATAGCACCAGGACAGCCGCCCTGCCAGACCCATCGGAGCCATGCCCACAGACATGTGCTTTCTTTACTGCTGAGATGGCAAGGAAAGCTATTGATAGGATGAGGAATGGGAGAGCATATGATCATGATGGTTTGGTAGCAGAGCACTTTATTCATGCCAGAGCTATGCTTGCAGAGCTTATTGCTATGATGTTTAACCGAACCATGTGTGAGGGTTTTCCTGAGACTTGGAATATGTCCACGATTGTGCCTATCTTCAAGTCAGGGGATCCCATGCTTCCTGGGAATTATCGTACCATCATGATTGGTCACACATTGGCTAGATTATATGCATCTATTCTTGAGCAGGAGTTGAGTAGATGGGCAGAGAGAGAGGGCATACGTGCGTCAGGGCAGGCAGGGTTCAGGAGAGGTTTCTCCACTCTTGATCATATCTTGACACTCAGAGTTATTATTGAGGAGGGCAGATGATATGGTAGGAGGATTTATTATTGCTTTGTGGATTTCCGCAAAGCTTTTGACACAGTACCGAGAGCCAGACTGATGCGCAGACTACAGGATATGGGAGTGCCCACAGAGCTGATTTGGGGAATCATGGCTTTATACAGGACAGTTGTGGGGCAGGTACGTACTACTTAGGGTATATCTGAGATGGTTCACTCCACTATTGGGGTGAAATAGGGCTGCCTGCTTTCTCCCACTTTATTTGGGATGTATGTGGATGAGGTTTCGGACTATGTAGAGCAAGAGGGTGACAGAGGAGCACAGCTAGCAGGGACATGGATTCCGCTGTTATTGTATGCTGATGATATTGTGCTGATCTCAGATTCTCCAGGGGGATGCAGCGTCATTTGGATGCATTGCACACGTTTGCACAGGACATTGGATTGTCTGTTAACCTTGGTAAAACCAAGGTGATGGTGTTTAACACCACAGCACAGTGGGTTAGGAGGTCAGTACCCACCTTTACATATGGTCAGGAGACAGTGGAGTATACAGATGCATATACTTACCTTGGTGTGGTTTTTAGTGGCCCACTATTTTTCGTGGCCCACTATTTTCCCCGAGGAGAGCAACGGAGACCAGATTGACCAGAGCTTATGCAGCATTGGGGAGACTAGAGAGGATGTGTTCGCAGGTTCAGTTTCAGGAACCTCGAACATAGCTTTGGCTCTTTGACACTTTGGTCACTTCAGCCATGCTGTATGGAGTGGAGATATGGGGACCCTCAGTGGATCACCACAGCCGAGCTGGTAGCACTGATGGATGGAGACGTATGGAGAGGCCCTTGGTTTCTATGATTTCCCGGATGATTAGGGCCAAGGCCTCCGTACCACATGATATTATCTGTGCAGAGATGGCTTCCCCCCCATTGGTAGTAGAGGCACTCACTCGATCAGTCTCCTTTATACATAGCACTTGGGCTCTCCCTAGAGACAGATATGGTCGCTTAGCCCTGGAGTGTTCATGACAGTTGGCATCACAGGGAGACGGATCATGTTGGTATGAACAGATGACAGCTTGGTTCCAGCTGCATGGCTTTAGTATGGACATGCTACCTCCATTTCAGTACTCCCTGAATGCACCCTCCCCCTCTCTCACACGGGCAGAGATTACCACACTTATCAGGCAGGACTTGATTCAGCTGGACACTAGGAGGACATGCATACAGTTGACACACGAGCTTGGTACGAAGATGGCTTTCTATAGAGATCATCTTCTCCAGCTCACGCAGGATGGGTTTGTGATTAGACCCAGCTAGATGGATACTCATCTTTCTCATGGGGTACGGTGTGCTATTGGTCAGATGCGCACATCCTCACACCAGCTAGAGATTGAGACTGGCAGATTCAGAGGAGTACCAGCTGAGGCCAGGATTTGTCAGCTGTGCCAGATGGAGCCAGAGACAGACTTACATTACATATGTCACTGTCCAGTATATTATGAGATACGAGGCCGCTTTCAATGCCTGTTTAGAGGGGGTTTCGAACCACTTTCTAGAGTCATGAGATACCAGGATCAGAGATGCCTCGGATTATACTTGCTGGAGCTTCGTAGACATAGAGAGGGTCTCTTGAGAGGGAGGGGATCAGAGAGGGAGAGACACCTACAGAGGCAGATTACAGACTTCTTGCGACCAGAGGTTGAGCAGTCAGGCCCGCAGGCATTGCAGATAGCCCCAGAGTATAGCCGCACCAGAGGTACACTGATTGATCGGGCTATAGAGCTGGGGCGGTCTAGGTGCCCCAAGATGAGAGGCCATCTCGACATCGGCGGAGACTACAACAGAGGATCAGGACCATACTAGCACGGCATGGGAGACGTCCAGTCAGAGTACTCACCATGGAGGACATTGAGGATATCCGCCATCGACCGATGAGAGACATCTTTGGATAGTGATGTGTATGATGCTTACCTTTGTTGCTGGAGTTTTCCTCCCAGATGTTATCCATTAGGAGCTCCTAGTACCGTACTTTTCCTCATAGTTGTTTCAGTTTCAGTTAGTTGTTTAGTTGTTTTTAGCTTTTCTTATACAGACATTGTATTAGATCCACCGATTGTTGGAACCTTTTTGGTCTCATAGGTCATTTTGGCCTTCTGAAGACGTTAATATATCATTTCATTTCATTTTCATTTTCATTTCTGTCTTTCATCTATGTATTGCTCTCTACAGCAGTTGTGTTCATTTCCGTTGTGCATTCTGACATTGGCGTCCTCTGTTGCCTTAAGCCATCCAGAGGTTGCTGGCTATGGACCTTATTTGACATTTATTCCTTCGTGGAGCCACTCTTGGAGTTTTGCTCTTACTTTGGTTTGGACATTGAGTGTTCTATTGGATATCTCCCCTGAGCACCTGGAGTACAAGCTAGGGGTTCCTAGGACTTGGATATTGGATTTGGTACTAGCCAAGTGTTGGGTGTTGGACTCACACACGCACACACACAAACCTGCACATTAGGGTTAGGTGCAGGGTAGAGAAGCTCACACACAGAAATGAGAGAGAAAGAAAGAAAGAAAGAAAGATTTTATTAACGTCTTCCAAAAGACCGAACTCGGCCTATGAGACAAATCGGAGTACCTGTATGGGGTATCCTCTGTCATCCCAACAAAATGAAAAAGTACTGATTAAAAAAGCTGAATCTGGGTGTGCAGGGGATGGAGCTCTATTACTAGGAGAATGCAAAGCTATATGCATGGAGTATACAATCATGATATGGAACCTAGCTAGCTCCATCCTGTACCATACTGGGGGTATAAAATGGTATACATCAGTGAAGGGGGTGTCCACAGCTCCCTGAAGAACATGCCTGGGTGTGCTTTGAAGCGAGCCAGTCGCTCCGCACCCTCTCTGTGAAACTGAGCTCTGATGTCTGTCATCTCTCTCTGGTATAGGCGTGGTGTCCTCCGTCTCCTGCGGGCTCTAAGTGTCTCTGCTCTCTGGAGAGTAATTCCCTGCTGCCGTGTAGAAGCTGGGAGGGGTATGGATCTCTGAAAAAATGTAGTAATCTGTGTCTGTCGCCCCCCCCTCTGGAGCTGTCTGAGCCTGTAATAATGTCTCTCTGTGGCGCTGTATGTCTAGAATGTATCTCCCCAGTATGCGCTGGTCTGCTGTCTCAAAGATCTGGCGTAGGGAATGTGGCTCTCTGAATAAAATGGGATATCTCTCTTTGATGGCTGTATATGCTCTGCATCTGCATACATAATGCTCCTCACTCTCCACCTCCTCTCTGCACAATCTGCATACCCTCTCCTCTCGGGGGATCCGTGCTGCTCTGCCAGTCTCAATCTCCAATCGGTGTGATGAAACTTTGAGCTGACCAATAGCCACTCGGGAGCCGTGTGGTAAAAAGCCCTCCATGTATCTAGGCCTCTCTATAAATCCATCAACAGTGATACTCATGAAGTGATCTCTGTAGTATAGCATCTTTGGTGGAAGAGGCTGTGTAGGCGATATCCATGTCTCTCGTGTATAGAGCTGCCATAGATCCTGTCTCAATACTCTGTTCCTCTCACTATGAGAGAGACGGATAAGTGGTGCATCCCTGTCATACTGGAATGGTGGTAGATGATCCATGTCTAGGCCATGCTGTGAGAACCAATGTGTGACCTGTGCATACCATGATCCTCTATCTCCTGCCTCAGCCAACTGTCTAGATGCCTGAAAAGCTCTGTATGATAATCTGTCCTGTGGCATCTCTCTGAATCTGTCTAGCAGGCATATAGTCTAAAATATGGCCTCTACCATCATAGGAGGCGCAGCAAACGCTGCTCGGATAATGTCATGAGGTACTGACGGTTTGCTGCGTATCATGCGTGCCATCATGAGGGTCTGTGGTCTCTCTATCTGTGTCCACCAATGGGTAGCAAGGCCTGGCGCCCATACTGCTGCTCCATACATCAATTCCGGTGTGACTAATGTGTCAAATAGCCACCCCTTCGTCCGGGGTTCCTGAAAATGCGCCTGGTGGCACTGTCTCTCTAGCATAGCCAATGCTGCATATCCCCGTGTCAATCTAGCTCTGGCTGCTGAACCCATGGTAAAGCGTGTGGCTGCTGCAGAGAAGGTAACCCCTAGGTACACATATGATGTCACCACCTCCACCTGGCATCCTGGTCAAAAGACCCCATAATGTAGTCTACCACCGTGCCTCCGGTCCGTGTATGACGCCCATGTGGGAAGCATGTCAGCCCTCCTGATCCCGACCACTGTAGCATCCCGTTATAAATAACGAGACCATGCCTGGCTCCCAACTCTAGTAAGTGGTCCCCATAATGTCCTCTGTCTGGTCCAGTGTCCTCTGATGCCCGACTAGCCCCTATCTCCTCTGGATCCACAGGGTGGAGGATCTCCATGTCATCATAGTCATACACCTCACACTGTCTGCTCTGTGTGTGGGCATTGAAGTCGCCCGTAAGAAATACTTCCCCTAGTGTAGAATAATGCATAATCTCCTCTGACAGACAAGTGTATGGCAAGGCTCCTATCTCCTCCTCCTGTGGCATGTCCTTTGTAATGACATAGGAGGATCCTGATGGAGAAAAGTAACATAGAGCTATGTATATAACCCTGTCCTGTGAGAGCTGTAAGCTGATCCACATGTATCTGGCCTCTGGATCCTGTGCTACCACTCTCAGTCTCCCCTGTAGCTCCTGTCTGAATAGGACTGCTACTCCCCCCGACCCTCTCGAGGTACCCTGGCGTGTGGTCCTCCTGTATGCTGACTCCCACTGGAATCCCTCTACTCGAGGTAGCCCTCTCTCTGGGCTCTGATGCGTCTCTGTCAGAAGTATGATGTCTCTCCCCACCATAACATGCTCCAATCGTCCAGGCTGCACCCATAGTGAACCATTACAGTTCCATACTGCTATGTGTATCTCTGTCAGTGGCCTGGTCTGTGTCCCATAGGCCCCAAACCGCTAATCCATGGGCCGGCCATCAATGATGACCCGACCATCTCGATAGAAGACCTTCTTGCCTTCTCTCCTCGCGTGTAAGACTTGTGGCATGCAAGTTCTCCTATGCTCAAGCTGCATCCTCGTGAGATCATCATCCAAGAAAATAGGAGAGAGAGAGAGAGCCAAAAGTGTGGTATCCACAAAATGCAAGTCAACCCTTGCATGTGCCACATCCATATAATATAGAAGTACAAAATATTATATGTTAAGTGTCCTTTCACACTTGATGTCCAAGGGAAAAAACCACATGGAAAAAAGTGCCCTTGGTTAAGCCCTGTTCACACATAGCACTACCATAAGTGAGCATATGCCTACAAATCCCGCCTGTAGTGGAAGTGTGAACTTGTACAAAGTAGCAGATCACTCTCTGTATGAGAGTAAGCCCAAAGCTTTGCGGAAAGCTTCAAACTTTTCTCGAGGTAAAGCATTTGTGAATAGATCTGCAACATTATCCTGTGTAGGGCAATAAGATAAACTGATCTCCCCTGCATGTAGCCTCTCCCTGACATAGTGATAATGAATCTCTATGTGCTTGGTACATGCATGAAATACTGGATTTCGTGCCACGGCCATAGCACTCTGGCTATCAGTGAGAATGGTGGTGGGTGTCTGCTGACACTCACGAAGATCAGCCAATAGTCTCCTCAACCATACACAATCTACTGTAGCTGTAAAGACTGCCCTGTACTCAGCCTCACAAGTAGATGTAGCAACAGTGGGTTGCTTTTTACTCAACCAAGATATGCATGAACTGCCAAGAAAAAAACAATTCCCACTGGTGGATTGCCTAGTATCATAATCACCAGCCCAATCTGAATCACTGTATGCATAAAGCTGCAAGCTGCCCCCCCTGGGATAGAACAAACCAAGATCCAGGGTACCCTTAAGATAACGAAAAATGCGTTTGACTGCTTGCCAATGCTTTGTGCCTAGGCTGTGCATGAATTTGCTCAACAAAGACATCCCAAAAGATATGTCTGGCCTCGTGTTACACAAGTAAATGAAGCATCCCACTGCCTGGCTGTAAATGCCGGCCTCAAAAGGCTCTCCAATATCATGCATAGTAACCCGTACACCTGGTTCTACCGGAGTAGAAATGGGCTTACATTCATCCATGTGAAACCTTTATAGCAAACTTTTTATGTACTTAGTTTGCTGCATAACAATGCCATCATCTGTATGCATAAACTGTATGCCGAGATAGTAGTGTAAAGGCCCCAAATCTGACATATCAAATTCAGCTTTCAAATCAGCTTTGAAATCTGAAATTTGTGCTTTGCTTGTACCTGTAATGAGCATGTCATCTACATACAAGATGACTATGAGAATATCGGCATCGGTTTTCTTCTTATACAATGTGCTTTCAGCTGGACTATTCTCATAACCTTGGCTGGTTGGATGAGCATGTATCTTATCATACCAAGCTCTTGGAGCTTGCTTTAACCCATACAATGCTTTGTGCAACCTGCATACTTTATGTTCCTCACCAGGAACTACAAAACCAATGGGCTGATTTACATATACTTCCTCCTGTAAATCTCCATTTAAGAATGCAGTTTTGATATCCAATTGATGCACTTTCCATCCTTTATGGGCAGTCAATGCAATCACTGATCTTATTGTGGTCATTCTCGAAGTAGGAGCAAAAGTCTCTTCATAATCTATTCCCTTTTTCTGGGAGTAGCCTTTAGCCACAAGTCTTGCTTTGTACCTGTCAATAGTACCATCAGACTTTCTTTTGACTTTGTACACCCACTTTGTTCCAATTACATGCTTGCCTTTAGGCAATTCCACAAGATCCCATGTATTGTTCTTCATGATAGATGAACTTTCAGCTTGCATAGCTTGCAACCAATGCTCATTCTCATGTGCTTTTTCATAAGAAGAAGGATCTTCTGAATCAAATAGACCACCCATTGCGAATGCAGACTCCCCACGATGTACATTCAAAGCATGGCTGGAACTAGCCCTTGTTCTACCTGTGAGTGGAGCTGCAAGTTTGCTTTCTTGCAAAGTTTTCAGCAACCATCTTGGCACTGACTTGGCTGTGTCTATGGCTGTTTGCTCTTCCCTGACAAGATCTTCCACTTTTTCCATAGAAGGGGGCTAAATGGCTAGTTGTTCCACATGTTCTACATGAGGATTTTCTTGTGTAGGGGCTGGCTGATCTGAATCCCCCCTAATTGCAATGGGTAAAAGTCCATCAAACATGTCCTGTAAGCCTGTATCATTGCTTTTATACAAGTTGTACATGGACTGTCTCGAATTTTCAGCAAATACCACATCTCTACTCACAAAAATCCTACGTGTAGTTGGATTATAAAGACGGTATCCTTTGCTCTCATTGCTGTAGCCCACAAAAATGCATTTAATTGCTTTGTCATCTAGTTTTGTTCGGAGTTGTTCTGGCACATGTGCATATGCCAAACACCCAAACGTACGCATATAATCCACGGTTGGCTTTCGGCTATAGCAAGCCTCAAATGGTGTTATGGTTTTCAAAGCTTTTGTTGGACACCTGTTCAACACATGAGTTGCACACATTATAGCTTCCATCCAAAATTTGTGAGGCAACTTTTGTGCTTTCACCATGCATCTTGCTATCTCCATGAGAGATCTATTTTTCCTTTCAGCTACACCATTTTGCTGTGCGGTGTATAGGGCACAGTACATTGGTGTTCGATGCCCTTTTGAAGCATATAATCATTGAATGCATTTGACATGTATTCTCCACCTCTATCTGAGCGGAGTGTTTGGACTTTACATCCACACATATTTTCAGCCTTTGCTACAAAGTGTCGAAAGCATGTAAACACATCTGCTTTCGCTTTCAAAGGGTAAGCCCAAGCAAACCTGGAGTAGTCATCAATGAATGTGACAAAGTAAAGATGCCCCACTATGGATGGTGTCCTCATCGGACCACATACATCACTATGTATGAGCTGTAATTTACTTTCAGCTCTAACAGCTCCATCTTTAGGGAATGGTTTTCGTTGCATCTTTCCCAAAATACACCCCTCACATACATGTCTTGGTGGAGACTCAAGAGGCGGCATATTATCAACCATATGATGCTTCTGCAAAAGCATCAAACTCTGAAAATTTACATGCCCAAAACGAGCATGCCATAGCTCTGCATCATGCATAGCAGGAGTGTGGGCAGCCACTGTATTTACATCATAAGTGCGCTTGTCATAGCTGTCCAGCTTATACAAGCCTTTGTATCGTGTTCCAGAAGTGACTATTTCATAACTCTTTGATGGGTCTTTTACCAAACACTTCCCGTCTTCAAATTCAACCTTTAAACCTTGGTCGTTTATGGCTGAGACGGAGAGCAGATTTTTCTTTATCCTTGGAACATACAATACATTTTTCATACATATATTGGCACCATTGGCTGTAATAAGTATGACATTACCAATTCCCTTTACTGGATATGTGGTATGATCTGCACATGATACAGTGCAGCCTTTTGAAGCATAAACCAAGTGCTGAAATACATCTTTGCATGAAGTGATGTGGCTCGAAGCACCACTATCAAAATACCATGATGCATTCTGTCTGTTAGATGCAATGCAAGACATATCAGTGTCTGAAGCACTTCGTGTGTCACTAGCGCATGTGACCAAAAAAGTGTACTCTTCCTGGATTACATTAGCTGATTGCTGTTCTTTGTCATCAGAAGAGTCTGCTACTGCATTGCCTACTTCTTTCCTTTTCTCTTTTGCAATCCGCTTCCTACATTCATTGATGTAGTGTCCAGGCTTATGGCAGTAGTGACATTTTCCCTTCTTTTTGGGCTTGTTTGCATCCCCTGTGTCAGACTTTTCACCACTAGAAGAGGACTGTCCATGACCAGCCTTGGTAGGCTGTTGTCCCCCATGCCTAAAGCTCTTTGCTTTACCTTTATCCTTGGCTGTAAATGCCTTTTCTCCACCACGGTTGCTCGATAAGTTTGCTCTTGTTTGTTCTTCCTGCAAGAGTAAACCCACGAGCTCTTCAAAAGTGACGGGATCAGCACCTCCTCTCATTGAGAGGTTGAGAGAGGTGTGAAAGCCCAAGTAGGAAGGCGGTAAAGAATGAAGAGTGTTGGTGACCATCTGTCTGTTTGGGATAACCTCATCAATGTTGAGCAATTGTTCTTGCAAATCTTTCACTTTGGTGAGATGATCTGCCATGGAGTCACCCTCATCCATAGAAAGAAAATCCAATTGCCTCTTCAAGTAGGCAACTCTTGCCTTGTTGCGTACTTGATACATTGCTTCCGATGTGTCCCATGTAAGCTTCGACGTCTTGCACGGACGGACGGCGATGGAATTTCGCAGCCTGTCGATGGAATTTCGCAGGATTTCTTCCAGCTGCAGATTTCTAGGGCCAGCTCCCAGCTCTGATACCAAATGTTGGGTGTTGGACTCACACACTCACACACACAAACCTGCACATTAGGGTTAGGTGCAGGGTAGAGAAGCTCACACACAGAAATGAGAGAGAGAGAGAGAGAGCCAAAAGTGTGGTATCCACAAAATGCAAGTCAACCCTTGCATGTGTGCCACATCCATATAATATAGAAGTACAAAATATTATATGTTAAGTGTCCTTTCACACTTGATGTCCAAGGGGAAAAACCACGTGGGAAAAAGTGCCCTTGGTTAAGCCCTGTTCACACAGAGCACTACCATAAGTGAGCATATGCCTACACCCAGTGAGAGATTCTTGTGGACCATCCTCGTGGTGTGCTTGGCATTAGAAACTTCATGCCGCGACATTGACTCCAACTTGGATTTCTACATCGACACATTTGTTTGATTTTGTATTCATTGGTTGTATTGATCCTGGCTTGAAAAGCCTGTGGGTTGTTCTTGAATAAATTCCTGAAAGGGAGCGGGGCCTGTTCCCCGCTCAGTGTGTGTGTGCTGTGCAAAGCTTTCTTAACTCTTCTCTCTCTCCCTCTCTCTATCTTTATCTCTTGGATATGTGGTTGAATCTGCCATGGCACGTCCTGTTGGGCTTATAGTGGTATCAGAGCAGGATTTCTTTTGAGAACATCTTTCTTGGGGTGACAGAGCCATGTCGAGAGTAAAGGAAAACCAAGGGCCTAATGAAGGGAACAATTATGAGGCCGATCCAAGACTTCAGGATGGGAACCGAGGCCATCGATCCATTGCTCATGAGACCGCGCCATGTCATCAGTAGAGTACCAAGACTTTCAGTAGTTCAAGCTATTTCTTAGCGACGAGGAATTCCTTGCTTGGAGAACCAAGAGGGAACAAGACCAAAGAAGGGCTCAAATGTTTGAAGATTTCATCAAGAATCAAGCCACTGAAGCTAAAGGAGTTGAAGCTGCCAAAGCCGATCTCCGAGCCAAAGGAGTCACCATTGTAGGAGGATCAAAAGCGACCAAATTTGCTTCTCGTGGAGGAGACAGGGAGGCTATCCCTAGGTCCGCTCTCTGGGATGTAGCGTCTTCGGGTCAAGTAAGGGAAAGGAAGGCAAAGGAGCCTTCGACAATTGGCAAATTGGATTTCAAGCTGGGAGAAAAGAGCGTTAAGTTCAATGCTTTTTATGGAAAGCAGGACACTAAAAAAGCTTTATCTTTTGTCAAGCAATTTGATGCCGCCTTTGGAGGAGAGGACTTCTTCGAAAAGTCCAAGCTTCATATGGTTCGTATGCATTTGAAGGATGCCACCTTGAATTGGTGGCTAAAGGTTGGACAAGAAGGGACCGAGCCAAAGACATGGATTGATTTCAAGACTATGTTCAACAAGAAGTTCCTACCCACAAACTTTGAAGTGGATGTGTAGAAAGAATGGGATTAGGTAAAGCAAAAAGTTGGTGAGAATGTGGCAACTTATCTTAACAACTTTTCAGCCGTTTCATTAAAGTTTACTTCTTATACTCCCATTCCACCATTAATGGAAATGCGTAAGTTTGTGAATGGATTGCATCCTAAGCTTATGCAAGCAGTGTACATGGCTAGTCCAAAGTCCTTGGAGGAAGCACAAGACAAAGCTCTACAAAACGAGGCCTTTCACATGCCTTGGATGGTGGGCAAGACAAAGCATGACACCCGAGATCCATCTCAAAAGAAGAGGTTCAAAGTTGGATCTCAATCAAAGAACGAGCCACAAAAGAAGAAGGATAGGAGTGGGGACAAACCTCCACTCTTCTAGAAGAAGTTGTCCCATAAGCAACTTGAAGAATATGTCAAGGAAGGAAAGTGTTTCCAATGTGGGAAGAAGGGGCACATGGCTGCAAAATGACATGGGCTCTAGACTACCTGGCTAGTACGTGGAACACCCAGTAGATGCGAATGATGCATACTTGTTTGTTGACTAGCTTCTGTCTAGTTTTTACAGGTGGTAAGTATGCATTTCTTTTATCTAACACATGTGACCGGCCATGAAGAAGTACTATCAAGAACAAAGCTATTGGTCAAAGATAAGGCATAGACATGTTGCCAGATGAGCAAATGACACCACATATATGGGGAATGACTAGATGCACAAGCTCACCAAATGGGGCTAGTACTTGGAACATATGAATATTCTTGGAACATATGGATATGCTTGGAACACTTCTATTCTGTAGTTGAGGACAATTGTGATATAAGAGGGAGGGAATGTAACTATTTGGCCTTTCCTAGCTCTATTCACATGATGGAACCCTTGTCCGGACACGGGACAGGTAGAAGAAGGCATGATGACAGGGACCATAAGGTGTGCACATGGAAAAGCACCAGTTTTCGTCAAAAAGTAGAGAAAAGCAAAAAATCAACTTGTGTTGACCGTAGCGAGGAGCACCACTTGCAAGAGGAGACTGAGCCAGACCAAAAAGCAAAAAGACGCTTTTTATCTGAGTAATATTTGAATAAGTACTTTATTATAAAAAGCAAAAGAGGCAAAGCAAAAGCATGGATAGCTTTTTAGCAAAATGCAGGGCTCCCCTCTAGTATAAAACTAGCGTGAGCCTCTCTCTTTGGATCATGGACTAGGAGTGAAGAACATCATTGAAGAGTGAAGTTTATAAACAACATCATTAAAGGGTACCAACCATCAATAAAGCTTGTAGTTCATCATCACCATCATCAACTTCATCATTAAGCGTGGAGTTCATCATCGTCGACTGGCTTCTTGCGCCCATTGGCTTCACGTCTATCATTGCCTGGCTGCTGGACTGAACAAAACTGCCACCACCTGGCTGTGCCGCCACTTGCGTCACTTGGTTGCCACCTGAACTACCTGCGCCAGCTAGCTCTAGCGCTGCTGCAGCTACCTGCTGCATATTGCTGTGTGTTGCTAGCATTGCCGTGTTGCTGTTTAGAGCCGCTTGCATCTGGCTGTGTTGCTGTAGCCGTCACCTACCACCTGGCAGGGCGCCGCCCAACAAGAGCTGCTGCTGCCTCTGTCGTTCAGCGCCGCTTGTTGCTACCTGATCAGTTGGTTGCTGCTACCTGTGCAGTCGTTGCCAGCTGCCATATGTCTTACGCTGCTGCCACCTGGCCATTGCCTACTGGCCAGCACTGCTTGTTTGTGCACTGCCTGCCTGGCTGCCACCACCATCTTTCTGAGCGCCGCTGACAAGAGTTGCAGTCGTCGCCACCTGCTGAGCGTTGTCTGGCTATAGCAACAGATCCTTATCGCTTCTTTGAACGACCCTTTTTGGGTTGTCTCTATTCCAGATTGGGCAACCGAATCTTAAGCTAGTCATCATAAGCTTCATCTTCTAGTCACATCTCTTGTGTGCTTCAACAACAAGCTTTGGATTTGGACTTGGACTTGGACTTGGACTTGGACTTAGACTTAGACTTAGACTTTAGACTTGGACTTGGATTTGGATTTGGACTTGGACTTGGACTTGGACTTGGATTTGGATATTGGATTTGGTACTAGCCCGGTGAGAGATCTTGTGGGTCATCCCTGTGGTGTGCTCGGCACCAGGATCTTGTGCCTCGACATTGACTTCGACTTGGGTTTCTACATCGGCATATTTGTTTGCTTTTGTATTCATTGATGTATTGATCCTGAGTGGATTGTTCTTGAATAAATTCTTGAAAGGAGGCAGGGCTTGTTCCCCGCTCAGTGCGTGTGTACTCTGCAAAGTTCCCTAAACCCTTCTCTCTCTCCCTCTCTCTATCTTCTCTCTATATTTCTATCTCTTGGATACGTGGTAGAATCTGTCACGGCACGCACCGTTGGGCTTACATGAGGTCCTCTCCCAAATATATCTTGGTGGTCCTAAGAGCCACCCTTTTTGAGGAAATCAGTCATCGATTCGTGGTCTTTAAATTTCAGAATGAGGGGATACTCCCTCCTCATGCCTCTTCCCACTTGCGGTCCTCCTTAGGCGTGGGGTCTTTGGAAAAGGGCGACCCTCTCATTGAGCTTCTTGCTCTTTTGGTGTTTCTCTCCTTCCAATGTTGCAGTCATGATGGTATTCCGTTGCGGTACGGGTGCCGCCTTCTGCTTCTTGACTACCTCAATCAAGGTCCTTCCGAGGGGGGGGGGGGAGAGAGAAATGAAATGTTATATTAACGTCTTCAAAAGGCCAAAATGACCTATGAGACCAAAGTTACAACCATGTGACATCTGATACATTGTCTGGAAAAGAAAAGAAAGAACTAAAGGTAAGTATCTAGCCCTACAATACATTAGTAGGGAGCATCCGGAAGTAGCAACTAGGGAGAGTGGGAAGCTAATGCTACTAGTCAAAATGGGATACATGAGTACATGGATACATGAATACATGAATATGGGGGAGTACAAAAGTGACAGTGAGTACAACAGTATATGGTTGGAGTGGTAATCATCCTAGGAGCTCTAGCATGGGCCTCTGCTGGATGGCCTAGATATCTGCCATAGTGAGATGCCTGGTCGGACGAGCCCGATGCTAGAGAGAGAGGGTTTTAAGAAAAATAGTAGATTCAACCCAAACAACAACCACCAAGGCAAATCAGTCTAAGGCTTTTAATTCAGTTGATTGGGTGTTCCTTGCTCTGTTAGGAGAGAAGTTAAGTTTTTAATAGATCTAGTAAGATCCATTGTCAAATTTCAGCCTTGTAAAAGACGATATGTTAGGTAGAGAGAATCACGTCTACCACTGTCTCTCTTTCCTCTTTTCCTATTCTTTGCCTATTTTCAGTTTTGAGCTTCAAAGTACATATCGTGTGGTTCTACCCACCCACTTTTCAAATCAACCCTGCTAAATACCATTCAAGCTATCCGAGACGTCATTGATTCTTTGTGTTGGAAACCGATTCTTGATGGTCACCTTGTTTAGAGCTTGGTAAATGTATGCTATGTTTCATTCTTCATCAGCACAAGTATAACAAGTGAGCAAAGCTCATTCATCTGTGACGTAACTTCTTCCTCTCAGCAACTTGATCTCTTTATTACCTTAAATCGAATATGGTTTACAAGAGGAATATGTCACCATGAGTGCCTACACTTTTGTCAGTATGCTTGCCTCTATGGGCAAAAGAAGCAAAAGAAAGAGAAGTAAAACTACTGGCTTTATCTGTTGAGAAAACTTTATAAAGACATTCCAGGGCACTATCTAATACTGGAAAGCTAATATACAACGGGGCTGTACAAGATGCTCTAGTCTTGATCCATCTTTGACTGTTATGGGCTGCAGAGTTGACCACGGCGTGACCAGCACTTTTTGATTCAATTTGAGCAGCGTTCACTTGTTTTGTGTAGTTAATAAGAGATATGAGTACCTTTGAGCAGTTTTGACCAATTTTGATCAACTTTGACCAAGGTTTGACGGGACATGTCTTTTCAATATAGGTATATTAGTACTTTGGTATTTTGGAAACTATGAAAGAGAAATATATGTTCGGCCATGCTCACAGGGTAAAGTGGCAGTACGAGATCCTTGATCTGGAAGGCCAAAACTTCTGCATTGGTATTGGCTTGCCTTCCTTTTGACACTATGCACGTGACTTTGTGAGTTTTTTTGGCTAGGTGGTTGATATACGTTGAGCAATGTATTTTGTTCATCAGACATAAATAATACCTGAAGGGAGGAGATGAGCATGTTATTTCTGGTCCTTATGGTGTAGTGCATTTGATAGTATGCTTTAGGGTACTGTTGTGTTTTTTCAACTTCGTGTCCTTCAATGTTTTTCTTCAAAATTGTCCAAGTACATAATTTGATCTCTAGTGGAGCATGGTGTGTTTCAGTTGTCTCACAGTGAGATTCGTGAGAATGACTCCTCAACTGAGGGATTAGTTGTTTGTTTGAGCAATTGAGTGCTAGCACACACATTTTGCAGGCAGTAGGATTATCGTGTTCTTTTTCCTTGTCAATAAAACTTATTGTGTTTGCTATCCAAGCTGACTATAAAACTGGGCTGTTTAAACTTTTTTGCAAGTTTGCAATGCACGAATGCCATATACAGTTGGCCTGCAGAACAGGGCTGTTTGATCATTGGTACAAGTGCATCATGCACAATTCTCATATATGATTGGTCTGATTGCAATTCATGGATCTTGTGACGCAAGCTTATTTCAAAAATTTGGCTGTTCTACATCTTGTTGATTCAAACTGAATGCGGGATTGGACTCATGTGCAGGTGGGAGAAGGAGTGACGAAATTTGTGAAAGGACAGAGGGTGATACCACTTGGCATGCTGACTTACTTCAAGGATGGGCAAGGCACTTGGCAAGATTACATTGTAGTAGACGAGGACAATGCCTTCCCGGTGCCCCCTAGTGTGAGTGATGAAGTGGCAGCCCAATTCATTGTGAATCCATGGGCTGCTATGGGCATTCTAGAGAGGCTAGCTATTCCCAAGGGCGAATATCTCTTGCAAACAGCTGCAGGTTCGACCATGGGGAGGTTAGAACTTTTTCCCCTTTTACTTGCAGCAAAACTCTCTCTCTCTCTCTCTCTCTCAGGGGATGGGTTTATACAGCGACCGTGGTATATGGATGTATACATGCCACACAGCTCTCGCGTTGCTATTGGACAGCTACGAGTCTCATCACATCAGCTAGAGATAGAGGCTGGGAGAGCGGCACGGGTTCCCAGAGCCGAGCGGATATGCAGATTGTGCCGCGAGGAGGTGGAGACTGAGGATCACTTTGTATGTAGATGTAGAGCCCACTAGGGGGTCAGAGATAGATATGTAGGATTGTTTGAGGAGCACTCTTCACTACATCAGTTGATTAAGGCCTCGGACCAGCGACAGCTTGGCAGACTACTACTAGAGCTTCATAGTTCTCGAGAGAGACTCCTCCAGACACCCGCTCCCACTAGGGGTGGGAGACAGTCCCAGCTCACAGATTTCTTCCAGAGAGCTATGCCAGTGCCAGCTGATGACCACGTGGGGTGACCGCACAGAGAGCAGAGGAATTGAGAGCCAGGAGGAGACCTAGACAGACTAGACACAGAGCACCCCGACCCCGTCACCGAGAGATAGCAGCTATCCGGATGAGACACCAGATGGAGACACAGGAGAGGCTAGCTCGCTCTCATTCAGACTCAGGACACAAGTTCACGCCACTCACAGCCTCAGCATCGGCGATGTATGATATCTTATATCCCTCTTATGGCACTGGATGGAGTTAGACATAGATCTGCATAGCATGCTTGTACTACCCCTTCAGCATATAGAGATGCATCTTGCCTTAGCACTCCATCCACATCACCACCCCCCTTTATATTGTTTGTATATGGGCTTCACCGATCCATGATGATTCACAATTGTATCCAGACACATGCACACTTTTTCTTTTCTTTCTTTTCCTTTTCTTTCTTTTTCTTTTCTTCCGATGACCGAAAGAACACAATTGTATTATTTTTTGTCTCATAGGCCGACTTTGGCCTCTCGTAGACGTTAATATATCTTTCTTTCTTTCTTCTTTCTCTCTTTCTCTCTCTCTCTCTCTCTCTCTCTCTCCGCCCCGCTGCCTGCCCGCCTGTTCGCTCGCATTTTCGACTCCCTTTACCCACCCACCCTTCCTCAGGCCCCCAAGGTAGCAACATAACTCCTTCTCTGTTGAATCTCTTCTCTCTTTCCCCTACATGGCTTGAAACCCCCCCTCTCTCTCCCTGCTGATGTTTTGCGCTTGTGTCATGGATTAATTTCCAATCCATTGGCTGTGGGGAGTTTTGCAAAAAGTCATGGCCAAGACCGGGTTTAAAGACAAGCTCGGCACAATTATCAAAGAAAACAAGAAGATGGTCGACTCTTCCATTACCGCAATTATAAACCGCCTCTCCAAACTCGAGAAGGGATTTGACAAAATCCAAGAGCTCGAGTTGAGAACATCCAAGCAAGAGGCTGAGATTTCAGCCTTAAAGGAGGAACTAGTGGAGGCCAAACTACATGCTAAAAGTCAAGCGGCTGAAATCTCAGCCCTCAAAAAGGAGTTGGAAGCCACTTCAAAAAGCAAGCTTGAGAATGGAGAATTTCAGCCCTCCTTTATTGAAGAGCTGAATACCATCAAGGAACAAATGAGGATCATTCGAGAGGAGGAGGAGCAACATAAAGAGAAGACATCTTCATGGGTGGAGGTCATCACAAAGACACAAAAGAAGATGGACGAGGCCGAAAATGGATCGAGGTCGCCAAGAAAGTGAAAGGTAAAGAAGCGCCACCCATCCCCACTCCCACCATCATCAACACGACCCTTGAAGAGGAGCAAAGGAGGAAGACCCGGGCCTTACATGTAAGAGTGTCCGGTCTAAAAGACCGTGATGATGCGGAAGGGGAAACCAAGGAGCTCTTCTCTATGATGGGCATTGAAGCCACGCACACAAAGGCATGGAGAGTGGGAAAGAAGAGAGAAGGTAGTGGCGAATCTTGTAAGGAGAGAGCACTTATCATTCGTTTCCCCTCCATGGAAGCGAAGGACTTCTTGAAAAGACGTCCTACACTCAAGAAGACGGGAATATTTCTTGGAGATGACCTCACACTCTCGCAACTTGCCCACCTGAAAGAAGTTATGCCCGAGATAAGGGCAGTCCGAGAGAAAGGGAAAGTGGCCTTCTATAGAGATGGTAGAGTGGTGATTATGGAGAGGCGCTCTTCATGACGGCGTGAGACCTATGGGACTACACTCAAAGTTGCTACTTGGAATTGTAATGGATCTCTACGCCTTGATGTAGGGACTTTTGAGGATAGTTTCACTGGGAGGGACATCATCTTCTACTATGAGACGCATCAGGCTCCTGGACAGTCCATGCCACATGTTAGTGGATACCGATGGGAGACAGCTTGTACACAGGAGACTCGTTCAGAGCATAGAGGACGGGGCTTAGGAGGAGTGGCAGTATTGTTTAGAGAGGAGCTACAGCCACTGATACATATAGTCGGCAGAGATGAGCAGGCTAGGTACATGTGGGTTAGACTGAGGGCAGAGACGGGCAGATATCTCTACATTGCTATATGCTATTTTGCTCCTAGTACATCAGTGTATGCATCACCTAACGAGCAGTCTCCCTTTTCTATTTTGGATGATGACATTTGGGAGTTCTCCAGGGATGGTGACATCATTCTCTTGGGGGACTTCAATGCCAGGACCACCCATAACCAGACAGTATTTTATGATACCTCAGAGGAGATGTTGAGGGAGCTTGATGTTAGGGATATGGGCCTATCTAGACTCTCACAGGATGAGGAACATACAGTGTATGGGCGGTATTTGCTAGACATGGGGACTGCACATGGATTGGCCATCCTCAATGGCCTACAGAGATTCCCGACATCGGGCGGTTTCACTAGCTTTCCACATCGGCATGGTGCTAGTACAGTGGACTATGTTATGGCTGAGCCCAGTCTCATTCCCTCTTTTCAGGATTTTATGGTAGGCACTAGGCCGGTTGGAATAGCAGTGGATCATGCTATCTTGTCCTTCACTCTCACATTTCAGTTCAGCACCGCTCCATTGGGACAGGTCTCCACACACACTCGCTATACCTTTACGAGGGAGACTGACACCGTGTACACGGATGAGATATACAGACGCTTATGTGCCGGGGAGCCGGGACGGCCATTAGATGAGCTCACTCAGATATTGATAGAGACGCTTCATGCTGCAGCATCAGAGGCATATTCCCATAGTCAGCCTACACGGAGACGATTTGGGAACATGCCCCAGAACAGTTGGTATGATGAGGTGTGCAGAGAGATGAGGATCAGATTAGAGAGAGAGGTGCTCATGGGTGTTACCACTCACAGACAGTCACGGATTACCTTGCGGCACCTGGTGCGACGGAAGAAGAGGGCTTATCTTGCTCAGTTAGAGAGGGATTTGTATCAGTTATTTATGAGTCAGGACTCAGGCGAGGCATGGAGACTATTCCATGAGCATTCACCATCACCAGCCATTACCTCCACAGAGATTTTGGGTGAGTATGCAGCATCCCTGTACATAGCACCAGGACAGCCGCCCCTGCCAGACCCATCGGAGCCATGCCCACAGACATGTGCTTTCTTTACTGCTGAGATGGTAAGGAAAGCTATTGACAGGATGAGGACTGGGAGAGCATATGATCATGATGGTTTGGTAGCAGAGCACTTTATTCATGCCAGAGATATGCTTGCAGAGCTTGTTGCTATGATGTTTAATCGAGCCATGTATGGGGGTTTTCCTGAGAATTGGAATATGTGCACGATTGTGCCTATCTTCAAGTCAGGGGATCCCATGCTTCCTGGGAATTATCGTACCATCATGATTGGTCACACATTGGCTAGATTATATGCATCTATTCTTGAGCAGGAGTTGAGTAGATGGGCAGAGAGAGAGGGTATACGTGCATGAGGGCAGGCAGGGTTCAGGAGAGGTTTCTCCACTCTTGACCATATCTTGACACTCAGAGCTATTATTGAGGAGGGCAGATTATATGGCAGGAGGATTTATTGTTGCTTTGTGGATTTCCGCAAAGCTTTTGACACAGTACCGAGAGCTAGACTGATGCGCAGACTACAGGAGATTGGAGTGCCCACCCACAGAGTTGATTTGGGGAATCATGGCTTTATACAGGACAGTTGTGGGGCAGGTACGTACTACTCAGGGTATATCTGAGATGGTTCACTCCACTATTGGGGTGAAACAGGACTGCCCCCTTTCTCCCACCTTATTTGGGATGTATGTGGATGAGGTTTCGGACTATGTAGAGCGGGAGGGTGACAGAGGAGCACAGCTAGCAGGGACATGGCTTCCGCTGTTATTGTGTGCTGATGATATTGTGCTGATCTCAGATTCTCCCGAAGGGATGCAGCGTCATTTGGATGCATTGCGCACGTTTGCACAGGACAGTGGATTGTCTGTTAACCTTGGTAAAACCAAGGTGATGGTGTTTAACACCACAGCACAGTGGGTTAGGAGGTCAATACCCACCTTTACATATCGTCAGGAGATAGTGGAGTATACAGATGCATATACTTACCTTGGTGTGGTTTTTAGTGGCCCACTATTTTCCTTGAGGAGAGCAGCGGAGACCAGATTGACCAGAGCTTATGCAGCATTGGGGAGACTAGAGAGGATGTGTTCGCAAGTTCAGTTTCAGGAACCTCGAACAAAGCTCTGGCTCTTTGACACTTTGGTCACTTCAGCCATGCTGTATGGAGTGGAGATATGGAGACCCTCAGTGGATCACCACAGCCGAGCTGGTAGCGCCGATGGATGGAGACGTCCTTGGTTTCTATGATTTCTCGAATGATTAGGGCCAAGGCCTCCGTACCACATGATATTATCCGTGCAGAGATGGCTGCCCCCCCATTGGTAGTAGAGGCACTCACTCGATCAGTCTCCTTTATACATAGCACTTGGGCTCTCCCTAGAGACAGATATGCTCGCTTAGCCCTGGAGTCTTCACGACAGTTGGCATCACAGGGAGACGGATCATGTTGGTATGCACAGTTGACAGCTTGGTTCCAGCTGCATGGCTTTAGTATGGACAGTTTACCTTCATTTCAGTACTCCCTGGATGCACCCTCCCTCTCTCTCACACGGGCAGAGATTACCAGACTTATCAGGCAGGACTTGACTCAGCCGGACACTAGGAGGACATGGATACAGCCGACACACGAGCTTGGTACGAAGATGGCTTTCTATAGAGATCATCTTCTCTAGCTCACGGAGGATGGGTTTGTGATTATACCCAGCTACATGGATACTCATCTTTCTCATGGGGTACGGTGTGCTATTGGTCAGATGCGCACATTCTCACACCAGCTAGAGATTGAGACTGGCAGATTCAGAGGAGTACCAGCTGAGGCCGGGATTTGTCAGCTGTGCCAGATGGAGCCAGAGACAGAGTTACATTACATGTGTCACTGTCCAGTATATTATGAGATACGAGGCCGCTTTCACTGCCTGTTCAGCGAGGGCTTCGGACCACTTTCTAGAGTCATGAGATACCAGGATCAGAGATGCCTCGGATTGTACTTGCTGCAGCTGCGTAGACATAGAGAGGGTCTCCTGAGAGGGAGGGGATCAGAGAGGGAGAGACACCTACAGAGGCAGATTACAGACTTCTTTCGACCAGAGATTGAGCAGTCAGGCCAGCAGGCATTGCAGCTAGCCCCAGTGTACAGCCGCACCAGAGGTACACTGATTGATCGGGCTATAGAGCTGGGGCGGTCCAGGCGCCCCAAGATGAGAGGCCCATCTCGACACCGGCGGAGACTACAACAGAGGATCATGACCATACTAGCATGGCATGGGAGACGTCCAGTCAGAGTACTCCCCATGGAGGACATTGAGGATATCCGCCATCGACCGATGAGAGACATCTTTGGATAGTGATGTGTATGATGCTAACCTTTGTTGCTGGAGTTTTCCTCCCAGATGTTATCCATTAGGAGCTCCTAGTACCGTACTTTTCCTCATAGTTGTTTCAGTTTCAGTTAGTTTTTCAGTTTTGAGTTAGTTGTTTAGTTGTTTTTAGCTTTCCTTACACAGACATTGTATCAGATCCACCAATTGTTGTAACCTTTTTGGTCTCATAGTTCATTTTGGCCTTCTGAAGACGTTAATAAATCATTTCATTTCATTTCATTTCTCTCTCTCTCTCTCTCTCTCTCTCTCTCTCTCTCCCCCCCCCCCCACCCCGCTTTTGGCACTTTTTTGTTTCCATGTTTATGATTTTATGAGAACAATCGAGCCCACATTCGAGCTTTTGTACGTTAATTGGTCTCACGTGCATACGTACCAATACTCTCTTGCCTGCTTGGCCTAGCCTATGAACCCGATCTTCCTTCGACTTCCAGTCTCAGCTAGTGTTCACACCTGTGGTGTAGGTGATGGTATGCACTATCTCATGCCACCATGGGTGTTTCTCTCCGTCGGGCTTCCTGTTCTCAGGCATGTTGCTTTTCTTTGGACTTTCTCATCCTCAAGCACAATGCCTATCTCTTGGCCTGATCTTTGCTCAAACCATTGAAATACTGGCCTTGATCCCTTAGTCCTGTTTATCCTTGTAAAATTATTAACCATATGATTAGGGTCGTGACATTTTCACCCCCTTAACAAGATTCATCATCCTCAATGACTAAACCCAGGAAGAATGCTATTAAACTTTATGACAATATCAACTTGATCTTATTGCCTACATGCCATTTCCTTATCTCTAGAGTCTATCTTGAACCTCAACAGCTTGTTTCCTTACCCATCTTGGCGGCTTTGTCCCAACCCATTGACTTGCATTTTCAAACAAATCATCTTGACTCATATGAGTCTGCTTGTATCTCTGCTCACTTTGTAGAAGTGTAGATTAAGCTTTTTACCAAGACCATTCAATTGCTACTTGTAATCTTAGGAACTCTCTTCCAATCCGCAACAGTGCTACTTGTAGTCTAGACAATCTTGTCCACAAGGTTCTACTGGTTCAAGCACAAAATATATATACTATGCTGCTAATATATGCCATTTGACATCAACAACTTTTCATGATTGTGTTCTGTCTAGTAACTCATGTACTCCACTATAGAAATACAGTTGCAAAGGCATCCAATTCCACAGTGTGTCAATGACCAGATTTAGGAATGCTTTGTGATTTTTCTCTGCTTTGTGATTTTTCTCTCTATGTCTCTCTCAAACAATTGCTACTAGGTGTTGAGATAGAGAGGTCGACTTTGTCTCATGTCTATGAGAATTTCAATCAATGAATCCATTCACTTAATGGTCCTATATTTCATTGTCAGTTGGACATCCACAGCTTGTGAGTAATTTGACTAAGTATCCAATCATCTCTATGTCTTTCTCAAATTGCTATCACCAATATTTGAGGTAGAGATTTAATTTTTGCAAAAACCGTAATTTGCAAGAATTCTAATTTTTAAAATTTTCTCAACAAAAACAAGTTATTCAACCTTTGCTTATGCTTATCTTTACATATGGTGCTACTGAATTCAAAAACCCTAATTTCTATAAAAACCCTATATATATATATATATATATATATATATATATATATATATATATATATATATATATATATATATATATATATATATATTTGCAGAAAACCCAATTTCAGAGCCTAGTGTTGTAGAATTCTTGAATTCAACTAAAAACCTAATTTACAAAAACCCTATTTCAAATGAAACCCTAATTTGCAAAAACCCTAATTTTAGCTGGCAGTACAATGGAGAATTCTTTCATCACTACTTCAACCTAAAGCTGGAAGGAGTCTACATTTGGAATCCATTTTTGTGTAAGAGCTTCTTGTGTTCTCTAATCTACTCTACATCCGCGTTCTTGGTTATTAAGGTTTCCTATGTCTCAACCTGGCACACACATTTGCATGTGTATGGATGCCAATGGAGCATAGCTGTTTGTGGCAAGATATTGGGGATTAGGAAGTAAGGTTTTTTCTTCGAAAGAAGCTGTGGATTCAACCTCTTCAACGACACAACTTGTTTGAAGATGTTTTCATATGCATGGATGTCATTGGAAATCTACCCATGAAGCTTGTATGTAATCTAACTTGGTAATACAATCAAGTTAGAAGGGGGGTCAGTCCTTTCCGGTCCTATTGCAGTGTCATTTAAATTTCAGCATTGCTGTCTCATTTGGTTTTGTGCCATTTCATCTTGTTTAATAGTATTAATAGTTTAAGTATGTGACAAGATTGTGCTCAGCCCTACTTGGGGCTATTACATGATTCTTCTCATCCATTAACAAGAATATGCTTATGATATTTTGGAAGACTTCTATCTTGGCACAAATTTGGGACATTCTTTTGAATTCAATTATGTCTTATTACAGATGAGATCCATGGACTTGGTGAATGTTTTTGATACGATTGGCTCTTATGCTCGTATCTAGATATCTTGATGTTGATTGGATTCATGAGAATTTTCTCTACTCGATAGGGCATGATATACCTTTGGGCATGTTGTCACTAGTTGGGCATTCTCTACACTTCAGGACATATGGACGGACTTCATTGTGTGGACATGACACTTCACAGCAGGGGACTTATGTCTACGCCAATGGTCATGTGGACTGGCACCTCATGGTAGGGGACTGATGTCTACACCCAAGGCAGTAGGCTAGATATGAGAGACTATGGATTTTGGTCCGCGTCCATGTTTAGATTACGGTATTCCAGTTGGCGTGGGGATGTAATATCTACGTCTGAAATGATCGTTTCTTACAAGCTAAATAAGGGAGATTGTCCAATATATTCTTATGCATGGCATACTTGCATGTACGAAACCGTTTTCGTGTGCACTGTTTTACTGCTTATAAGATTTGCATGTGTAGTTTACAGGCAAGGGATGCGTATTCGTGAACCGTGCGCGTGAGTCTTTATTCTGACCTAGCATGTGGACTGTAGACAGGAGGTAGGTGTGCCTCTAAACTCTATGTTTCTTCATTTAAGAGTTATGGCTAAATTTGCTGTTTTGCAGGTCCACACCTCATTTAAGTGTGGATAGACAAGTTATAAGTGATTTTCGATTACACTTCATTAAAGTATGGGTAGATAGCTTATAAGTGAGTTTGGGCGCCTGGCCCACCCTCCTACTCTTGGGAGAGTCATGGACATGTGGGAGGTGGCTCAATGATAATCTTTTGCCATAATTGGGCCAAGGCTTATCCTCGCTTCCTCTCTCTCTTTGATGAGACACCAACTTCAGATGTACTCTCAGTTTTGGTCTCATAGGTCACTATGGCCTCTTAGAGACGTTAATATATCATTTCATTTCATTTCATTTCATTTTCTCTCATTAGATGGGTGCCTATGTGAAACCCTAATTTTTAGAAACCTTAATTTTTGTAAAAAACCTAATTTATTTTTGCAAAAATCTTAATTTTTAGAATTTTCTCAACAGAAATAGGTTATTCAACCATTGCTTATGCTTATCTCTACATAAGGTGCTGTTGAATTTTGAAACCCTACTTTTCAAAAACCGTAATTTTTACAAAACCCTAATTTTTACAGAAAACCCGATTTCAAAGCCCTAGTGTTGTAGAAACCTTGAATTCAGCTGAAACCCTAATTTATAGAAACCCTAATTCAGATGAGACCTTAATTTGTAGAAACCCTAATTCAGCTGAAACCCTAATTTACGAAAACTATAATTTCATCCAGGAGTACAATGGAGAATTCTTTCATCACTACGTCGACCTAAAGTTGGAAGGAGTTTGTAATTGGCAACCGTTTTTGGGTAAGAGCTTCTTCTTATGTTCTCTAATCTGCTCTACATGCGTGTTCTTGGCCATTAAGGTCTCCTATGTATCGGCCTGGCACACACATTTGCATGTGTAGGGAGGCCAGTGTAGCATAGCTACTTGTGGCAAGACACTGGGCATTGGGGAGTGAGATTCTTCTTCGAAAGAAGCTGTGGATTCAACCTCTTCAAGGACACAACTGGTCGGCTCTTTTCGGCCCTATTGCAGTGTCATTTAAGTTTCAACATTGCTATCTCATTTGGTTTTGTGCCATTTCATCTTTTTAATAGTATTAATAGTTTAAGTGTATGACAAGATTGTGCTCAACCCTACTTGGGGTGATTACATTGGTATCAGAGCCTAGGATCTTCGTCCTTTTTGTGTGGAAGACGATTCTATCTTGCGTATACTAATTGTTAGTGCTTTTTAATACTATGGCAAGCCATACAGGTAGTGGAGTGAATGTATACTCAAGAAGGCAAGCCCGTGGAGAACAGGTTGTCGAAGATGCACACCATGGAACTCATGCAAATAATGAACACTTTTTGTGTGGAAGACGATTCTATCTTGCATATACTAACTGTTAGTGCTTTTTAATACTATGGCAAGCCATACAGGTAGCGGAGTGAATGTATACTCAAGAAGGCAAGCCCGTGGAGAACAGGTTGTCGAAGATGCACACCATGGAACTCATGCAAATAATGAACACTATGCTGAAAATGTATCTCATGCATATGGTGGTGATTATGCTGAAAATGGAACTCATGCAAATAATGAACACTATGCTGAAAATGGAACTCATGCAAATAATGAACACTATGCTGAAAATGTATCTCATGCATATGGTGGTGATTATGCACATGTGGGACAGCCGTCCGGTAGTAAAGGGAAAGACTGTGGTGATTGTGTAAATGAGGGACAGTCGTTCCGTGGTAAAGAGAATGTGCAAGACACTAATGTACTTGATGCTGTGCAAAAACACGAGTCCGACAACAACAACAATTGAAGACACTAATGTACTTGATGTTGTGCAAAACACGAGTCCGACAGCAACAACAATTGAAGAGCTTGCATGAAGATCCAGAAGTTAAGTAGGTATTGGATGCACAAAGGCACTTAGCTTTTGTGAATGATGCATTGGAAACTGTTGCACTTGAATTGGGTGTCAAACCAAGAGACATGGCACTCTCTTTTCTCATTGATCATGGTGATGTGGTGGAGGGAAAAGAGCGTGAGCTTATGTTCAAAAGGCCACGTCATGTAAACCCTCTTGGAGCCGCTTCCGCAAAGCTGAAATCTGCAATTCAACAAGAGGGAAGAGGTGACAGTACCCTCTCGCCATGCCTCTACTACTCATAGAATCCCATCTCACAGGCATGCTTCTTCACTTTTAGGCACACATGGCAAGGAATCCACTCATGTTTCGATTCCCACAAGGAAGGAATTGGACCGTTACATTCCTCATGGAGACAAAGGCAAAAGAAGAGCCAACATTAGTGAGGAGGATGTGCATCATAGCAAGAGGGCCAAAGAGTTCAAGGAAGGAGTCATATCTGTGAAATTTGAGAATTACCATGGTGAGTATGACTACCAAAGCTTTATCTTTCATCTCTCAATTTGAGATTGCATTTCATGAGGGAGACTTCACGGAGGGATCAAAGCTTTAGACATGTTGGCATGTACATGAGGGGGACTGCAGCACATTGTTGGTTGGCCGAGAAGATTTCGGGCAACACCATTGCTACATGGGCTAAATTTAAAAGCAAATTTTATGCTTAGTTTCTACCTCCCAATTTTGTGAAGAACATACACAAAAAGTGGGATTGGTTGGGTCAGAAAGAAGGGGAATCAATCACTTCTTATGTATCAAATTTTTGGAAAGTACTATTGGAAGTGGTTTCCTTTATGAAGATAGATGAAGAGTCTTGGTCAAAAAGTTGGTTAAAGAAAAAAGTCAAATTGTGTTGACCGCGAGCCAAGGGTACCATTGGAAAGAGGACACTGAGCCGGATCAAAAAGCTAAATACCGCTTTTCCAAAAAGTAGCTTCAAGGCCAAAAATAAGGCCTTGAAGCTAGAAAAGCATAAATCAAGAACTTTGGGTCATATTTGATTATTTTTAAAATAATAAAAGGAACAAAGGCAAAAGCAATGTTTAGCAAAAAGGAGGGTCCCCCTCCAAGTATAAAAGAAGGTTGTATGCCTCTTGATGACATAGATCAACTCTGTGGAGAGCAATCTTGTGGAGAACAACTTCATAACCTTCAACCACCTTTTCCGCTGTCCCGACTATCTCCACTTTTGTGCTGCTGCTCCACCGTCCTCCTCCTCTGCTCCGGCTTGTAGCGCCGCCGCCAGTTGCTCTGCTTGCGCCGCCCTATAGTGCTTCCGTCCCCGCGGCCACTGCCTTGTGGTACCATCTCCGCCGCAGTGCCACCTTGCAGCACCCATCTTCACCGCAGTGCCGCCCTGTAGCATCTTCGTCGCCTTTGCTGTGCCTGCGCCGCCCTATAAGCGTTGCCCTGCACCGCTTGTGCTGCCTCCTTCTGTTGCTCAGCCAGCGTTGCTAGCAAAGCATCCCCACCTGTGTAGCGCGTGTTTCACCGCTGCCTTGCTAGAGTTGCTACCAGCTCCTAAAAACTCAGCAAGAGGAACAACATGCCATTCAGGGCCACATATCTTGCACCTCGGTGTTTACTTTTTCGAGATTATTTTCCAGATTGGGTATTGAGGTTCCCTTGGATATCTGTGAGGTTCAGGATTTGATTCAGACTCTGTGGACATTGGTACTAGCACGGTGAGAGACTCTCGTGGGTCATCCTTGTGGTGTGCTCGGCATCAGAGATCTTGTGCCTCGACACCGGCTTAAGTCCCAACTTCGTCATTGACATATTTGTTTGATATTGTATTCATTTGTTGTATTGGTTGCGGCTTTGAAAAGCGTGTGGATTGTTCTTGAATAAATTCCTGAAAGAGGGCGGGGCCTGTTCCCCACTCAATGCGGTGTACTGTGAAAGATCTCTATGTCCACGATTGTGCCTATCTTCAAGTCAGGGGATCCCATGCTTCCTGGGAATTATTGTACCATCATGATTGGTCACTTATGGGCTAGATTATATGCATCTATTCTTGAGCAAGAGTTGAGTAGATGGGCAGAGAGAGAAGGCATACGTGCATCAGGGCAGGCAGGGTTCAGGAGAGGTTTGTTCACTCTTGACCATATCTTGACACTTAGAGCTATTATGGAGGAGGGCAGATCATATGGCAGGAGGATTTATTGTTGCTTTGTGGATTTCCGCAAAGCTTTTGACACAGTACCGAGGGTGATGCGCAGACTACAGGAGATGGGAGCGTCCACAGAGCTGATTTGGGAAATCATGGCTTTATACAGGACAGTTGTGGGGCACGTACGTACTGCTCATTTTGGCCTTTTGAAGACGTTAATATATCATTTCATTTCATTTCATTTCTCCCTACTTCTCTCTCTATCTTTATGTCTTGGACACGTGGTTGAATTTGTGACACTACACGCTTTGTTGGGCTTAGAGTGGTATCTGAGCAGGATTTCTCTTGAAGAAACTTTCTTGGGGTAACAGAGCCATGTCGAGAGCAGAGGGAGACCAAGGGCCTCATGAAGGGAACAACTATCAGGCTGATACAGAACTTCTAGATGGGAAACAAGGGCGTCGATCTATTTCTCATGAGATCACGGCCATGACATCGACAGAGTACCAAGATTTTCAGCACTTACGACAGTTTCTCCAAGACGAAGAATTCCTTGCTTGGAGAGCCAAGAAGTAATAGGACCAAAGAAGGGCTCAAATATTTGAAGGTTTCATCAAGGACCGAGCCGTCGAAGCTCAAGTCTGACAAATAGTCTAATAGTACAAAATTCTCCTTATTTAAATGCACTTCAATGCACATGAGGCCTAACTGAATCTGCAATTAAACTAGTTTTAATGCTCCTGCCAAATTTAGGTAGCAAATCTATGAGATTTGGGTTGTAGGCAGAAGGAATGGGCGTGGTAGAGTTGGAATGGGCATTCTCTGAACTTACCACGGATGTTCGACTCTCAGAGAAGCTTGGTAAAATGCAATTTTGCATAGGAACCTCTCCAATCAGCTGATTTAGGCATCTTCCGAGGGTTTTTTGATGTTTTTGTTTTTTTAAGGAGCTAGAGTTAGTCTCTAGCTGGGTTGAAGCCGCCAAGGCTTACCTTTGAGCCAAAGGAGTCACCATTTCGGAAGGATTAGGAGCCACCAGGTCCGCTCTTCGTGAAGGGAATAGGGAGGCTATCCCTAGGCCCGTTCTCTCAAATGCAGCTTCTTCAGGACATGTAAGGGAAAGGAAGGCAAAGGAGCCTACATCAACTGGCAAGATGGACTTCAAGCTAGGAGAGAAGAGCGTCAAGTTTGATGCTTTTCATGGAAAGCGGGATACATAAAAGACACTATCTTTTGTTAAGCAGTTTGATGCTGTTTTTGGAGGAGATGACTACTCTGGAATGTCAAAGCTTCGGGTGGTTCGCATGCATTTAAAGGATGCCACCTTGAATTGGTGGCCAAAAGTAGTATAGGAAGAGACCGAGCCGAAGACATGGACCGACTTCGAGACTAGTTCAACAAGAAGTTCCTACTGGCAAACTTTGAAGCAGATGTGCAAAAGGAATGGGATGATGTAAAGCAGAAAGTTCGCGAGAATGTGGCATCTTACCTTAATAATTTTTTAGCAGTTTCTTTGAAGTTTACTTCATATACTCCCGTTCTACCACTAATGGAGATGCGTAAGTTTGTGAATGGATTGCAACCTAAGCTTATGCAAGCAGTTTACATGGCTTGACCGAAAACGTTGGAAGAAGCCCAAGACAAGGCTTTACAAGCCGAGGCCTTGTACATGCCTTGGATGGACGGCAAGACAAAGAACGACACTCGGGATCCATCTCACAGGAAGAAGTCTAAAGATCGATCTCCTTCAAGAGCCGAGTCTCAAGAGAAGAAGGATGGGAGTGGGGACAAACCCCCACTCTTTCAAAGAATATTATATCTTGTGCAATGCGAGGAGTATGCCAAAGAAGGGAAGTGTTTTCAATGTGAAAAAAAGAGACACTTGGCTGCAAATTGTCTTGACAAGCCAAAGCAAGAAGCCAGAAAGATCAGAAGATCATCAGATTGATATCCTGCCAGGAAGTTTGTCAAGAGGAGATTGCATCGAAGCAGTCTTGTACCATGAGGGTCATGTTGTGGCCTATGAGAGTCTTAAATATGGATTTCAAGGATTGTATTGGAACATATTATATAATTGAAATTTTGCGACTTTTCTTGTCATCAAGGAGGATTCTTTTATGAAGTAAACCTGTTTATGTGTAACAAAGGACTTGAGGCCAAAAGTCATGAAAGAAGGCCATTACAACTCAAGCTTTGAAAAGCAATTGGCCTAGCAGAGAATAGACATTTGAGCTATATGTTTGAGAATGTTTGGTTTTGTCAGATGATCAAATTTGATTAACAAAAGCTAGCCGGATTATTGCACCTATTGAATGTTCTATGGGAGAGTATTGCTATGGATTTTATCTTTGGATTGCTAAAGTTAGGGAATGATGGTATATGGATCTTTCTCAGGATACCAAGAAGATCAACTATGTTTGTTATTGGTTTAACCTTTTAGATCATTGGAGGATATATAATGCCTTCCATGACAGTTTGTGGAAACCATGTAAAGGGTTACCCCCAGAGGAGCATGTTTTGAAGGATCCACCAGGGGTGGAAAGACCCAGAATAGATTGAGTTTATTCTATGAGAAAAAGAGGAAAGGCAGTGGCCAGAAAGTTCCTCTTGGAATACGAGAATTATTTGCTATTGGACTATCCAGATATACTACGAGCTTATGAGGAAGTAGTTGGTGTAGATGTATTTGAAGTACAGATATGGACGTCTTACGGTCAAGATAGATTCAAGAGGGAGGGATTGTGCCTCTAGCCCTCTTCATTGTATATATATTAGACTGGAATTGATCATTATTTTGCTTATAATGGTTATTTGGACATGCTCTAGTTTGGGTGGCAACGATGCCTGATAGCCTAAGGAGCAAGATTTGTATTTGGGTGGCAACGATGCTAATGAAACCGATCCCGTCAAGTGGGAAAGACTCCGTTGGACACCCACACGCTTAATAGCACAACTTTAAAACCACAAATTTGAAATGGACAACTTAAAACAACTTGAAATTTAAATGAAATGAAATGGAAAGATGGACACCAGCACTGGGGCCGGAACGGGCCGACCCCCCCCTCAATATATGATATATTTATTGGGAGTATTTAATAAATACAATGCTCCATGGCTTCCAAGAACCAGATAATGTCCATGTACATATGAAAACAGTACCAAACAAATAGGCTCGAATTTCGATGTAGAAGCTCGAAGCAGAATGACCACTAATGTGGTCCAATCTCTACGGTCCTGTGCTTTCACTGGACTCCGCGGAGAGCACCTCACTGGTGTTCCGAGACCACGCACAAACAGGCGCTCTCGTACTAACGCCTGGCTCTCCCGATCTCAGCACCTTTGGACCGAGGTTCGCCAATATATAGCTTGGACAACCCGGCACCGAACGGGTGTTGGCCGAGCGGAATGAATCCTTTATCAGATTTAAACATAAAATACTTTACTCAAATCTGAAAATCACTTACTTGTAGATGGTTGATAGAAAACCAATACTTGTGGTGTTTGTGTAGAATATGAAGCCACCCTTGTTGAAGAAACAGTTGCCTTGTGGTGAACCACCAAGACAAGAATCACCGCAAAAGGCACAGCCACCTGCTGTGAGAGTAGGAGTGCCCACTTGCAAGAGAGGAATACAACAGCAGAAAGAGAAGTATGTGTAGTTGCCTGCTGTGGGTAGGCGCAACCACCTGATGAAGATTCAGCCGCCTGAGAGGATGAGAGAAACAGCCACTAGGAAGCGCCTGGCTGCAAAGAGCCGGCTGGCTGTAGGAATAGAAGCGTAGCCCTCAAAAGGTGGCAGCTGTTGTGCAGGGTAGGCAGCCGCCTGTTGGAGAGGAAAGAGAGAGTAGTTTGCAGCCTGCAGGTAACACCAGCGCAAAGTAGGGGGCAGCGCAGCCTGCTGGTGTACTTTCGCCTGAGGGAGAAGCCGTCTGCAGTCAGTGCTGGCTGGAAGTACAGCCACTTGAAGTAGTGCAGTCGCAGCCAACAGCAGTAGGTACTGCAGCAGTCGCCTTCATGAAGAACGTGCGCCAGAGGGAGAGATGGTCGCCGGTTGATGAATCAACGCCAGATAGAAGCGATGATGTTTTTACGCTTGAAGGAGGGAGTCCTTTTTAATAAATTAATGTGGAGTTTTACTTTGGTGATACCCACGCATGCATGTGGGGGAACTAGTGGGGGTAGGTGACCATGCCCACCCCCACACTCACTTAAAGTGGGGCTCCCCACCTTGGCCCCTAAGTGGGTGCCCAAAGGGGGTGCCCACTTTTAAATGAATGTGAACGCCTAACCTTATAAATTAAAAGGTTAGAATAAAATATTAAAAACTACATGTGAAACATACTTACCACCTGTTCACATGCACCAAAACTCGTCAGAATACAGAGAAGACTTCACGACTCACTGGCAGGCGTCCCCGCTCAGTAAGTAACACGTCAAGCAGGCAAACACACAAATACATGTCATGCGAAAACAGTTTCAAGCATGCAAATCATGTGTGCATGTGCAAATAGTAACATGGACATATCTCCCGTTCATGGAACAAGTACAAAATATCTGTCGGCACAAAACTGGCACGACATAAAAACATAAAAACCTGGTCTTCCTATGGAGTGACAGTCCCATAGGTAAGACACAGTTCCAGGCACGAGTCTCCCTATGGTGTGATAGTCCCATAGGCAAAACACGGCACGAATACTGGCTCTTCCATGGCGTGACAATCCCATGGGTCGAACACAGTTCAGGTCATACACGGGTGGCACTGGTCTGGCTCCTGTCCATACGACACCATCCTGCTAACACACGGGTGGCACCAGTCTGGCTCCCGTCCATGTCAGCAAAATACTGGCCTCTTCACATGAGACACCGGCCTGGCCTCAAGTGAACGAGACGCAAAAACTATGTGGCCTCTCTTTCTTGGGTCCGAGCAAAGCAACAAGACGAAATGTGGAGATTGCACGCACAGTCATTGAGTGCAATCTCGCATTTTGTGTTCTTAAAACTCCTCAATGGCAATGGATGGTGAGGGCCATTGCTGAAGTAGGACCATGCCATGGCTCTTGGCATGGTATCACCTACAACGACATGTGCACGAAGGCACTTGAAGAAAAGGAGAGAATCAACAAGACCCTCGAGCCCGTCCGAGCAGAATGGGTGAAGTATGGGTGTTTCATCCTCTCCAACGGATGGACTGATAGAAAGAAGAGGGGCATCCTCAACATTCTAGTATCTTGCTCTCTTGGTACATACTTCTTGCGGGCCGTGGATGCCGGAAAGGCGGGGAAGAAAACCTTGAGCAAGTTCATCTATCGCCACATTCGACTAGCCATAATCAAGGTGAGATACAATTTTAATTTTTGAGTTTGAAGCTTGAAAGTTTAGCCTTTGTCTTTTCCTCAACTTTCAAGTCGTATTTATTTTCCTTTTTCATGCATCCATCATCCTTGTAGGTTGGTCCCGAAAATGTGGTTTAAGTGGTTACGGACAATGCGTCCAATTGCCGCAAGATGGGCCGCTTGCTTGAGGAGTTTTAGTCTATACTATGGACTCTTTGTGCCTCTCACTGCCTTGACTTGCTTATGGAAGACATAGGCAAGTTAGAGTGGGTGAAGAGTGTGGTGACACAAGCCACTTAAATTGTCACTTTTTCCAGTCAGAAAGTCAAGGCCTTTGCTATCTTCCGCCATCACAGTAACTTGGAGATGAAGAAGCCATCCTCGACACGCTTTGCCTACTTGTGGCTTCTTCTAGAGCGCCTTTATGATGTCATGCCTAAGCTCCAAGCAACAGTGGTTTCATCGGAGTGGTAGGAATGGATACAAGGTGAGATACCTTTGCGTGTTGATGAGGCAAGAGCCATTCAACGGCTATGAGAGGAGTTCTGGCGCTAGGTCTGTGCCCTAGTCATTGCGGTTACTCCCTTGTATAGGATTTTACGCATGACAGACATGGAGGGGGCTACTATGGGGCTCCTCACTCACTTTATGAGAGAGGCCATTGCCGAGATTACCCGCACCACAGTCCTCAATGAGCTTGATCTAGAGTATATGCTAAAACAAGGTAAATAAGAGTTAAGAATAAGTAATAAACTAAAATAGAATGTTAAATCTAAATACTTGTTCTTTCGCTTTTCTCATATAAGATATTCTTTCTTTATTTTAAAATTCACAGTGATCCCCTTGAGGCTACTCCTCGACGTGATGCTATCTTGGCACTGGTGGAGAAAAGATGAAAGTAGATGAAGAGGTCTATCCATGGCCTTGCTGCTTTGTTGCATCCTACCTACAAAACACTCTCACTTTTCATTGATCAAGAGTTGCTTTTAGCTAGGGATGCTTTCTTACCGAAAGTATTATCCGATGATGAGAATGGGCAATTTCAGTTCTTACAAGAGCTTATAAACTATAATGATCAGAGGGGCTCCGCATTCGCCAATGCAGTATGTTGGAGGAGGGATTCTATGGTGAAGTCTCTCTTTTGGTGGGAGTCATTTGCTTACCAACAACAACCTCACCTACAAAGAGTGCCTTTGAGGATTCTAGTGCAAGTAACCACTAACCACTTGGCACCAAGTCGCACCAAGTTACTAAATTATGTGTAGATACTAGAATCCTGCACAATGTTTATTTTTATTGTGGATTAGGATTGCTCTTTAGGTGCATGTGAGAGGAACTGGAGTTCCTACTCACTTATACACACGAAGTTACGCAATCGATTGAGCATGAGACAGTTGAAGCGGCTGGTCTATTGCCGCAATAACATGCACGTAAGCTCGGGATGAGAGCGAGAATCATCTGATGAGGGTTCAACAAAGTAAACATCCCGAGAAATCACCAAGGATCGCGACACCGGATCGCATAATCTGTAAGCTTTGGAATGAGAGCTATATCCAAGGAATTTGCATTTCTTGGACTTGGGATCAAATTTGGATCTGTTAGAATAAGGATACGAACATAAGCATCACACCCGAAAACCCTGAAATGAGAGACAGAAGGTTTGTGTCTAGTAAAGCCTCCTCTAGAGTCATACAAGAAACCGCCTTTGTAGGAGAACGGTCGATGATATAAATGGCAATGCTCACAACTTCTCCCTAGAAAGAGGGAGGAAGATCAGAAGAAGAAAGCATGGTATGGGCCTTCTCCTGAACAGTGCATTCTTGCGTTCAACCACAACATTCTACTGAGGAGTGTGAGGTGTGGAAAATTGATAGCTTATATGGTATACCTTTCTGTCAGCAAAAATTATGGAAGGCTTTGGAGATGAATTCTCCTTCATTGTTGGAACGTACTTGTCGAACCTTCTGTGTGGTCGCAGTCTCGACCAAAGTCACCCACTCTTGGAAGCAAGAGAAGACTTGAGATTTTTCTTCCAAGAGATAAACCCAAACTTTGTGTGAGTAATCATCAATAATAAGCATAAAGTACCTGGCTCCTTCTTGGGTAGTAGTCTGCATGGGGCCGCACAGGTCCATATGAATGAGCTCCAAAATATGAGTAGCATGATGAGAAGCCTTGTGAGGAAAGGCATCTTGGTGTCGCTTGCTATGAAGACAAGCCACACAAGTGGAGTGGAGGGTTTCAGTGGTGGATGACCCTCGACCATCTGCTGAGAAGACATCAGCTAATAGAGAAGTATAACTCAGATGCCTGTAGCGAGCATGCCACAAATCCGTATCCACATGAGCTACCAAGGCATGATAGCTATGAAGAAGTTGCAACAGATGAGATTGGGACTCATTCAAAGAGCCTCGAAAGTCCTTCAACTGATAAAGACTACCTTCTTGGATACTAATCTACAGGGTGCTGGTGTTAATGATCTCGAGGACGGAATTGTCGAAGTAGACACCATATCCTATCTCTGCAATCTGAAAAATTGAGAGGAGATTGTTGGAGAGCTTGGGAACATGAAGCACATCTTGAATGGTAGAAGGTTGGCTTGGGGAAGAGTTAAGTCGAACATTACCAACCAAAGGGGCCTCCAAGTTGGAAGCATCACAAATGGATACCGTCGAAGAGCCGGGACGAATATCATGAAGAATGGTCTTGTTAGGAGTCATGTGAGTAGTACACCCACTATCAATCACCCAATCCGTAAGACATGAGGTGGAAGGAACAGGAGAGTTGGAGGGAAGCTCCTTAATACCGATGAAGCCAGTCTCCTTGGTGGAAGAGGATTTGTGAGTTTGGTTGGTGGATGAAGAGGTTTGATTGGGGGGTTTCTTAGCAGAACCACCTTCTCTCTTCTTCTTGCGACAATCAGGCTGAATGTGACCTTTGAGACAACAATAATGACAAATAAGCTTCTTATGAGAGGGATTGTTGGTAGGTTTGGAGTCACGTTTGTTGCTCGTGGAAACCTTGGAGTGCCATTTGGTTTTGCCCTTAGCGTGAAGAAGGGTCTTGGAAGTATCCTTGCTGGTCTTCTTTCTTATGGCCCTATTCTGAAGCATGCCAACAACGGTATGTAGATCACGAGTAGAAGGAAGAAGTGATATAGTATCACAAAAGGAAGAGAAAGTCTTGGGCAATTTTGGTGAGGAGCCGATTGACAAAGTCCTCATCAATAGCTTTGCTCCCCAAAGAGACGAACTGCTTCTGAATGGTTATGAACTTCTTAACACAATCCATGATGTTAGCAGTATCGACGATCTTGAGGTTGGAGAGTTGATTCTCCAAGGCTATCTTCTGAGCAGAGTTCTCACGGTGATACCTCCTCTGAATGGTATCCCACAATTCTTCTGTAGTTTCCTCATCATTGTCATCAAATTGACGAGCAATAGAGGGTTTTATGTTGAAGAAGATAAAATGCATGAGCCCTTGCGTATTTGTCAGCCCACACATCAATCTCAGCCTGAGGAGAAGTAGCATCGGGAGAGGCATTAGTACCAAAAACAATACCCCATACCCGGGGGTGGCCCACTCCTCGGAAGCTGAAGCTGACCCGATGTGCAATGAAGTAAGGGAGGGAGAGGCTAATAAAACAAGTGCATGGTGCTACCACTAGTCGGGGGTTTGTTGCTACCACTAGTCTGCGGTTCGATGTTGGGTTGGAGAAAAAAACGCTAGTCTGGGGTTGGGTGCTACCACTAGTCCGGGGAGGAGAGGGAGGGTTGGGAAAAAAAATGCTAGTCCGGGGTTGGGTGCTTTCACTAGTAAGGAGAGGAAAGGGAGGGCTGGGAAAAAAAAAATTTGCAGCAGAGGGCTGCTGTAGGAGAAACGCTGATTTGCGTGATGAAGGAGATCTCCAAAACGCAGCCGCCAAGGGATCAGAGGAAAAAAAACATAGGCTGAAAATTCTTCTTGATCTATGGAAAGCACAAGATCTCTGGTACCATGTGAGAATATGTGAATGTGAAGCAGAAGCAAATAGAGATCATAGCCAAGAAAGAGTAGACAGCCAAGAGAGATCCAACACTTGAGCTAGAGACTGAAATATTGATGTGTTGAATGAATGTTGAATTAAATAATGAAGGCACAATGGCCTTGCTTATATACATCTCATGTAGAGGAGTCGGCCAGTAGCATTTGAGGACAAATGTCCATGATTGATATAAATGCCTAAAATAGCCTAAAAAAATAGTGGAATAATCCCTAAAAATATCTGATAAATATCTGGATAAAAATGGGATAAAATGGAATAAAAGAGAGTTGGAGATGACATGCCCAACACTGTGGAGGTCAGGAGTTGATGTGCAATCTTTACAGAGGTTTAACTAGTACGAAAATGCCTGAAAGATAGCCACAAAACATAATTTTCATGGGATTTTATTCATATATATGGTTTATAAGGTTTATAAGTGTGTGTACACACTCACTGAAGTTGGGTGGCCAACAATTAATAACTTATAAGTGAATACACACCAGAGGTGGACTATTTTATTGAATTATGGACAAAACACAAGGTTGGGTGTCTAGAGGCTACAAATAACTCCATGAGTTGCCAAAAAGGGATGGGAGAGTTATTTTGAGTTGGCTGGGAGGGTTATTTTCAGCTGGCCGACTTGCATTTGTGCATATAATTGGCTTGGGCGTGTGCTTTTCAAGCTCTCCTTCTCTCTTGCGCTGATGCAGAAGGTGGTTTTGTGCTGTTTTCTGTTCTGGACAGCCCCATAGCAGCCCTTACAGTGCTCTCTCTCCATCATGTGCGTAAGCAGAGCTTCTCCGACTCATAGCATACAGCCACAAGCGCTTCTGTGAAGTGTTTACGGGCTGAAAAATACAAGAGCGATTCTGGAGAGTTTCATTGCGAAAAGCTGCCTACTTTTAGAGAAATCTCGAAGATTTTGGCCTCAAGTTACAAGTGCAGAGTTTTGTGAGTTGTGGGCATAGTTGTCAGGTGTTTCATGAAACACGTTTCCCAAACGCGTCTGAAACATTTCACAGCCTGGCAGGTGTTTCAAAAACGTTTCATACAAAGGGGGGGAGGGGGGGGTACATACTGCAAAATTGGAGATATGAAAGTTTTATGCATAAAAAAACCCAGGCAACCAACAAAGTATGGATAAATGTTTGAAACAAAAACAGTATGATGTATCATCATCATGTATCCTGATTCCTGCAGCCTACTTAGTACTTACTACTGCTTGCTGCTTGCTGCTTGCAAGCTGCAAGTGAACATTGAGTGACCAATGATTGTTGAAACTTGAGAAGAGAGAAAATCAATTAAAAGGATAGATGATAGATGACATAAATCATAGATCATAAGACTTGCCATGCAATTTTGCAAAAGTGCTCTCAAAACTCAAATGGCACTAAGTCCAAAAGACTTCAATACAAATGTCTCGTGAATCATGATAAGTAAGATGTCCAACTGGCAATTGCCAACAAAAACTGAAAAGACCAATACAAAAACCATGGAGTGTAAAAAGAGTAAAACGAGTGAAGTCTAGAGTCTAGACTAGAGGCAACAATTAGTAAAAAGCCTCAATAGTGAAGACTCATCATCATCATCATCAGCAATATCACGGGAGCATTGATCAATTGGCGCAAGACAGTGGCCTTTTGGATCAGTAGTGCTCCCACTCCGGCATGGAGCCCGGACCCCGGTTTTAGATGGATTCCTCCTGGCACAGCAGTGCGGTATTTGGGATGCCAGATTGGACTAGATTTGTCACCTGAGCAGCAGATTGCCCCGCTTCTTCTGAGCATTCGGAAGAAGCTTTTGTATTGGAGTACAGCTCGACTATCCTTGGCTGGGAGGGTGGTGGTGGCAAATCAGGTGCTGTTAGCGACCATGTGGTACATTACGTCTTGCTGGATCTTCTCGAGCTCTTGCATCAGCGAGGTACAGAGGCTGATCAGGAACTTTCTTTGGTCTGGGCGGGACGGTCAGCCAGCCCGGGCAAAGGTTGCATGGGCAGTTATTACACTTCCGCTGGCTCAGGGAGGCTTGGGCATTATAGATCCAGTCGATCAGAGTAGAGCCTTATTGGGGAAGCTTATTGTTCGGGGGCTGCTTCCAGGCGCTGAGCCTTGGAAAGAGCTTCTCTTGCAGCGGTTGCAGGCTCGGGCTCCCCCAGCAGGGGGCACTTGGGCACCAGAGATTCGCTGGATCTTCATAGAGATGAGGAGGACAGGCCTCAGTAGAGGATGGGAGGACATATTTGCTTTGAGTATCCTGAGAGCTTGGGAGCTGCTGAGACCGGGGCTCTCTCAGCGACCTCCTTCTTGTGTTGAGCGGGCCAGACAGCCGCTCATCTGGAGCCCAGCGGTTCGCACAGAGCAGGGTCATATGCTGGGTTCTCGGCCTCGTCTAGCCTGGGGACCTTTAGCGGCAGGCCCAGCACGAAGTTTTGGAGACTGGCAGGCCTTCTGCAGTCTCCCAGAGGAGATCCAGGTGGAGAGGCTGAGTCACTTCAAAGGGGGGTTGATTATGAGGGATGATATTCAGGAGGCACTCACAGAGGAGTGGTTCACGCCTTTCGAGCCAGTGGCCCCACGGTGGATGGGAGCCTTTTACTCAGTTGGAGATCCTGATTGCTGTCAGAGCTTGCACTGAGGATGGCAGATGCCTCTACTATGAGATTCAGGATGAGGGCAGACTTCAGAGAGTGGAGGTGGAGTCGCCTTTGGTTGCAGAGTACACCTTTCAGAGGATACGGGTAGTGGCCGCCGCTTCCCGGAAGTGGCATATTGACCCCGATGCTGCTGATGTGCTCCCGGATTGGCGCATATGGGCATATGCAGCGCGCCCCTTGGCCCAGCTACAGTGGGACCCTGGGGAGTACGAGTGGCATGATCCTTATGCATCCCTTGAGGCCACAGAGATCACCTTTTTCCAGTATACTGTTTGGCTGGGGAGGCATATTTTGACGGCGAGGAGGATGGTCTCTCCAGCTGCAGCGGGGCATTGGCGGCTACAGGGACTCTCACAGGAGTTCCTGGAGGATTTCTGGGCTCGGCTCTGGGCTAGTCGACAAGCCCGCAGGATCTCGACTTTCCAGTGGTCGCCCACAGGGGCTCAGCAGTTGGCACCTGGCTTGTTTACAGCGGTCTTCCGGCGGCCTGCGTGCGATGCGGCCACCCTATGGAGACACAGAGACATTGCCTTTGGGATTGCCCTCAGGCACAGCAGATTTGGCTGCGGATGCTGCGTATTCTGGCCCCCCTCTCTCCAGAGGGTATGTTTACGTGGGGTGCCGCTGCTTGGTCGACTTCGTCAGGGCCTGCTATGGGCTATGAGATGGAGCAGGACAGTCAGGCCATCAGATTCATTAGGGGCCAGCCTCGCCTGGTTCCGGCACCGGATTTCTCGTCCGCTAGCTGGACACAGGAGAGGGATTTACGATGGGAGCTCCTCAGCAGCCTCACCATCTGGTTCACCTGGAGGGCCCGGTGTTTCACGGCCTTTGAGGGGAGACTGGAGCCACCAGCAGAGACTGTACGGGGGATTTGGCAGGAGTTGATCCACACCCTGCGAGGACAGTATGACCGCATCCGGGGCGACTCGGACGAGGCGATCTTGTGGCGCCAGGCCTTTCACACCACCTGGCGCAGCGGCCCCTACACACGGGATCCCCCCGTTGGCATTACAGGCCACCTGTTTGGCTATTCCCCCCCTCCCCCCCCCTATTGTATGATTTAGCCCCTCAGTCCTTTGTACTGATGCTTGTATTTTGTAGCACCTAGGGAGAGTCTCCCGATCTGCCTTGCTGTATTCACTGCTCTGTTTCTCTTATGAGCAGGAGAGATCTTTTGTAGCCCTACGGGCGTTTTTATATAACTAATGAAAGGATCTTTTCTCGAAAAAAATAAAAATAAAAATAAAAAAATCATCAGCAATATCATCTCCCTCCTCTGATGACTGTGAATGTGTATTAGGAGGAGATGATGCCTCAATATCAGCCTCTAAAGTTGCAGCACTCGTAGAAGCTCCATCCATCGATGACTGTGCTCATGTCACACGAGTTGGTGCCAACAACTCCTCGTAATGCATGGCATAGATGTTGCACTCCTCTGTAGGAATGTTTGGAATGTCCTTCACTTTCTCAATGTCGATCTTGTCGACATTCACTTGGCGCGGCTCGATGGGATTGCCTCACTTCTCAAGTAGACGGAGGTTGCAATGGCAATGGCAATGGCAGTGGACAATTTGTTCCTCTTCTTTGTATGGAAGAGGGCCCATCTGCTCCAATTCCTCTCACAAGGACCGGAGCTACATTCCTGTGAGAGAATCCGCAATGTAAGGCATTTCTGTCTTGAAGAGGACGTAAAACTTTGTAAGTTACCAAGTAGTATTTAGAAACTTTAGATAGCCTACTTCGGAACTTCCGAGTAGTAAAGTACGTACCAGAGTAGGAGTGTGTCTCCCATATTTCTCCCACCAAGAGACTGGCCGAAGCTGTCTCTCTCGAAGTTTTGCAGTTTCTCTCCCAGAAGTGAAACTCCCATTGCGAAACACTAGAGGCTCGTCCTCAAGTTACCTCAAGAGTGCAAGGTCACCTCTTGTCCATCTCTGGATATACTCCTGCCAACCCTCTTCCAACTCCTCATTGTTATACTGCTCCTCATTCCGCCAAAGAGGGTGTAGTATATGGGCAACCACATGGATTGGTCTGTGAAACCAACCCCATCTACGGTTCCAAACCTCTCTGATGTCCTGGACCCTATCAAAGTCAATTATAAGTAGCAGTGAGCACCACATGGCACCATGTACGAAATAAATTGAGCAAAGCAAGCAGCAGATCTATACCTCGCAGCAGGTAACAATGTGTTGTGGTCAAGTGCCTCTCCAATGCGGTCCATGAACTCGTATAAGAGTCCAAGGGTGCTGCCCTGCATATCTGTTATGCGGAGAACACTATAAATGGGCTGAGTTGCCTTCACAAGTGCCTTTGGCTTCATCCCACCAACTCTATCGCATGACTGTGCACACAATTGTGCAGAGTGGTCCTAGTTGGACTCACTAGCCTCTCAACCACATTAAACATGTAAGCAAACTTGGTTTTTGGGGGCTTCAATAGCTCCAAATCACTATGGGCACGATACATGGCAAGGACCTTTGGTCTCTTGGTGACAAACTTTACCAAGCTCCGAGATGTGTTGAAGATGTCGGAATTCCACCCCACCTTGGCGACATCCTCTATCAAGAGGTCCAAGCTATGGGCTGCACATGGTGTCCACACAATCTGTGGGAACTCATCCTCCAACATTCTGTCCATAGACACAATTTGATCCATTGTCTGTGATCACTTGTACTACATTTTGAGGGCCAATCTCTAATAAAGCTTGGCACAAATGTCCCCAAATGAAAGTGCCTGTCACAACTGTCCCTGGAACCGAAGCATCAATGGCACGCAAGAACATTGTGCCCTTACATGAGGACACTAAGATGTTGCAGACATTCCTCTTGCGTGTATCTGTTTAGTCATCACATAAAATTGTACAACCATACTTTTGCTAAGTTTTCTTGAGAGGCTCCATCTCTAATTGCACACTAGTTTTCTTATTTTTTAAGTGTGTGGAGCGTAAAGCATCCCGATTTACTGCATTCCGGGACATCTGGGATGAGAGCCGTAGGTGATACCGGCGAAACCGAGCCAGATGTTTTTCTGGCAGGTAGTCGGAGGACTCATAGTACCCGCCACACGTGAAAGGGGCCCCATGAGGGGAAGATGCTAATGCGGCTAATAGCTCTCATGGCCTTCTTCCAGCGTGGGGTACACAAAATGTGAAATGACAGCACGCATTGAATAAACAACTTTGTTTTCTGAAACCCTGCTTTGAGGCTTTCCCTCTTCAAAGTAGGCTTGGTGGGCAAGGAAGTCTTGTGGGCTTGAGGGGCGGAGCTGGCCCCAGCACCAATGGTGTTGGAACTAGGCAAATCAACCTAACTCTGCATATCGGGAACCTCTTCCATCCTGGCCCTCTTGCTTTCATCCTCTGAATCATCTTGGGTATCATCACCACCACCCCCAATTCCTTGCATAGCCTCTTGTTCTCTCTTCCATGGTTGAAGAGAGGCTTTCAAATCTGCAGGGACTCTAGGACACGGACCAATCCCTTTCCCCTTCAATCCCGAGAAATGGGCTTTTATCCTGACTGCAGAACCACCTCATACTTTGTCACAGTGCTTGCATTTCCATTTATCTGTGCCTGAACCCCCGTATCAACCAACGGGGGTTACATGGGTCCACACAGTATCCCTTGCCCTGTGCATTTTGCCAAAAGAGGGGAGAGATTTGGGGCAAGCTGATGCAAAAAGCCCAAATTTTAGAATCTGAAATTTACAAAGAAATTGCACAAAATCATAAAAATTGGAAGAAACCAACCTGAATAGCGGGCCACACAAGTCCCACAGTTGAGCCAGGGCACAACTCTTGAGGAAAACCCAAGTGTGAGGGTACAGATGAAGACGGCGCAACAAACAAAAAGATATTGTACTTCGTAGGTACAATTTTAATGTAGGGTTCATCTTTTATTCATTAAAAAAAAATGAGAGCTTTGAAACTCATTTCAAACGTTTGAAACGAGTTTCATATGTTTGAAAAACGTTTCATGGCAACTATGGTTGTGGGACAATGTTCTCACAAATACAATTTCTCTTTGATTGGAAATCATTTTTACTTGGAAAAATTCCGGTGCTGAGCACCCACATCCTTTGTTTGAAAAATTACTCCTGAGGAATAGAGAATTCTGTCGAAGAGGGGCTGGCTGTTCCGGTCCCAGTGTGGTGTACTATTTATATGATATTATTTTTCAGCATATGTGAATATGTTAAATGTGTAAGTTTAGATTGATGGTCATGCAGAAGTGTGTTAGGCATTAGTCCCCCGGGCTTGGCTTGTGAAACCTCTCACAGGTCTCATAGTATATTGGGCAGTGACATATGTAATGCTCCTCTGTCTCAACCTTTGGGTGGGATAGTCGCCAGATCCTCTCCTCCTTGGATCTCCGTATGAGCTCTGCGGCTCTACCCGTCTCCACTTTGAGGCGGCAGGATGAAACCCGTATCTGGTCAATCGCACTCCACATGGCATGGGACGAGAGAAAGAAAGAAAGAAAGAAAGATTTTATTAACGTCTTCCAAAAGACCGAACTCGGCCTATGAGACCAAAGTTACAACCATATATGACATCTGATACACTATCTGGAAAAGAAAAGAAAGGACTGAAGGTAAGTATCTAGCCCTACAATACATTAGTAGGGAGCATCTGGAAGCAGCAACTAGGGAGAGTGGGAAGCTAATGCTACTAGACAAAATGGGGTACATGAGTACATGGATACATGAATACATGAATATGGCGGAGTACAAAAGTGACAGTGAGTACAACAGTATATGGCTGGAGTGGTAATCATCCTAGGAGCTCCAGCATGGGAGAAACTCTGCACACATACATACATGCATCAATAAGGTAGAGGTATTATTGACTAGTCCAACTTCTCTCTTGTAAGACAACAATGTTCTATAAATTTTCATGCGGGCACTCTATGGACATATAATGCTTCTTCCTGCCTTTTATGGAATGGATACTTGTGAAAAATGGCTTTAGAAAACACAAGGCTTCGTGACCGACTGTTTGGAGGTAAGGATCCTAAAATTTGTGTTGCTTGCTATGTAGGTTGATAATACAACTAGCAAAGCATTTTGGCATAAAAACAATTAACGTTGTAAGAAGGGAAGAATGGAGAAAAGAACTGAAGACTCTTGGTGCAGATGAAGTTATTAATTCACAGACAGAAGGTGTGCTTTTATCTATTATTGTTCACCCAAATACATTTCCATCTTTGTTTTTGCCTTCCTGTCTCCGTTTTGTTTTATGGGCTTGTTTACATATGTTATTTTGATTGTGGTTTTCTTCTTTGTCATTTTGATGGGTATGCACCTGTGCACCCTACATGTATGCAAGCATGTGCATGCTACTGAATGGTGGTTTGAGAATTGTGAATTTTGATGAAGGGCGTGCGCTTCGCAGATGTAAGATCAAGGGTGAAAGAAATTACAGGACAAAAGATGGCATATGCTGCCGTGGATGCTGTTGCAGGCATGAGCACCAAGGTTTGTTTTCCAAAACTTTTGGATGTTTGGCATATCATATTTTAACGTTCCAACGAATGGTCATTGTCTTATACTTTGTACTTACGGCATATTTTTAACTATTGCTTTGTAGGTGTAGGGGTATGTGTGTGAGAGAAATGAAATGATATATTAACGTCTCTAAGAGGCCATAGTGGCCTATGAGACCAAAACTGAGAGTACATCTGAAGTTGGTGTCTCATCAAAGAGAACAACTAAATGAGACTAAAAAGTACAATAAACTGATTGTCCTACAGTTATAAGAACAGAATTGTAAGACTCCGAGATGATACTGAGTAGAAAATACTGAAAAATGTATATCAGGTAGATCCATGTATGCTGAGCAGTTGAAGTATTGCCCTTTCCTTAGATCAAGTATCTCCGCCATGGGGCTGTCTAGAATGGAGAGGTCGTAGAAGCGAGGTAGGCGCCTCCGATGCCGAGCAATAATGGCTCTGATCTGGCGATGGTGGTGAGGATGCCGTGGTCGGGATCCTGGTGGGCGTGGCCGACGAGCACGACATAAGATAACTGCTGTATTAGTGGTGACTCCCTGGGAGCATGGTCGGTGCCCTAATGGCCCAATGGAGGAGGTATCAGGAGGTGTGTGGGCTGGGTTGCTGGTGCTGGTGCCGAAGAAATCTATCAGGGTCCTCTGTCTAGGTACATCATGGCTCGGCCTCCTGTCTGCCAAGAGGGTCTCTCTGTGTCTCCTGAGCTCAAGTAGAAACAATCCCAGGCATCTGTGATCCTCAAACTCTATGACCCTGCGTAACGGCCCAAAACCCACTGATATCTCCCTCGGATCTCATAATAGACTGTACATCGGCAAATGTAGTGTTCCTCTGTCGCTACCTCCTGGTAGCATAGCTGACAAATGCGGTCATCCACGATCTGATGCACATATCGCCTTGTCTCAATCCGTAGTTGGTGTGATGAGGTCCGGATCTGTCCAATGGCACAACGTATCCCATGTGATAGGTGTACATCCATGTACGCGGGGCGGGTGAGAAAATCATCCGATGAGAGGTGTAGAAAATGGCTCTTGTAATGAGCCATTTTCGTGCCCAAGGGCTCAAGGGGGACTAGTCCATGTCCTCTCTGTGTCCACTCTGATGATATCCATCGTGATCACACGGTTTTGCTCTGAGCGGGTGAGATCCAAAAATGGACAATCCAGACTGTACTGAAAGGGTGCTTAGTGCCTCTATCCGCAAACCATGTAGGTCAAACCATGATCTCATCTGAGCATACCAACAATGAGTATCTCCATCCTCTGCCAACTGTATGGATGAGGTCAATGCCAAACGAGAGCACCTCTGCTGAGGGAGCTCCCATAGCCGTTGTAAAAAGGTAACTGCCCGGAATAGGGCCTCGGTTACTACTGGTGGGGCACCTAGCTCAGCCCGAACAATCTCATGTGGTACTGATGATTTTCTCCGAATCATGCGGGCAATCATCATAGTCAGTGGTCTCTCCATTTGCCTCCATTGCTCATCTGTCCCTCTCTGAGATCTGTGATGTATACTGGGCCCCCAAATTGGAGCTCCGTACAGGAGGGTCGGTGTGACGAGCGTATCAAATAGCCAAACACATGTACGATGCGGAGCCAAAGTGTCTCGTGCATATGGGAAGTGCTCTCCAACTAGCCCATCATGATCCTGTGCCTTTCCATTCTGTAACCTGTCTATCGCATCTAGCACCATCCGCATAGTAAAAAAGGTGCTGCTAGCCGGTCTAGCTCCCAGTGGAGGGGGGCTGGGGGGACTGTCATGGTGCATCATATAGCTCTCTAGCATAAGTATGCCATGCCTCAGACTAAAAATGGAAACATGATTCTATAAGCCTCTTGATGGCAGATGTGGCTATGGTGAGGGTATGTCATGTTGTCAGAGAATCTCGTGAATCTATCTTCTCTGTGTGGTGGAGATCCTCAGTGCTCTCTGGGTCGGGGGCTCATGGCATGTAGGATGGAGTAGGTGTGGTCACTTAATGTTGAGATATCGAGCTCAACTAGTGTGGATGACACACCAAGATGACACCTCCACACTTATGCCACTAGTATGGTTGGTGAGACTATGATTGATATGCCGCCAGTGGTTTATGGGCTGTATAATAGAAACTTTGGTTACTAGAGTTATGGCATAGTTATAGTGCTAGCCATATATATAGTCGGGTTCACACTATGGACCTTGTATGTTTTAGCAATAGAGTACTTTTCTTTATAGTATGTACTCCTATCTTTATGTTATTGTTGTAGAGAATTGAACAAGATAATCGAAGAGAATTCAGCCATCCATCTCGCTTGTGTGCTTGTCTATTCTTTTGTGTGTGTGGAGAAGAAAGCTTACAAGGAGCTCAAGCTCACCTACTCCCCTGCATTCTTCTCATGGTATTACAGCGCGGTTCGCGTAACGAGCTCAAGAGTCCAGCAAAGGAAGTAGTACACAAGTAAGGATAACTCCATCTTTTTCCCTTGGAGTCAGAAGCGAATCTTTGTAGGTAGTTCTTAGTCAAGGTGTCACCATTTGGCCACCCAATTGGTCCACTCGTGCTTTCTCATCATATATGTAGATTGGACTGGTTGTCCATGGCAGTTGTATATGTCGGGGATTGATGCCACTCATGTGATATTGTGGAATTGGCTTTCCATTGGGGCTTGTGCCTCTGTGTACATGCCTGGAAATGCTTGGTGGATTGGTGTTCCATTGGGTCTGGTACCTCATGTACTTGCTTGGAGCACATCTATTTTGCTATAGTCTCATGAACGGGGATTGTCCATACCAATGGTGCATTGCATAGCATCTTTATGTGCTTGCTTGCAATTGAAATTGCATGATGTTTTCTTGCTTGCTTGACCAATGTGTAGTTCCGGGTAAGAGGACGCCCGCTCGTAAACTGTGCATGTGAAACTGTCTATTGACATGGTTATGAGGCATGTGATAGGTGGTAAGTATTGGTCATAAACCTAGCCTTAGGAATTAGCGCTAATTTGTAAGTGACTGTGTACACACTTCATTAAGTTTTGGGCGACTAAAACTCACTTATAAATTATGACTAGCCCGGTGTTCACACACACACATGTCCCGAGGTGGACAAAACCCAATGTCCACCGCCCAGACCTTGTCTCCTTTGTACAAAGGGAGTAACCAGCCATGTGTCCGTTCTAGCTTGCACCACAAAGCACCCACCTGCCACCTCGAGTGCACAACTCACCACCTCACTCTTCCCTCTCTCTCTAGAAGTAGACGCCTCCTTCATGAGGCCTCTTTGGCTGTATTTTCTGCACTTTCTCCTTCCTAACTCCATATCCAAGTTTGCTAGGGTGTTTTCCAAGCATCCAAGAGTGTTTCCAGGTGCTATACACTCTCCCACACACTCCCAATGACTGAAATTCAGCAAAACAAATCTCATTTTTGTTGTAATTTTTGGTCTTTTTGCTGAAAATCCTAATTTCAGTCTTCCTTTCTCAAGTCGAACCATAGGGGAAGCTTTCCCAAGGTTCCCTTCATCCTCTTGAAGACTTTTGTCATGAAGACAAATCGAAGATTTCACCATTCCAAGCACCTCCATGCAAAGACTTCCTTTGTCATCGACTCTACTTGCAATTGGTAAGGTTTTATGCTTAAATATGGAAGCAAGTAGCAAGAGGGAGGAACTGGATTCGAAGATCACATACCATGTGTAGTGTTCTCTTGTCCTACATACTCTCTTGCAGATTGTTGCTACCATGTGTTGGTGGAACAATAGAGAGCAGATGGTAAGGAACATGGGCACTTGAGAGAGTCGTGTGAGTTGCAAGTCTACACAGACAACCACATTGTTTGCAATACTGTATTTATATGCATTGGTATGGAAATCTGGTTAGAAATGCCCTTGACACTATGTGCTTGATTCTCCCAAGATCAATATACTTTATTTGAGGGAGGGGTCGGCCGTTCCAGCTCATTGTGCGTCTCTTGTCAATTCAGGTAATTACTTCTTGTATTGAGCATATTGTCCATTAAATCTTGGTGTATTTAAGTTACATTGGTATCAGAGCATATTGTTCTTTTTCACTTCTATCGTGAAGACGATCACCGTGAACGCTAGCTATCTCTATACTTAGAACACTATGGACAACCATACAATGAATGTTGGAGATGCTAACACAAGAGACGGACACAATGAAATGCATATCTTCAATTCTTTACAGGATGAGCAGACTCATGTGATGTACACTAGGGAACATGAATATGTGGGACAGCCATCCCGTGATGGCAAAGAGAAAATGCAGGAAGAAGAGTCCATAGTCTCAAGCGCTGAGCTTACTCGTATGCTGAAACCGATCCCGTCAAGTGGGAGGAGACTCCGTTGGACACCCACACGCGTAATCGCACAACTTAAATATCACAATATAAATGGACAACTCAATAACAACTGAAAAACTGAGATGAAATGATGATCAATGGACACCAGCACTGGGGCCGGAATGGGCCGACCCCCCCCTCAATATATAATATATTATTGGGAGTATTTAAGTGATACAATGCTCCATGGGTTCAATGAACCAGATGATGTCCATGTACAACTGAAATGAATACAATTACCAAACAAGAGACTTGAAGTAGACGTTTGAGGAAGAGCGATCCACTTGAAGAAGTTTAGTCTCTACGGTCCCGTGCCTTCACTGGAATCCGCAAAGAGCGCCCCACTGGTGTTCTAGGACCATGCACAAACAGGCGCTCCCGTACTAATGCCTGGCTCTCCCGATCTCGGCACCCATGGACCGTGGTTCTCCAAAAGCTTGGACTACCTGGCACCGAACGGGTGTTAGCAGCAGTGAATATCCCATGTAAGATTTACACCAAAGACCTTTGCTTGAGTCTCAATCGATGTACCTTGTAAAACAATGAATATGGCCTTCAGTAGTACTAGGCACCCACGTTTGAAAAAAGAAGTCTCAATTATTGCTGTTGCTGCCAGCTTGAGGGATAGAGGATGGATCGCCAGCAGCTACCCGATAGTATGGGGAGCTAGAGATGCCTGTTGTGTAGTTTGCTTGTGCGCAAGCAGGAGAGAAGGTCGTCTGTGAGTACAGCCACCTGTGGGCAAGAGAGAGAAGACCTGTGTGCAGCCGCCTGCAAGGCAAGAGATGAGGGAACCTGTGCGTAGCCGCCTGCAAGGCAAGAGAGATGGTCGGCGCCAGGGCAGCCGCATGCAGGCAAGAGTAAAGACGAGTCGTCGACGGGTTGCAGTCGTTTCGTTGTAGTCACCTACGGGCAATAGAAGAATGACTTGTGCGCAGCCGCCTGTGGGCAAGCGAAGGGAAGGTTGCTTGCACGCAAAAGTGGAGAGGGTCGCTTGCGGGCAAAGGTGGCCGACCACGTACAGCTGGCCGACTCACCCTCTCACCCTTTGCATGGGGGGCGGCCAGTTGAAGGCTTCCAAAAGGGGGGGGTTGGTTAGGTAACCATGCACCCACCACCACCCACATACGGTTAAGGGAGGACTCCCCTCCCCACCATGGTCCAAGAGTGGGTGCCCATAATGAGTGTCCACCCTAGAAAAGGACACCATGAGATATTGGGGAGGCCACCCACTCATTAATGAGTGTGGACCTGCAACCTTATAAAAAACAAAGGCTAGAAATAATGCCATAAAATAAACAAATGGAATGCACTTACCACCTGTTCACACGCAACAAAACTCGTCAGAAGACAGAGCAAACTTCACGACTCACTGGCAGGCGTCCCCGCTCAGTAAGTGGCACGTCAAACAGGCAAACACAAGAATACAAGTCACACGAAAACAGTTTCAAGCATGCGAAACATGAATGCATGTGCAAAGAGTATCATGGACATATCTCCCGTTCATGAAACAAGTACTAAACATTCCTGTCGGGCACAGTGATGGCACGACAGAAAATATAAATCCCGGTCTTCCTATGGAGTGAAAGTCCCATAGGTAAGACACAGATCTAGGCACGAGCCTCCCTATGGAGTGACAATCCCATAGGCAAGACACGGCACAAATATTGGCTCTTCCATGGCGTGACAATCCCATGGATAGAACACAGTCCAGGTCATACACGGGTGGCACCAGTCTGGCTCCCGTCCATGTTATGCAAAATACTGGCCCCTTCACATGAGACACCGGCTTGGCCTCAAGTGAACGAGACACAAATCTGGAGATGGACCAAATGGTCGGCCAATTGGTGACATCCCCCCAGGAAAGAGTTGTCCTCAACTGAAAAGCCTCAAGATATGCCTGCAACAATTGTGGGTAGTCAACAAAATAATCCTCATTTACCCACTTTGCATCAATGGGCAAATAATTCTTGAACTTCATAAGGTATCTCCTGGAAAGCTTTCCTGCTGCAGGTAGCCTTCTCTCCTTGTGAAAGACAATCTGTTCTGGCTGGAGGATCTCCTCAAGCTCATCAATCTGTTCTGGCTGGAGGATCTCCTCAAGCTCCTCAAGCTCATCAATCTGTGGCAGATCTTCTGTGACAGGCTCGTCAGGATCTGGCCCACCGACATATTTCCGCTAAAGACTCACATGAAATGCATTGTGAATCTTCCAATGACTAGGTAAAGCAAGCCTGTATGACACTTCATTGATCTTTTGAATCACCTTGAAGGGTCCATAATAGCGAGGAGAAAGCTTAGGATATGATCCTTCTCATCCTGGCCTCTTCCGAAGCCTAGCTTTCTCAAATTTCAGCAAAACCCAATCACCTTCTTTGACTTGCATGTCCCTTCTATGCTTGTCAACAGCCATTTTATGCTTATCTTGTGACCTTGCAATGGCTGTCCGTACCTGAGCAAAGGCTACATCCAAGTCACGCACATACTCATTAGCTGCAAAAATCTCATCCTTTGTACGAAGGATGGGTGGCAAGACCACTCTGGCATAAATAATCTCAAACGGGGCCTTTCCCGTGGAGGCATGGACCGTATTGTTGTAGGCAAACTCAACAAGTGGAAGATACTTCTCCCATGCAGTCTTTTGATCTGCCACATAACACTTCAACAAATCCAACATGGCTGAATTTGCAGCTTCACTTTGGCCATCTGTTTGGGGATGATAAGCTGATGAAAACTCAAGTTTAGTGTCCATGTTATCAAATAAAGCCCTCCAGAAGAGGTTCGTAGTCCTGGGATCTCTATCCCCAACAATGGATTTAGGCATACCATGATGCTTGAAGATGTTAGCAAGAAAAAGCTTCACCATATGATCAACTTTAATGGTTTTCTTGACGGGCAAGAAATGAGCTTGCTTTTTGCTAAACCTGTCCACAATGGTCCAAATAGCATCATTCCCATGCTGGGATCTAGGCAAGTCCATAATAAAACCCATAGTAATACTTTCCCATGGCTGCGAGGGAATAGGTAATGGCTGAAGCAAACCTGGAGGGTTTTGCCTGTCAAATTTTACCTTTTGGCAAGTAATACATGCACGTACATATGCCTCAATGTCTTTATGCATGCTTGGCCAAAAAAAATCTCTCTCAATCATGCGTGTAGTAGGCATGATACCTCTTTGACGAGCATAAGGTGGAGCGTGACATTCCTCCATAACCTTTGGACGCATATCCTTCACCACACATAAACAGTTATCCTTCATAAGATAACCCTCTTTGATCACATAAGAGGCATGCGAGTGACCAACCATCAAATCAGTCCATATATGGCAAAAATCAGCATCCAAATGATACAAATCTCGCATGGCAGATAAGTCCCCATGAGAGGCCACTGAAACTGCAGTCACATAAGGCCTCCTGGATAATGCATCTGCCACTACATTTTTCTTTCCCGGAATATGTACAATCTGAAAATGAAACATGGAAAGAAAGTTTGCCATTCTCATCTGCTTCTCATCTGCTTCTCCGAAAGCTTTGTTTTAGATAGAAAGTATCTCAAGCTTTGATGATCTGTCTTGACTACAAATTCAGCCCCAAGAAGATAATGTTTCCATATCTCTAAGGCCTGAATTACAGCCAAGAGCTCTTTCTCATAGATATCCATATGAAGCTCAGCATCATGCAAAAGACGGCTCTCATATGCTAGTGCATGACCTTCTTGATTTAGGACAGCCCCTATACAATCGCCACAAGCATCACATTCCACTATGAATGACCTTTGCAAGTCGGGAACAATCAATATGGGTCCACGTATAATAGCATGCTTGAGTTGCAAGAAGGCATCGTGCTCCTTTGGAGTCCATTTGAAAGTGGCTTTCTTCTTTGTGAGATCATGTAGAGGGGTGGCTATCATAGCAAAATGCCTTATGAAACGCCTATAGTATGAACATAATCCCAGAAAACTACGTACTTGATGTACATTTTGCAACTCTGGCCAATTCTGAATGGTTTCTATGTTTGCAGGATCCATTCTCCTTGGATACAATGTGACCCAAATAATGTATCTCTGAAAGAAAGAACTCACTTTTCTTGGCATTAGTGAAAAGTTTATACTTCCGCAACTCTTCGAATACTGTGACTAAATGAGTCCTATGTTCTTGCTCATTTTGGAGAAAACCAAGATGTCATCAAAGAATACACCTGTGAATTTGCGATGGGGTCGGAATATCCTATCCATCATACGATTGAATGTGGTTGGAGCATTGGTGAGACCAAAAGGCATCACCAAAAATTCATATAATCCAAAAGCTGTCCTGAATGCAGTTTTGTGGACATCTTGTGGCACCACTCGTATTTGATGATAACCACTCTTCAAATCAAGACGGTTGAAAGTGGTTGGAGCATTGGTGAGACCAAAAGGCATCACCAAAAATTCATATAATCCAAAAGCTGTCCTGAATGCAGTTTTGTGGACATCTTGTGGCACCACTCGTATTTGATGATAACCACTCTTCAAATCAAGACGGTTGAAACAAGCCGAGCCATCAAGCTTATCCAAAATGTCATCAATACGTGGGATTGGAAATCTATTTTTGATGGTGAGCTTTTTTAAAGCTCTATAATCCACACACATGCGGAATGACCCGTCTTTCTTTTGAACAAGAAGCACGGGAGAGCAATAAGGTGAGCAACTTGGCTGAATCAAACCTTTCTCTCGAAGCTCATTAACCTGCTTCATGATCTCTTCTTGTTGTGCGGTACTCACACGGTATGCGGGTTTGTTAGGTGGAGAACTGCCTGGCACAAGATCTATGCGATGATCCTCGGGCCTTTGAGGAGGTAATTTACGTGGCAATGCATCAGTAAAACAATCTTTGAATGTATGAAGGAAATTCAGCCTATTGTGAGTCAAAGCATCCACATTTTGATGACTTGGTTCAATGCTATCACGAACAAAAACCAAGTACGCAGAAAGACTCTTTTTCATTGCTTTATTAATCTAGATGTGAGATAAAAGTGGGATGGAATCCCCTTCCTTGCCGGCATCAATGACATGCATGTGGCCTCTATGCATAAAAGAAATCATGTTTGTCTTGTACTCTTTGCGGGGCTCAAGCCTATGATGCCATGGCTTGCCAAGCAATACATCACATCCATTAAGTGGTGCAACCAAGAAATGCTCATGATCAAGGTAACCCTGGATATGTATGTGCAACTTCCCTATTAGTGGGGTAACCTGCACCTCTTTACCAACAAAGGCAGCTTCTGCTTCAATTTGAGGTCCCATGTTCACAACCTCAATACCCAAGGCAGCTGCCATCTGAAGTTATCTGTTGCACAATCATCAAATATAAATAAGGTGGGCTGATTCTTGATTTGACCCCATGCTTTGTATACCATCCGCTCTTTTCCATCATGTTTTGTGTTTCCCTGCACATCGGGAACTGCATGCACATTTGCCTTGGTTTGCTTGTCCTCATGCTTTGGTTTGCGGTCAGGGCATTGTTGAAACATGTGCTTGAAACATTTCCCTCCTTAGCATATTGCTCCCTTTGCTCGGGGGTCAAGCCAAATTTGTTCTTCTTTGGCCCATGATCTTTAGATGAGGTATTTTCAGCTTTACCTCCCTTCTGGATCTCCCGAAAACTCTTTTTAGGTGGCTGTCCACCTTTTTGCAGATTTGGGACAGCCTTATCTTTGCCCTTTGAACCTCCTTGATCTTGCTTAATTTTGAGCGCCAATTGCTCCGTAGCAAGAGCACAGGCTATAAGCTGTTACAAAGTGTGTTTCGGGTGCAATTCAATGCCCAAACGATAAGCTAGTTGCAATCCGGAGCGAAACTTCCTCTTTCTTTCATCCTCAGTGATTTGCATAAAGGGAGTTACCTCAAGCAACACTTTCCAAAACTTATTGACATACTGCGGCAAACTTTCATTATCTCTTTGCTCAAGTCTATCCCACTTTTCGGTGAGAGTTTGCTCCGCATTTAGGTGGCAAGAACTGGGCATAAAATCTTTCCTTAAACTCTTTCCAAGTGCAAATGGGGTCTTTGGTGGTCTTTTCAATGATCCACCAATGAGCGCCTGTCCCCTTCAAGAACATGCTAGCATGGCGTACTTTAGACTTCTCAGTGAAGTCCTCATCACTAAAAGCAATATCAAACTGTGCCATGAATGCTAACACCTTGGAAGCATCATGCTCTCCATAAAAAACATCAAACTTAACGGACTTGTCACCTGCTTTGAATTCCTTGAGCTTTCTGGCATGAGGCTCATGGTCCTCTCTTTTTCTTTTCCCCTTATCCAACGGGGCAGCCCTATCTGCATGGGCTCCATGGGCCATCATAGAAGTTTCATGAAGCACGGTGGCATGTGCTCCACGAACCTGAAAATCAGATGCATGTGACCTTCCTGCATAAGGCAATGTCTCTCCATGAGACAACTCAGTAGGCAAAGCTCTTCTAGTTGCAGACCTGTCATCCCCTCCATGGGATACATGTCTTGAATACATGTGACGATTATGTCCTCCACGAGCACTAGCATACATATACCTGTCACCTTTTGTGCCTTGTGGAGAAGATGCATGATGAGAGGTGGTTGTCACCTCTTCCCTTTGCATAAATGAAAAAGACGACTCGTCGGATTGCAGTCCTTTCGTTGCAGCCGCCTGCGGGCAATAGAAGAATGACTTGTGCGCAGCCGCCTGTGGGCAAGCGAAGGGAAGGTCGCCTGCACGCAAAAGTGGAGAGGATCGCTTGCGGGCAAAGGTGGCCGACCACGTACAGCTGGCGGACACACCCTTTGCATGGGGGGCGGCCAGTTGAAGGCTTCCAAAGGGGGGAGTGGTTAGGTGACCATGCACCCACCACCACCCACATACGGTTAAGGGAGGGCTCCCCTCCCCACCATGGTCCAAGAGTGGGTGCCCATAATGAGTGCCCACCCTAGAAAAGGGCACCATGAGATATTGGGGAGGCCGCCCACTCATTAATGAGTGTGGACCTGCAACCTTATAAAAAACAAAGGTTAGAAATAATGCCATAAAATAAACAAATGGAATACACTTACCACCTGTTCACACGCAACAAAACTCGTCAGAAGACAGAGCAAACTTCACAACTCATTGGCAGGCGTCCCCGCTCAGTAAGTGGCACGTCAAACAGGCAAACACAAGAATACAAGTCACACGAAAACAGTTCCAAGCATGCAAAACATGAATGCATGTGCAAACAGTATCATGGACATATCTCCCATTTATGGAACAAGTACTAAACATTCCTGTCGGGCACAGTGATGGCACGACAGAAAGTTTAAATCCCGGTCTTCCTATGGAGTGACGGTCCCATAGATAAGAAGACACAGATCCAGGCACGAGCCTCCCTATGGAGTGAGTCCCATAGGCAAGACACGGCACAAATACTGACTCTTCCATGGCGTGACAATCCCATGGATAGAACACAGTCCAGGTCATACACGGGTGGCACGAGTCTGGCTCCCATCCATACGACACCATCCTGCCAACACACGGGTGGCACCAGTTTGGCTCCCGTCCATGTTATGCAAAATACTGGCCCCTTCACATGAGACACCAGCTGGCCTCAAGTGAACGAGACACAAATCTGGAGATGGACCAAATGGTCGGCCAATTGGTGACATATGCAGACTCTTCTCCATGCACAACAAGAAGAATTGAAGCTCTACCGTCGCGAGGATCCATTGGTACATGACCGTTTGAAAGTCAATAAAGCTGAATCTTATATGGATCGTGCAATGGCAATGATTGCTCAAGAGTTGCACATGCAACCGAGGGATGCAACACGTGCATACTTGGCTTGTATCGAGGATGCCTATGCACAAAAGGAAACCATCCCACATGTCTTGGAATCCCCACAGGTGCCCAAACAAGAACTTGCGTCTAAGAGGATGAATCTCCATGCTATGGGAGAGGAACCATCGGCGACTTCATGCCATGCAAGAGTATCTTATGTAGCCCGTGAACGATCTAATGTTTATGGCAGTGGTCAAAATGTATGTCAAATGCCGTTGCCGGTTGAAAATGTGCATACACAACACATGCAACATGGGCTGCAATTTTCTGTTGGTGCAGGTATTCTGTGGTCTCTCATGCCACTCATGCCTTTGAGTGTGCTCGTGAGACCAATGCATGTTGAGGGGCCAGCCTTGCCTCATGCTTACAGGGCACATGTATTTGTGCCTAATGCATCACCTTTTGCTCCTGAAATGATGCCACTCGTAGGGGCTGTCCCAATGGACAAACTTGCGGGAAAACATGTTGAGATGTAGGCTCATGCATCAAAGTCTTGTGATTTCAAAGCCGGAGACAAATCTGTGAAGTTTGACGCATATCATGGGGAATATGATGCATCAAAGGCACTTGCTTTTATTGCCCAGTTTTATATTGCTTTCAGTGTTGAGAATTTCAGTTAGAAATCCATGATCTGGCATGTAAGCATGTTCATGAAAGGCATTGCTGCCCATTGGTGGCTCACGGAGAAGCTCTCACCGAATCTTGTTAGATCATGGGAAGAGTTCAAGGAGAGGTTCTATGCTCAATTCTTGCCCACCAATGCATTGAATGCGATAACAATGAAGTGGGATTGGGTGAATCAAAATGAGGGGAAAACAATGAATGCATATGTGCAAAAGTTTTGGAAAGTGCTTTTGGAGGTGTCTCCATTTATGCATGTCACTGAGGTGGAAAGGAAGAGAAGGTTTCAATCGGGATTGCAACCCGTATACAAAGCGGAAGTACAAATGTATCCTGGTCACACCTTACATCAACTAATCGCAGCCGCCACTGCCACCGAGCAATTGGGACTCAAATTGAGTCGATCCAATAAGGCTAAACTTTCATTTCAAGACAAAGAGAGGGCTGCCCAAAACTGCAAAATGATGGATAGCCACCTAAAAAGACCGAAACCAAGATAAAAATGGTCCAAAGGCTGAAAATAACTCTACCAAGAAGCATCCCTTCAAATTGAGAGACTATGGTCTCACTCCGGAGCAGAAAAAGCAATATATGAGCAAGGAGAAATGCTTTACTTGTGGTAGCACTGAGTATATTGCAAATGCATGCCCAAACAAGAAGTGTGATAATGCAAATGCATCAAAGCCCAATGTGCATATGGTTCTGGATGCGCAGGGCAACACTTCACATGATAGCAAAGACAGGGTTGTATGTAAAGCTTAGGGACAGCTTAAGGATTAGCCCGCTTTGTTCATGTTTGATGATTGTGCAATTGAGAACTTCATATCTACGCAGATAGCAGTTGCTTTGGGTATTGTAGTGGAGGACATGGGTCCTCAAATTGAAGCAGGGGCTTTCTTGGTTGGTAGAGAAGTGCAGGTTATCCCTATTATTGGCATGTTGCGCTTACACATTCAAGGCTATGTGGATCATGAGGATTTTCTTGTGGCGCCTTTGAATGGCTATGATGTATTGCTTGGAAAGCCTTGGCACACACGCATTGATTCCTGCAAGGCTTACAAGACCAACAGCATCACCTTCATGCATAAAGACTGAGAGCATGTAATTGGTGGTGGTGAAGAGGGTGATACCATTCCCCTTGTATCTCATGTACAAATTAAGAAAGTTATGAAAAAGAGTGTTTTTGCGTACTTGATTTTTTTACGAGATGATGTTGAGAAAAATAATGTGCATGTAACACTCTTAGTAATGATAGGCTGAAATTCTTGCAAGAGTACAATGATTATTTTGTTGATGAGTTACCAAATGAGTTGCCACCCATACGTCCGAAAGATCATCGCATTCATCTTGTGCAGGGTACCTCACCACCTAATAGGCCAGCCTATCGTGTAAGTGCATTCCAAAAAGAGGAGATCATGAAGCAGGTAAACGAGCTTCTTGAGAAGGGATTGGTTCAGCCAAGCTCTTTCCCATATTGTTTACCCGTCGTCTTGGTTCAAAAGAAGAATGGATCCTTTCGTATGTGTGTGGATTATAAAGCTTTAAATAAGCTCACTATCAAGAATTGGTTTTCGATTCCACGCATAGAAGACATCCTTGATAAGTTGGATGGATCGGCATGCTTTAGCCGAATTGATCTCAAGAGTGGGTACCATCAAGTGCGTGTGCTGCCTGAGGATGTAAATAAAACTGCTTTTAGAATAGCATTTAGGCTTTATGAGTATCTTATGTCTTTTGGTCTTACGAATGCCTCGGCTACATTCAATAGAATGATCGATTGCATATTCCATGGGTACATGAAATTTACAAATGTCTTCTTTAATGACATCCTAGTCTTCTCGAAGACCGAAGAAGAGCATAAAGCTCATTTGGCTATTGTTTTTGAAGAACTCCGTAAGCATAACTTCTTTATAAATGCAAAGAAGAGTGAGTTCTTCTTGTTAGAGAATATTATCTTGGGCATATTGTGTCCAAAGATGGAGTGCAGAGAGATCTTGCAAAGATTGATGCAATTTGGAATTGGCCCAAATTGAATTCCGTGCATGAGATCTGTAGTTTTCTTGGGTTATGCTCTTATTACCGCAGGTTGCTTCTCCTTTGCATGATTTCACAAAGAAGAAGGCCTTATTCAAATAGATGGATGCATTCCTCAAATTAAAAGATGCAACTACTCATGGTCCAGTGTTGACTATTCCGGATTTGCAAAAAGTCTTTTAGTGTGGAATGTGATGCATCTAGAAATTGCATTGGAGTTGTCCTAAATCGAGGGCATGCCGTGGCTTATGAGATTTGGCCCGAATTGAATTCCGTGCTTGAGATCCGTAGTTTTCTTGGGTTATGCTCTTTTTACCGCAAGTTCATTCGGCACTTTGCATGGATTGCTTCTCCTTTGCATGATTTCACAAAGAAGAAGGCTACATTCAAATAGACTATGTAGAGAGGGATGCATTCCTCAAATTGAAAGATGCAACTACTCATGGTCCAGTGTTGATTATTCCGGATTTGCAAAAGCCTTTAGTGTGGAATGTAATGCATCTGGAAATTGCATTAGAGCTATCCTACATCGAGGCATGCCATGGCATATGAGAGCCGTAGATTGCATGATGCAGAGCTCTCTTATGGCATTTATGAGAAAGAGCTCTTGGTTGAAATTCATGTACTTACCATATGGAAACATTACCTTCTTGGGACTGATTTCACTGTGAAAACAGATCACCAAAGTTTGAGGTATTTTCTTACCCAAACTAAATTGTCAGAGAAGCATATGAGGATGGCCAATTTTCTCTCTATGTTTCATTTTCAGATCTTACACACCCTAGGAAAGAAGAATGTAGTGGCAGATGCATTATCACGAAAGTCGTATGCAACAGCTATCTCGGTTGCCTCTCATGGGGACTTGTCTGCCATGCGTGATTTGTATCATATGGATGTTGATTTTGCCACTATTTAGGCTGATTTGATGGCTGGTCACGCATATGCCTCTTATGTGATCAAAGAGGGATATGTCATGAAAGATAATTGCCTATGTGTGGTGTCTGACATGAGGCAAAAAGGTTTTGGAAGAGTGCCATGCTCCTCCATATGCTGGTCATAGAGGCACAATGCCTACTACGCACATGATTGAGTGGTATTTCATTTGGCCAGCCATGCGGAAGGACATAGAGGTACATGTACATACATGTATCACCTGTTAAAAGGTGAAATTTGATAGGCAAAAGGCACCAGGTTTTTTCCAGCCATTGCTGTCAAATCCCCATAGGATCTCCTCGTAGAACGCTCCTGGTACAAGACTCGAAACTTGCAATCAAACCAAACAAATATGACAGGGGTGCAGGCCTAACTCACCTCCCAACCTTGACAGTCGTGGGCAAGCCCACAAGTCTTGGCTGTCCCCACCGAGCCACGAGCTGAGCTAACTAGTTGAATGCACCGACCAATCTCTATCTTGTGACGTCCCATACTGCCACGAAGCTACCCTTGTGCGGGCCTCGAGACTGTTGCCGGCCTCGGCTGCATAAAGCACGTGCACGTCTGCACTAGATCCAGGCTCCTGACCATAGAGCTCTCACAAAGACACGCGAGACTCTATATGACTAATGACTAACCTTGGCTACCCTTTTATAGGCTCTTGGTTGGTCATCGGGCGTCCACACTTGGGTGCCCGTCCGTTAGTCTATTCCTAAGTCAGCTCGCCAATCAGCCTGCCTAGCTCCAAGCTTCCCCAACCTCAAAGCTAGTCTTGTGTGCGTGTAGCACACGGTAGATACACACTCCTGAGCTCACTAAAAAGCCAGGGTAATCTCTCTGAAGAGTAGTCAATGTCTCCCATGTAGCATCCTCCCCAACACGATCCTTCCACATGATCTTGTATTCCGTGATAAGCGTATTACGCAATCTTCTTTCACGAAATCCAAGAATCTTTTTAGGTTCGTATGGAACAAATGTCATGTCCTCGACATCTATGATTTCTTGAGGAGTAACTAACTGGTCTGTTCCACCCAGTACTTCCTTAAGTCTACTGACATGAAATACAAGATGAACTTTCACATGAGAAGGCAAATCCAATTCATATGCAACTGAACCAATCCGTCGTGTAATACGAAATGGTCCACAACATCTAGGGGATAATTTCGGAGATCGACCTATCCGTAAAGTCTCGGAATCTTTCGGAACTCGTAAATACACCATCGTGCCTTCAGAGAACTCTCTGGGTGAAGTGCCTTCAGAGAACTCTCTGGGTGAATGATGTCTATTAGAATAGAATCTGTCTCGGTCTTGAGTACTTCTAATAGATTCCTTCGCAACGTGTAACATTTCTTGCATATCTTGCAAAAAATTACGTGCTGCATCATGCTGAAGTCCTGAGAATCCTACTGTAACAGGTGATTTAGGTTGAAAACCATACATAAGCGTGAAAGGACTAAAACCTGTACTCGTAAGCGTAGTACTGTTATATGCAAATTCTAACATAGGAAGATAATCCTCCCATGAACTCTGAATTCGTGGTGCTCATGCTAGATCAAGTGTGTGGAGGAGAGGGACTCACAAAATACAAGAAAAATATCTTGCTTATTAAGTTGTTTATGAATATAACTAGGCCTTGCTCCATACAAAATGCCTCCTAGCTTCAACTTTAAATAGGTGAGCTAGTGGACCATAAGTCCATTCACACACACACACCCTTCTCCTACCCTTTCACATGACCTTAGTCTTTTAATACCCTCCCTCAATACCAACTATGAAAGAATTGGAATAGGTGGTATTGGACATAGGTTGCCTTTATAACATTAGGCGTACAAGGTTTAGAAATATAGGTGTTGTTACATTGAGATTTAAAACAGGTGCTCAGAGGAGTTAGAGGTTGATACAAAGCTAGCCTCTATCTCTTTGTCAGGACATTTAGAAGTGATATGTCCCGTTTGTTTACACTTGTTACATTTCATTTTGTTGTGATATTTGATCCAACAATTATTTGCCAAAGGACCCATCTTTTTGCAATGGGCACATTTTACTTTGACTACTTGATGTGACAAAGCTTGTTCGATATTCGATGAAGTGGTTGCATTTGAAGATTCAGCTCCTCCCTTTGGCCTCTTTTCTTCATCAAGACAAGATTGAATGACTCCTTCGAGGGTGGGATTAGGTATGTTCTTCAGGGTGGTGACTAAGGTGGGGTACACCTTCTTGACTGCTTTTAGCAAAACAGCCAACCACTGCATCATCTTCATCCATTCTCGCATTCACTGATGCAAGTTGAGCCATAAGGCCCTTCAAGTGAGAGATGAAGGCTTCAATGCTGTCTCCCTCTTTGAGTTCCAAGCTGAAAAATTCAATTTTGGGTGAGATCTTGGAATTTTTACCACGAGCTCCATAGAGCTTATCAAGCTCATCTCATTTCTCCTTTGCAGTCGAAAGCTTGTCCAGATGGTGAATGAGAGCCTCATCAAGATGAAGCATGATGATGGCTTGTGTCCTCTCATTATCTTCAATATCTTCAGCCTTAGTTCGATCAATAACCTTAGTGCCAGAGATGAATGGCCAAAAACCTTTGCACATCATCTTGTACTTGACAAGGACTTGCCAAGTGTGGAAGCCCTCTCCTGAGAACTTCTTAATTTGGGTGTTTTCCTCTGACATTGGGTATTGAAGGATGTTATTAGAGAGTAATGGGTTGATATATGAAGAGAAAAAAAACCAGAAATTTATGATATTTAGGCTTAATTAGAAAGAGAAAGGCTTATGAGAGTGCAACAACCCTTAATCAAGCCAAGGATGTTGCATAAATAGGAGATTAAGATGATTAAGCTTATGGCTTAGCACTTAGGGTTTGTGCCCAACCATGAATACTGATTTAGAGAGCTTAATTAGTGTTAAGGACCACTTTCTTTGGTGATTAAAATCACCATTAGTGTTTAGCAACACTATTAGTGCTTAAACACATGATTAGTATCTAATGATACTTGTGTTGGTGATTAGATTCACCATTAGTGTTTAAGAACACTCTTAGTGTTTAAAAACACTTTGGAATAACTCCCCTTTGCTGAATTAGAAGCCTCATTAGTGTTAATCAACACTATTAGTGCTCATAAGCACACTTTGAAGAGCTTTGAGAACTTGAAGATGATGAGGAAGCTTAATGACGTTTTGATGAATGAGACTTATGAATGTCTCATGTGGTTGGCCACCGCTTCAAAATCAAGAATAAGATCAGCAACAAGCCCTCACAAGATCACTTAAGTGAGTAGAGCAAAGTGGAGAGGATTAGAGCAAGAAAAAAAAGCATAATTATGAAGCTTTTATGCAAGCTTCCATGGAAAAAACTGTAGCCGCTTGGTTTTTTGCCTCCCACAGTCGATTCACGCCACCATTGGGGTTGAGGTTTGGACTGTAGGACCTTGAGGATGTGGGCTTCAAAAGCCCTAAGGCTATGCAGCTTGTGGTCGCCTGTACACGGCGTATTTGTGTACGGCAGCAGGTGCGCAACAGAAAAGACAGGCGACGTGCTCAGGCGGCAATGCTGCAGCAGCGAAATCTTCAATCGACCATACGAACACGAACGCCCGGACCTGCTCTTCATTTCTCCTGATGAAATCTCGGCGAGTTGTTGCCTCCACGAGCTGCTAGAGCTCCTCCATTGCCAGGGGAAAGTGAAGCAAAATGAAAGGATAAGGGAAAGTGAAGCAAAATGACCTATTCTACACCACAAAGGGGTCTAATCAACCTAAGCTCTAGATACCACGTTAGAATTCGTGGTGTGTGTGGAGGAGAGGGACTCACAAAATACAAGAAAAATATCTTGCTTATTAAGTTGTTTATGAATACAACTAGGCCTTGCTCCATACAAAATGCCTCCTAGCTTCACCTTTAAATAGGTGAGCTAGTGGACCATAAGTCCATTCACACGCACCCTTTTACATGACCTTAGTCTTTTAATATTTTGGATACATATGCTCGAAGCATATCCTCCAAAATCTGATTCACTCTTTCAGTTTGGCCTTCAGATTGAGGATGATCTGAGGAACTCAAATTCAAAGTTGTTTCCAACTTCTCAAAAACAAGTTTCCAAAAATCACTCGTAAACTTAGAGTCCCTATCACTGACTATGTCCTGCCGTAACCCGTACAGTCTAAACAATTGCTCGATAAACTGTCTTGCTAATTGCGTAGCTGTAATGGTCTTCCGGGTCGGTAAAAATCTAGCCATTTTTGTCAAGCGATCTACCACAACCCAAATAGAATCGTGGCCTTGATGTGTTCCTTGCAATCCAGTAAAATCCATGGAAACATTTCCATTTTTTACCTGGGATTTGCAAAGGATGCAACAACGCAGCCTGTCTAAAGCGTTCAGCTTTATTTGCTTGACAAACTTGACACTTAAGAACATAATCTTCTACATACCCTGTCATCTTTGGCCAATAAAAAGTGTATTTTACTAACGATAATGTCCTGTGTACCCTATGGTGTCCAACAGAAGGGGCGTCGTGACACTCCTTAAGAATCTTGGACCTAATGTCCGGGATCTGTGGTACACAAATTTTGTCATTACGGAATAGTAAACCATTCCGAATCATCCACTGGCCTCCTGCAGCCTGAATGGTAGGCTGCTAAGTCATTGAGTCTTGGTCAATCAATGAGCTCCCGTCCTGGATCTTCTGCCAATGGACGAAAATAACTATCAGTCCTGCAAAGCCCTCTCAATGACTGAAATAAGTCAGTAGAAATCTCAGTGAACGACAAAGTATTCACCTCTCTAATTCGACTAAGCGTATCTGCAACACTATTCATGGACCCTTTTCTATAACGAATCTCAAAATCAAAATCTTGCATTAATTCAGCCCATCGAGCTTTCCTTCCTCTCAAATCATCCGCATCACACACATACTTGATTGACTAATAATAAGGTCATCTGATCTAGGGAGAGGATAACGGTTCTTAATTGTCAGCTTGTTCAATCTCTTGTAATCTATACACATTCTCTAGGTGTTGTCCTCCTTTCTCCTAAGCAACACAGGTGCATCCCAAGGTGATTTACTTGGATGGATCTGGCCCATCCTCAAATAATCTTCGAGTTGTTTGGCCAACTCATCTTCCTCAGCTTGGTTCATGCTGTAAGGTGGGGGAATACTAACAGGGTGAGCACCAGGGATAAGGTCAATACGATAATCTACTGTCCTTTCAGGTGGTAAGCCCGATGGCAGTTCCTTAGGAAATACATCTTGAAATGAATCAAGTATCTTCTGTAATTCTTTGCTTTAAAATACACTTAATTCATTGACATCCATAGAAGGTATGAGAAATGAAGAAAGTGGAATCAATAGAGAATGGAAAGCAGTATACAAAGAAGAATTCATTATATTACCAAAATCAATTGTATTTACAAGAGGTCCCTGAGAGGGATGTATACAATCACCTAAGATACTATACTGGGTGTTCCTATGTTCAAAAGAAAAAATATGACTAGACCAATCTATCTGGACTTGAAGAGTCTTAAACCACTCAATCCCTAATAACAAGTCTACATGTTCTAGGTGCATAATATAGCATTCCAGAGTATCTTTGTAGTCCTGAATCGGGATCGGTAGCATCTCCACCTTTCGATCCCATACTTGCCGACCCGCAGGTAGGCGTACCTCATAGGTATGATCGCTGGGCGTTGTATCAAGACCCAATTTCTGCACAAGTTTGTAATTAACAAAGTTGTGTGAGCTGCCAGGGTCTAGAAGAATGTGGATTCTATGGCCATTCACTTCTCCATACACTCGGAGAAGATCATGCAAGCCAAAAACTTTAGAGTTGAACAGACAATCAGAACATGAACTAGGGCGAGAAAGTACAGTAACTGACGTACCTGTCAAAGACAACTGGTTAGCTGCCTTTGGCTTGGGTCCTGTGTTGCTCTTTGTACCCTTTTGCTTCGGGCATCCGTCACGCATATGTCCTTTTTCTTCGCAAATGAAGCAACGTCTCTCCTTCTTGAACTTCAAAGCCTTAAGGAGACGTTTCTTCTTCGCTGCTGTCGAAGTTGAATTCTTCGAAGGTTGGTCCGAAGACTTTTCTTCAGTCGTGCTAGCCATTGGTGCGGAGAACTTTCTTTGTGCTTGTTCCCTTGCTCGGTAACGGGTTTAGACTTGGAAGAGACCATTGTATCATCATAGATATGAGCGGAATGAATGGCCTCGTCCAAAGTTTTGCATTTGTTGTTTTTAACCTGTAAATGGTATGAGTCGGGTAAACCGGCTACGAAGAAACCGAAAAGAGTTGTGGAATCCATCTTCATAGCTTTCATCTGCAAGTTCCTAAATTTCTGGAGATAGACCTCATAAGTGAGGTTCTGCGAGTTCATGGTCAAAGTAGTAAACCGGGCAACAATATCATAGTCATCCTTCTTCTTGAGGAATTCTTTCTTGAAGACGTCTTCCAAGTCGTTGGTTTAGGGTCGAGTTCTTGCCACCAAAGCAAAACTTTGCCTGAGAGGAAACCTGCTTCTAATTGGATCTTTTTTCCATCGTCATATGGATGAAACTGAAAATGGACTTGCCACTATGTAGCCAAGTGTCCACTATCTCCTTGGTACGCTGCTTTTGCTCGCCCCGAAACTGTTCCGGAGTAATATCGGGGCCTAAAGCAGATGCCAAGGTATCCATACTCGAAAGAGTAGATAGGGTAGTGGTCAACAAAGAGATGGAGTTCTGTAAAGCCTGCATCTGCGCGGCGATTTGTGCTTGACGTTCCAAGGAAGAAGCGTCGAGAGCAACTTTAAACTCTTGGAAATCTGATTTTGAAACATAATCGTTGAAAAGATCGGCATCGGTGGCTTCCGTACCGGTAGGTCTTCATGTTCGAGAAAGGGCTCCAACTCGGATTCTTGGGTCGACATCTTGAAAAAGGCAAGGTGAGACAAAAAGTTGATCTTGCACAAATAAGAGTGCTAGACAACTTTAGAGCTTGAGAGCTTGAGAGATGTGTGGCAAGAAGCCCGCTTAAGGGGAATATATAGGCTTCCCCAAATTTAGTTTTTGCTTTTGTGGTTTTTTTTTTGGCAATATATATATATATATATATATTCTGTTTTCTTAAAAGAAAGAAAAAAAACACTTATATAAAAGAAAGAAAAAAACACTTATAAAGCAATACTTGGGTTTTAAAAAACCCTTTTTACCAAAGTGTGGGTTAAAAAAAAAAAAACCCCCCGTAAGGTGTGGGTTTATAAAAACCCTTGGGTGTAGGTTAAAACGTCAAAAGATAGCACACGGTGGTGTTTTTTTTAAAATAAAAAATAAAAAATAAAAAAAGAAAACAAAAGCTTAAAAAAACACACGCTTTTCTCGTTTTTGTGTAGCACGTAGCGCCGCCTACCTGCCACTCATTCGTCCGCTTGCCAGCGCTGTCGCCTGTGCATGTGTACCTGGCTGCAATTGGCTGTCGCCTGCACTTGCGCATACAGCCTGACTGTGAAACGTGTACCACCTAGCTGCGATACTCGCCTGCTCACGTGTGCTAGCCTGCCTACATGCACCACCTGCGCCTTGGTTGTGCATAGTAGCCCACGTGTGCAAGATGACTTGCCTGGCTGCGTGTACAAGATGGTTTTTTCGCGCATAAGGCTGCGCTACAACCTCACAGGCGCTACTTCTCTCTCTCTCTCTCTCTCTCTCTTGCATACCGCCGACTGGCTTTGTCTTTTTTCTCTCTCTTCAAACTGTTCATATAGTTCAAAAACATACAGCCCTTCTTCTTGCTAAGCAAACAACCCATAACAAGACCAAAATCCCCATCACCATGGGCTCCTATGATGAACAAGCAACATGCTGAAATTGAAAAAACAGCAGTACGAACAGAAAAACAGCAAGCTTCTTGAACTCATACCTTTTCTTCGACCTCTTTTTCTCTACCTACCGACTTTCTCGTTCACGAGGCTTGCTCTGATACCACTGTCAAATCCCCATAGGATCTCCTCGTAGAACGCTCCTGGGACAAGACTCGAAACCTGCAATCAAACCAAATAAATATGATGGGGGTGCAGGCCTGACTCACCTCCCAACCTTGACAGCCGTGGGCAAGCCCACAAGTCTTGGTTGTCCCCACTGAGCCACGAGTTGAGCTAACTAGTTGAACATACCGACCAATTTCTACCTCGTGACGTCCCATACTGCCACGAAGCTACCCTTGCGGGCCTTGAGACTGCTGTCGGCCTCGGTTTTATAAAGCAGGTGCACGTCTGCACTAGATACAGGCTCCTGACCATAGAGCTCTCACAAAGACACGCGAGACTCTAGATGACTAATGACTAACCTTGGCCACCCTTTTATATGCTCTTGGCCGGTCATCGGGCGTCCACGCACCCGCCCGTCCATACTTGGGTGCCCGCCCGTTAGTCTATCCCTAACTCAGCTTGCCAATCAGCCTCCAACATGCCTAGCTCCAAGCTTCCCCAACCTCGAAGCTAGTCTTGTGTGCGTGTAGCACACGGTAGATACACACTGTGCACATGACAATTGCCTATTCCCACGTAGCCATGGGAAAGTATTACAATGGATTTCATTATGGACTTGCCACGGATCCAATAGGGTAATGATGCTATTTGGACAATTGTGGACAGGTTTAGCAAGCAAGCTCACTTCTTGCCGGTCAAAAAGGCCATCAAAGCTGAACATATGGTTAAAATATATCTTACACAAGTGTTCAAGCATCATGGAATGCCGAGGTTCATTGTGGGGGATAGAGATCCCAAGACTACAAGTCTCTTTTGGCGGGCCTTATTTGATAACATAGACACTAAATTGGACTTCTCATCAGCTTATCACCCTCAAACGGATGGGCAAAGTGAGGCTGCAAATTCAGCCGTGTTGGATCTCTTGTTATGTGGCGAATCAGAAGTCTTCTTGGAAGTACTTATCGCTTTTGGAATTTACATACAACAACATGGTGCATGCATCTACAGGAAAGGCCCCGTTTGAGATTGTTTATGGTAAAGTGGTTTCGCCACCCATCCTTTGCACAAAGGATGAGATATTTGCAGCTGATGAGTATGTAAGAGACTTGGATATTTCTTTTGCTCAAGTGCAGACAGCATTGCAAGGTCACAAGACAAGCATAAAAAGGTTGCTGACATGCATAGAAGCGAATTGGATGTTAAAGAGAGTGATTGGGTATTGCTGAAATTTGAGAAATCAAGACTTGCAAAGAGGCTTGGCAAAGAGGGTGCATATCCTCAGCTTGCAACCAGGTATCATGGGCCTTTTCGAGTGATCGAGAAGATCAATGAAGTGGCTTTCAGATTGGCATTGCCTAGTCATTGGCACATACACAATGCTTTTCATTTGAGTCTCTTTTGCAAGTATGTTTTGCAAAATTGCAAGTATGTAGGGCCGGAACCGAGTGAATCGGTCAGTGAGAATCCACCAGAAGTGGATGAGCTTGAGGAGATCTTGTAGCCAGAGCAGATTGTGTATCACAAGGTTCCTGGTCTTTTCCCTTAGGAGGACTCCATGGCAGCCTCTCCGTCAGCCCCGACCGATACAGGTCTTCGATTAGACTTCTCAGATGCAGAGCAGCAGCTTCTCGCGTCCTCCGTTTCTTCCTTGGAGGCCTCTTCCTTGGTTTGCAAGGTGGTGGGTAGCCGCCCAATGCGGAGAGAGCTACGCGACCTACTGCAGGGTAGCCTCATTGGCGAGACTGCAAGAATCGTCAGCGTGGATTTTTTAGGCCGCGGCTACTACTAGGTGGAGTTCGAGTCCCCTACAGCAGCTCAGAGGGTGCTGGCTCGGAGCCCCATTGCCCTACGCTCCTCTCGGGCGTTCTTTGCACGGTGGACCCACGGTTTCGACCCATCGTCTGATCCACTGGCAGGCGCGACTGGATTCCCCATCACCGTCTGCTTTCCAGGTCTCCGAAGGGAGTACTTGCCCCTCTTGCCGTCCATAGGCAGGGCTTTCGGGCAAGTGGTGGAGGTGCCACAGACCGCGGCCTCAGTGGTTGCTCGGGCAGCAGGACTCCCGGCCATTCGTGTTGTGGTTCCGTCACCAGAGTCCCTCCCGAAGACGATCCTCCTCCCTTGTCTTTCTGGAGGACATCTGATACAGCGCGTGGAGTATTCGGGCCTCCCCGGCCAGTGTTTCATATGTCGGGAGATGGGCCATCTCGCACGCGCATGCCCCCGCAAGGGGGTTCATCCTTCATGCTATGCGGCCTCTAGACCCACTGCAGGAGACCCGAGAGGTGGCCATCCACCTCCGAGACCGGACATCCCTGGCTCGCCACAGCAGGCACCACCATCGGACGAGCAGGCTCCAGCGGAGAACGCCGCGCAGACCCAGGAGACTGGCGGCTGGCAGGAGGTTCGCCGGCGGAAACGCCCGGCCCGCAGGGACCGTCGCAGACGCCAGCATGCAGCACAGGCTGGCGGACAGGCTGGTGGACAGGCGACTCCGGCTGGTGTACAGGCACCTACCCGCATTTATGCTCCAGTCAGGGATAGGCGGCCTGCAGGTCCCACCCCGATGGACGAGGATTCAGACTCAGTGCCCGGTGTTGAGGCCGATGGTGGAGCCTCTCACGTGGAGACACCACTCCCGCCTCCCCCCCCGGGGGGCCCCGCCCCCTCCTTGGAGCAGTTTCCTGAGGATCCCCGGCCGCTCTCTGCGACCCCCGGTTCCCCTCCCCCCCACCCGGAGAACACTCTTTCCTCCCCCCCCTCTCCCCCCCCCGCCCCCCCTCCCTCCTCCCCCTGCGGCCCCCCCTGACTCCTATCCTCTGGCAGATGCCTTTCCATCCTCCACTCGCTCCCCCCCCTCCTCGCCGCGAGCCCCCATCCCCCCTTCGGCCTCTCCAGGATATTTCGCCAGACCACCCGCTGCCCCGGGGCAGCGCAGCGGGGTAGGCCAGAGTTCAGTCCAGTGGCTGTTTCACCGCCTCTCCGGGCCGGTGGAGATGGCGATCCTAGCCTCGCCCGCCACAGAGTTCTCTCCAGCCTCCCCGGGGGGGCCCCCACGAGTGATGGGGCTTCCAGTGGATTACAGTTTTTTCAGGTGCCTCCAGCTGGATGCTGGCCCATTCGAGACACTGGTCGCGCCCTTGCGAGTTTGCGTGGTGTGCCATCCCTCTCGTTCTCCTTCAGTGGTGAGCAGCATGGTGGCCTTCTCCTTTCCTCTCAGCGTTGCCCCAGACACAGCATGGGACTGCAACTCTGTAGAGGAAGTTCTTCGTGACCAGATACTGGAGTTTTCTCACCACTTCAGTGACTTGGGGCTCACGGACTTATTGCAGACCCGACTACACTCAGCCCGCATGAGCCTGTTTGGTATAGGAGATTGGCGGGTGGATCCGGTCCACACATCAGTTGAGGCGGTGCTATTGATTCTCCTCCATGCCGCCCCGAGGGTGCAGCCTACCTTTCGATATTTATATGCAGAGGAGTGGTCTCACGCCTATGCTCTGGACAGGGCGAAGGCGGAGTGGAGCTGGACACAGACTCAGGTCACCCTCTTTCTGGAGAGACTCCGCACCCGGACAGACAGTGACTACTCTCCTTCCAAGCCGGCGCCCAAGACTCACAGAGTGGAGGGCAGATCATCCGGACCGGCTGAGAGGGGTGAGCCAGTGGTGGCCGCTTCACTTGCCACAGCTCATCCATGAGGATCCTCTCATGGAACATCCAGGGTCTCGGTGGACGTCGCTGCTACATTGGTCGGGGCAGACTTCGCCAGGAGATCCAGAGGGCTCTCGTTGGAGGACCCATAGATATCCTCTTCATCCAGGAGCACCACCTTTCTGCCGGGCGTACCCGCACCTGCGGGAAGATCTTGCCAGGCAGGAGTCACACTTTTTGGTCCCCGGCATATGGCCCCCAGGGGAATCAGGGCGGAGTATGCATTTCAGTCAGCGAGCAGCTTCTTTCCGAGGTTGTGGACTCTGGCACCCTGGTTCAGGGTCGCGCGCAGTGGATCATCCTTCGGGTTGGGGAAGATCGCATTGGCTTCCTCAACTTCTACGCCCCTAACGGGGCATCCGGGAGAGCTGAGTTCTGGAGCACCATTAGGCAATCCGTCCCCTTGGCAGACCACTGGTGCCTAGGAGGGGATTGCAACATGCTGGAGGATGCAGAGGACAGGCTGGGGGGCAGCCAGGAGACCATTCATGGGCCAGAGCTCGCTGCGTGGGAGGAGCTTGTGCTACAGGTGAGAGGCCAGGGTCCGTGGACTCTCCCGGAGTTTGGCAGGTTGCAGGGGAGTCTCTCTTTCTCGCGCTCGGATAGACGGGCCACAGGAGTTAACCTCTCTCGCATCGATAGGTTCTACATTGATGAGTGGGCTTGTGATAGAGGTGGCACCGTGGGCATACTTGCAGGCTCCTCGCTTGCAGACCACTTCCCAGTGCTTCTCCAGATTGAGGACCCTACGAGAGGAGAGCGGGGCCAGAGCGTCCGGATTCCAGATTGCCTCATAGAGGAGCCTGAGATCGCGATCAGAGTTGAGCAGGTCTGGCAGGAGCTGCAGTTCAGGAGAGGATCGGCAGCCAGTGATCTTGCCAGTGGCTTGCAGGAGATCAGTCGGATGCTCAGACTGGCTGCCTTGGACCGTCTGGAGGCCTTCAGAGAGCAGGAGAGGAGCCTACGGAGGAGTCTAGCGTCCCTTCAGAGACTCCAGGAGAGAGATCCTCTGAGCCCCTGGATCTCAGAGCAGATGGAGACAGCCCGCACTGAGATCAGATCCATCGAGGAGAGGCGGGTGGAGTTTCGATTCCATGCTCGGGCTTCTTTTTGGACTCAGGCTGGAGACAGAGTGACTCGGGACTTCTTTGAGGCGAATGGGCCTCGATTCAGACGAGAGGGTCTCAGGCGGCTTCGCCAGGCTGATGGCCAGGTTGTGGTGGATCCCCCCAGGGTTCGGGCGATAGCCACAGATTTTTACAGGGATCTTCTCTCTACTGAGCCAGCAGACGACAGGGTGAGAGAGGCTAGGGAGGCGGTCTGGAGCTTCACGAGACCGGTTGTGCCGGTCCATTTGCAGCACTCCCTTCTCTCCCCTTTCTCGGATACGGAACTGGAGGAGGCTCTGCAGGCATTACCTCGGGGCAAATGCCCAGGAGAGGACGGTCTCTCAGTGGCTTTCTTCCAGAGATACTGGGGCCTCCTTCATAGGGGCTTCAGATTGGCACTCCAGGAGATTATGGAGACGGGAGTCATGCCGGACAGCATGGCAGAGGGGTTGATCCACTTGATCCCCAAAGAGGGAGGAGACAGACTGGAGATTAGACAGTGGAGACCGATCACCCTGCTAGGCACGGCCTACAAGGTCCTAGCTAAGGCGATCAGCAGGCGGCTTCAGCCTCACCTTCCGGACATCATCCACTCCACGCAGACAGGCTTCATCCAGGATAGGAGCATTCTGGATAACATTTTCTCTTTCTGGGAGGCTACGGCTTTGGCTAGATTTCGACAGGAGGATCTGGCGGTGCTCCTTCTCGACTTTGAGAAGGCATATGATCGGGTGGACTGGGCCTTTCTGGAAGGCACTATGGAGAGGATGGGCTTCCCCGCTCAGTGGATTCGTGGGGTCTCTGCACTCTACACTTCGGCTCATAGCCAGGTGCTGATACAGGGCGTGTGCGGAGAGAGGTTCCAGCTCTCGCGCTCGGTGCGGCAGGGGTGCCCCTTGGCGCCCTTTCTTTTTCTTTTTGTGGCGGAGGCCATGAGCACCTTCTTGACGGCACAGGACACAGGTTTGAGGGGCCTCCAGCTTCCCATCCGCACCTCGGAGGAGCTCCTAGACTCGGAGTTTGCGGACGACACTGCTGTCTATCTTCAGGGAGGTGAGGAGAACCTCCGCCGCTTCGCCTCAGCCATGGACAGGTTTTGGAGAGCTTCGGGCGCTTTGATCAACTGGCACAAGTCGTGCGGGCTGTGGGTCAGTTCTATGCCCCCCCCGACTTGGAGGCCAGTTGATGGTTTTCAGTGGCTGCCCCCCGGCACTACAGTGCGTTATTTGGGATGCTATGTGGGCATTGATATATCTCCGGAGCAGCAGATAGCCCCCCTTCTTCTGAGTATTCGGAAGAAGCTTCTGTATTGGAGTACCGCTCGTTTATCTCTGGCTGGCCGAGTAGTTGTGGCCAACCAAGTTCTGCTTGCTACCATGTGGTACATCACTTCTTGCTGGGCCTTCTCTCGGGCGTGCATTGGCCAGGTGCAGAGGCTCATCAGGAACTTTCTTTGGTCCGGAGGCGACGGGCGACCCGCCAGGGCCAAGGTGGCATGGGCTGTGATCACTCAGCCGAGGGAGAGAGGCGGCCTGGGCATTGTAGATCCTATTTGCCAAAGTCGTGCTTTGCTTGGCAAGTTGGTAGTTCGTGGTCTCCTGCCAGGCGCTGAGCCGTGGAAGGAGTTTCTTGTTTCCAGGATGCTCAGCCGCACTCCTTCTCTGAGCGGCCCCTGGACCCCCAGCATCAGGTGGATCTTTACGGAGCAGCGATCCAGAGGAGTGGGCCTTGGCTTCGAGGAGCGTTTTGCAGCCAGCCTTCTGAGGGCCTGGGCGCATTTGAGGCCGTCCCTTTTCCAGACTCCCCCGGGCACCGATGAGGAACGCTTGCGGCAGCCATTGATCTGGAACCCCTTGATTCGACTTCCCAGTGGCCATATGGTTGGCTCGCGGTCTCACGTGTCGTGGGGCCCGTTGAGCTCCGGCCCGGCCCAGTCCCTAGACGACTGGATATGTTTTCAGCAGTTGCCTCCAGAGGTTCAGGAGAGGAGGCTCAGTGGGATGAGGGGCAGAGAGTTGATGAGACAGGACATTGAGGCGGCCATCCCCCGGGAGTGGCGGACCCCAGTACAGGACCCTCCACCTCCACAGTGGATGGGTGTCTTTACTCGGCATGAGATCCTTCTAGCGGTCTGCGGCACAGCGGAGAGCGTCTCCCCACTCACTTTCGAGGTGGGAGAGGGTGGCCAGCTCCAGAGGACACGATTGGATTTGGATGGGCTCCAGGGGTGTATTCTTCAGAGGGTACGGGTGGTCGGCTTTCATCAGAGGCAGTGGTATGTAGACCCCTCACCGGCCTCGATAGGGGAGGACTGCTCTTGGAGATTATGGGCGTGGGACAGCAGGCCTCTTATTCGCCTCCAGTGGGATCCAGGTGAGTGGTTTTGGCGAGATCCCTACTCGGCCCCTACCAGCCCTGCTATCCCCTTCTTTCAGTACACAGCGAGGCTGGGGCAGCGGATTCAGAGACACAGGATAGCGAGCACCCCGGCAGCGGCCGAGCATTGGCGGCGACAGGGGCTCTCTCCTGCCTTTCTTAGGGACTTCTGGCAGCGCCTTTGGGCCAGTTTCCAGCCCCGGAAGGTGACGCTTTTTCTCTGGCTCACAGCGCATAGAGGATTGGCTGTGGGGGCTTGGCTAGCTTTTGGCAGACACCCAGCGTCCTGCCCTCGGTGCGGCCATGCACAGGAGTCACAGCGGCACTGCTTATGGGATTGCCCACAGGCACAGCAGGTCTGGCAGCGCGCTCTCAGGATGGTGTTTGCAGGCTCACCAGGTGAGATGTTGGTGACGTGGGGTGCGGTGGCTTGGGCCATGGACAGCGGCCCTGCACTTGGATATGAGGACGTCCCTGGCAGTGTGACCATCCAGGTCTCTGACAGGGCGATGGCGGTGGTTCCGACACCAGACTTCTCTTCGGCAGTCTCTCAGGAGGGGGTCGGGCAGAGATGGGAGATGATCAGTAGCATGACGGCTTGGCACATATGGAGAGCCCGATGCAGGGAGGCCATTGACCACCAGGCGACCCCACCGGCGGAGGTCATACAGGCCCTCTGGGTGGACATCATTCACACCTTGAGAGGACACTGGGGGAAACTCCAGGGCGACTCGGATCGCATGAGAGGGCGCCGCAAGGCTTTCCTCCGCACTTGGCAGCCTGGTCCTTTCCTCACCGCCGTGAGGGACGAGGATGTCACTTGGCACTATAGACCGCCAGTTTGGCTTTTCTCACCTCCATCATGTATTACTAGGTAGCCCCCCCCAGAGAGCGGCCAGCCACGGGGGGGAGCTCAGGTGTTCATTGTGTTTTTTATCCCTCCTTGCGAGGTGAGCTTTGTAGCCATATGGCGTTTTCTCATTAACTAATAGAAGGATCGTTTTTCCAAAAAAAAAAAAAAAGAAGGGACATTGTTCAGATGTTGGGGGGAGCCCTCTTGTGTATGTGTTTGCGGCTTAAAGGGCCGTGCGATCGTTATTTTGGCCATCCGGAGTCATTTCGGATCCCGTTTTGGTCATGCAAGGTTTTTGCAGACATTTGGTAGAAGTGTCGACAGTGACATTTCAGTTGGGCAATGTTTTCGTGCATGTTTTGTAGAGATAGTTGATTTGAGGTGCCTACATAGATTTTGGAATCTACACATGTATGACAGATGTATGTTGATGTGATTGGTGCACATAACAAGTTTACAATATCATAATTATTTATATATTTGTCAGACATATTATTGTAGGATTGTTGATGTGATTGGTTCACATAACAAGTTTACAATATCATATTATTTATATATTTGTCAGACATATTATTGGAGATTGTAGGATTGTTGTGAGTGCAGAAGTTATTGTAAGTTTTGTTTAGCTTACAGAATACCATATTCGGTGTAGGCGAAAGTTACTATAGGTGACAATGTTTGACAGTCGATCTCAGATTGTGAGCAAGAAGCTAGACAAGAACAACTTCTAAGCACGGAAGTTCAGGATGATAAACCTCCTTATGAGGGTGAAATTGGAAGTTTATTACAGGTGACAAGAATGAGCTCGAGCTTCTGAAGAAAATCGCACTCCGTAACATGTACATGCCTTGTGGATAGCAAAGAAATTAGATTGGAAATTGTTTGGAATATTCACATATACGGTAGTGAAAATGCGTAATGGGTTAGTAAATAAAAAGATGCTAGGTGGTTTTATAAAGTAGCACTTGTTTGTGTGTGAACTAGGACTTAAATAAAGCGGTTCTAGTGTGTGTAGAACTGCTAGTGTGTAGGTTCATTTATGTGTAGGAACAACTCCTTAGAAGAATCTTATGTAAGCAATGATGTGTAAAGGTGTCACCTCTTAGGGACACTTGACATCATGCCTTGACATGTGGCATGTATGGTGGCAACATATGCACACACCTTGTAAAGGGGGGTTTCTCCTATAAAAAGAACCAATATCATAATACAAGTATGCTTTCCACGATTCACTTATAATCTCCATAATTTCCTTGTTAATCCTCTGATAATGTGCTGATTATCTTGCTAGTCATCAACTTCAGTCTCTCTGCTCAGTCGTGCTCTTGCTCATTCCACCAAGGACCAAGGCTTGGTATCAGCGCTAGGGCCTCTAGCTATGGCTACTTACGCCGCCCACACAGACCTTCACAGCCCATCGCTGCGAGTTGAGAGCCAATAGCTGCCGTCTCAGAGCCGCCTTCCGCCCGAGCGCTGCCACACAGAGTCCACCTCCGCCAGCTCATGCCACCTAGCCGGGCGGCTCTCGTGCAGAGCAGATCACTGCTGCTAGCTTTTCGGGCAGCTCTGGTGGAACAAGGACCACCTCTGCTGGCGGTTGAGCCTGTTTTGGCCATCTCAGCTCTTGTTTTGAGTGGCGTTGGCGCAGCAGGCTTCGCCCAGTCTCTCAGCTTTGAGATTGCTGCTCCGCCTTGCTGATCTATGTGGCCGTTTCTGAAAACCTTTGGCTATTGCTCCATTTTCTGGTCTGTTTTTAGGCACACTTGCTCGCTGCTTGTCCACCAGAACCACCTGCAACAGCACTTGTGTGGGAAACCACCAAGAAGAGGCAAGGGCAATCTAGTTCAAAATTTTGTCACAAGGTAAATAGACTTGAGCTTTCTTGCATACATCAGTTTTGGGGAAAATTCAAAGTCTTTTGTGCTAGAAATATGGGGATTCTTGTCCTCTGCTTTGTGCAATCTTGGTGCTATAAAGCACACATCCCAATGCTAGTGAAGCACACATTCCGGAGCAGTTAGATGCTTATTTTTTGGAGCACTGAAGCTCGTTCAATTGCACATCTGGACCTTGGTGCACTTTGGTTGCGACATCCTAAATCCAGTATATTCTCAGTGCAGTTGGCACATTCCTAGTGTACCTGACACTTCTCGGTGATATCAAACACATTCCAAGTGTTGTGGAATCTGCTTTATTTGCATTCGGTATCATTTGTGGTGTCAGAAGCTTTCAGCTCAAGGGGGGTTTCTTTTGTTAGAACACTAGGTATTTGCAGATAAGAGATTATGGTATGTGTAAACATGGCACATTCGACACAAGGTGTCTTGGTTGTATGTTGCCAGGGTCAAAGCAATGGCCATGAGTTGAGCACATTTTCGGACATCTCCTAGATACAAATTCTCTTGGATATTGGATTTTGCTATTCAAGGGAGTAGTTGGTGCTTATAGGAGTTCAAATTCAACCGGGAACTTTGAAACACAACAAACCTGAAGACAAAAGTCCGTGCTAGACATCCATCCTTTGCAGATGATTCTCATCAGCAGTGGGCCAAGCTTCAAGGGCAAAGAATGTTGAGATATCGAGCTCAACTAGTGCTGCGAACATTGATGACTTGCCCGGGTGATAGCTTCCGCACTTATGCCACTGGCATGGTTGGTGAGATTATGGTTGATATAATGCCAGTAGATGATAGGTTGTGTGACAGTCACTTTGGAGTACTAGAGTTATGGCATAGTTATAGCGCCAGCTCATATCGTCAAGTTCATACTATGGACCGACCATTGTATGTTATTGTAGGAGAGTACTTACCCTTGTAGTATGTACTCTTATCTTTCTAGTTATATGGTTGTAGAGAAGAGAAGAAAGAATAAAATTCAGTTATCCATCTCTCTCTTGTGTCTTGCGCTCTCTTATGTGTGTGTGTGTTTGTTTGCAAGGAACTCAAGCTCTCTCTCTCCCCCGCATTCTCTTTATGGTATCAGAGCTCCAGTTTGTGTGAGAGCTAAGACGCAAGAACAAAGCAAGCAAGGAAGCGGTATACGGGCAAGACTATCATCATCTCTTTCCCTTCTTGTTTAGGTACGACACTCCCTTGGTAGGTCCGAGAGCTACATGTATCTGATTAAGGAGCTGTCTTTGCAAGCTTGGAGGTGCTAGTAAAGTTCGGAGTACTTTGTATTGAAGTTTTATGACCAGAATCACATTTCGAGTGTGTTTCGGTCACTGCAAGGTATTTTTGGTAGTTCCTAGAAGTTCTGGTTGAGAACTGTCTCTACTTGAAATCTGGTTATTGCAGTGCAACAAAGCATTTTGGGAGTGCAGACAGTGTTTGCATATATATTGCTGATCTTGGGTGTATGTACATGTACTTTGGTCACATTTGGTGACGCAGGTTGTGCTGAAGTACCGCTACGACAGTCATAGAAGATATTGCTGTGTTACAGGTTACATACAAAAATTATTTGTTTGCAGGTTTTTGGTCGCTACAGGTAAACATGTATGACGGAATCAATCTGATTGCCAGTGAGAAATTAGACAAGAACATCTTCCATGCTTGGAAGTTCAGAATGACCAATTTCTTGATGGGTAAAGGATTTTTGGACTATATCGAAGGAGACAATGAGGAGCCTCCAAAGTTGCCTGAAGAGAATGTCACTCCAGCAGATATAAAGGCATTCAAGGACGGGAACCAGGGTGCAAGGAAAGTCATGTATTGGCTATCAATTAGTGTCACAGATACAATGATAGGACACATACATGATGCCAACACTCCAATAGTTGCATGGCAGAACCTAGTGCAGATGTTTGAGAATAACACAAAGGCAAGAAAACTGCAGATAAAACAAGAGTTGCATACTGTGGAAAAGAAATGCATGTTTATCAATAAGTATGCTTTATAGATCAAGGGCATTGTTAAGTCCCTTAATTCTATCATGTATCGGTGGACGATGATGATTTAGTGAGTATTTATCTGAATGCCTTGGTAAAGAATACGAGCCATTCAAGACCTCCATTGCAGTCAGAGAGAATGTTCCCAACTTTCGGGACTTAGTGTCTATGCTGATTATAGAAGAAAAGTCTCTGGATGAGGACTCTTCTTCACAAAGTAAGAACATATCAAAATGGGCCTTCTACTCCAATTCAAGTGGAGGCAGAGGTAGAGGTCTGGTCGAGGCCAAGATGGTGGCCGACATGGAAACCAAAATTATGGTCAACACCAGTCCAATGATTCGTAGAGGGTGGTAAGTATTTCACCAAGATTGATCTGTAGTTGGGCTATCATCAAATAAAGATTAAACCTAAGGACATGCCTAAGGCTGCGTTCCCCCCCCCCCCCCCTAGAAAGAGACTTCTATTAAGTATGAGAAAAACATACAACAATCACAGCTATAAGCCGGAAGAGAATAGAATCACCCCAATATGTAAGGTGATTTCAACCACTGAGGAGCATCATGATGCCATGTAAGACCTGTGGTACTAAAGGAAAAGAAGATGCCATGGTCCCATTCCCGCATAAATATCACACGCTTCGCCTGTGCAGAACGAGAGGGCCCCTGAATGCGAGCCCAAGTAGCCATAAGAGTGTGGATGATATCACCCCATATAGTACTAATGCACTGAGACCCAAAAATCTGGACACCCTCAATAGCCTCCGTGCATCTAGCTCTCCAGATCTGCCATGCTGTAATACTGGCAATAATCTCCCAACTGGTGTCAATCTTCTGTCTAGGGGTTGTATAATCAGAGTGAGGAACATCCTGCAATAGACCATGCTGGGCAATACCTCTACGAATGAAAAAAACAGAATCTGTACCATTGCCCTCATAAAAAAGTTACGGACCGGACTGGGAGAGCCAAGCAACTACCCCCCAAGTCACATGCATGGCTCGGCCACTCAATTTGCCCATAAGTTGGGCTACAGGATCCCAAATCTTCTATGCAATGCTGCACCCCCATAGACAATGTTGTACGGACTCAGAATCTGCCGTACATCTAGGACAAGAAGGTGCTATACCGAAAACTGATCTCCACTGATTGGTGGGGAGACCGCCACTCATGCGGAATAGCTGCATCAATCTAATCAAAGAATGCGAGAGCCCCTAAGATGCTGAGTGGATGCAACTCTCCGATCCTCCGGAAGACTCTTAAAGGTCTTCCAAGCAAGAACTGTGGATGCGCATCTCTCCCATCCTGACCATTGCATATAACGAGATGCACCAAGTGGCCGACCAGCCTCATCCCTAATGAACTCGTTCCACATAATAGGTTGTCGGCCAGCCTCGTCCAAAGACCTAGGAAGCCTTTGTCGCAAAAAATATCTCATGCTTCTCCATGCTCTGACAATGGCTGCAACAATAAAAGGGGAAGATGGTGCCCTAATATCAGCCTCTGTGAACAAAAAAGTGTGTTGGGCATCCAGTCTCTCCCGACCCTGGGTGTATATCTGGAAATCTGAGACAAGAAAAAATCCTTCCAAGGCTCAGTGCTTGGTAGGAAACCTCTCACCACAAGTTTGCAAAGCAACGCCCTGCATTGAACATCCGGATCGATAATATTGAAGCCCCCCTCTCTTTTGGGCTAAATAATTGTGAGCCAGGCTACCTTGGCATGAGTGTCTTGCCATCCAAGCCCGACCAGAGAAAATTGCGAATCAATCTCCGCAATTGGCCAACGCACGCACGAGGGAAGCACCAACAAGAGGCAATAAACCAAGCTGAGGCAAGCAAAACCTGATTAGCCACCAAAGCTCTGGAGGCTAAATCTAATCTCCTGGAGCTCCAATGGAGGAGCTTCTTCCGGATACTCATAGGTACCGGAGCAAACTGCTGTGCAGGAAAAATATCAATCCCAACTTGGCATCCCAAATATCTAGCTATACATCCTCTGCTGATCCAAGTAAAACCAAGCTCTGCACCCCAATCAACTCTTAGTGAATCACTAACCCAAAAACCAACAGATTTGTGCCATAGCAGCTAGGTACAGGACGAGACGTATAATACGGCAAAGTATAATACGTGTATAATACGTCGTTTTTATCAAGCCAAAATAAAAAATGCCAATTTTTTTAATAATAAAAAACGTGTATATATATATATATATATATATATATATATATATATATATATATATATAATGTACATACATACATACATACACACACACACACACACACACACACATATACATACATACATACATACATACATATATATATATATATATATATATATACACACACACACACACACACACACTTTTTTTTTTGGGTAATATCCAGTGCAGTATATTTATATGCTCATAAATTTACATGATGGGAGGTCTCCGAAATGGAGAGTATCCCAAAGATCAGAAACATAAAAAGAAAAGCTCTATGCAAGAAGCATCCATATCACCCTCATGGCAGGCATCATATAAGGATTGCTGCAATGAGGCTCGGAAAGATTCATATGACTTGTGAATCTGCCGACCCAAGTATGCCAAATTATGCTCACTCCAGATTGTCCAAAGAGCCCAATATCTCACCCAAGAGAGAAATAGCGAGTATTGAGACAAAGACCTCATAAATCTGCCAAAGAGCCAGAAATGTTTCCCAAATCCGTGACTCGGGAAACGGAGCCGAAGATAATCTGAAATTCTCCTGAGGAGGATCCTAGAACACGGGTAGTGCCAAAGCAAATGAAGAACAGTCTCTGAAGGAGCCTGACATCTTAAACATGTGGATGGTGCAATGCGACGTTTAGCAAGTGTGACCCCCACTGACAATGTGCCTGTCATACATCTCCAAAGAAAAAGTCTTTGTTTCAATGGCATTTTACACTTCCATAACGTCCCGAGATTCTTCCGCCACCATGAGAGGGGTTTCCTTATACGCCACCATGAGAGGGGTTTCCTTATATGCCACAGAGAATTAGCATGTTGCTGAATCCATGGAGCAGGCTGAAGAAGCCTGTAAGCTTTGATGGGGTTAAGGCGGGAAGAGGAACAGGATGAGTGCATGTAGCAGAGGGTTGTAATTGCCAATCCGTAAGCCTGTCTGTGCCAGCCACAGGAGGAACAGGTAGAAAAGGATGTAATAAATCAGCAATTTTCTTCCATATAGACCTATGATGCATTCCCAATGCATAGGAAGCAGTGGCCTGAGGAAAAGATAAAACATAGCCCTGATCATCTACCACATCATGTATGTATCTAATTCCCAATTTCATGAGATTGTATGCCCGAACAGGTTCCTGCAAAACGAGTGGAATGTCAAAGATGGCACTCCAATGAATACTTTCTTTCCTCATTGAGTTTGTTCCTGAGCAATTATGAGGAGCCCATTTGACCTTAGAAAGTACCTGTTTCCAGTCAAGTATCAGAGCAATAGAGAAAGGACAGCCAGGTATCTTCCCTACAAATCTCCCAATGACAACCTCCCAATGATCAGTAATCCAATGACCATAAGCACAAGTCTTCATGTTGACACACATGGATGCTAGCATACAAGTCCATGGCTGCTGTTGACGGAAAAAAGTATGCAGCATAGTCGCCTTCCTTGCAAGTACATGATATCTTATATTGAGGACATTAAGTCCACCATGCATCCTAGGAGAGCACACCATTTCCATCTTCATCAGTCTCAATGCTTTCACAGCAGTTTTTGTCCTCCATAACATCTCCATAGCTTGAGACATAAAGGCTGAAATATCCCTGGAGGACCAATGCAGCAAAGGCAAATAGAACTGGACATAGGACATTACAATGGACTGTACTATTCTGAGCCTGACATGAAGAGGCCAAGTAGAAATCTTCCAGTATTCCAGTTTATGTTGAAGTCTTTGGAAGATCCATTTCAGCTACTGCTTCCTGGTGATATGCCATCCTATGGGATATCCCAAATGCCTGACTACATCTTTGGAATGCACCACCTGACCCGGCCAAAGAATAGAATGCCAATCACATTGTTTCAGGGGAAGTAATTTAGATTTGTCAAAATTGACATGCAATCCCGCTGCCAAGCCGTACAATGAAAGAGTGGTCATAAGCATTTGAACTTCCCGGGAAGAATTCTGTGGCATAAAGAAGGAATCATCAGCATATGCTTGTGCCAAAAAAGATGCAGCTCCAGGGATTTTAAGACCAGTCATCTGTCCTGTGTTTGTAAGATGATCAAGATACATTAAAAGGGGATGGGTCGCAATGGCATATAAGAGAGCACTAAGAGGACAGCCCTGTCTAACTGATCGACCCAATGTCCATGACCGAGACAGATGACCTCCAAGAATGCACTGAGAAGTAGAGCCCGAATAAAGCCAGTAAACTACATTTGCCATCTTGGGACCAAAACCCAACTTGGTCATG